>NC_071108.1:28112916-28432500 GCF_024256425.1 Clarias gariepinus
TATAAAATATGCAATCAGGATGTGATGCAGAACATTAGGCATGGAATCACGAAGAGCGGCACGCAATAACTCACAATACAGAGCAACGCAACGACAAAGAGCAAAGCCATTTATTTTGATTGAAATGCTTTCGTCTAAACCTAATAAAGCAAACGAATGATCAATTTTATTTTTTAAGTATGAGGTCAGATCATGAAACTGTTTATTCTGCGGTGCTTTTATTATTAAATCCTGCACAAAATGTATAAATGTATGTTTACAGTATGGGACTTTTTTATGGGCTAGTGCTATAGATTTATTCTTATTTACCTTTTTTTAACGTTTTACCTTTGTACTTTGCAATTTGACATGATGGAAAACGCACCTTAATGGAAAAAAAACCCTACATGATTAGTTGGTAAATTTTCAGCTTCACTCACAATAATGCTTGCTTGGAATTATTTGCTTCAAACAGTGACTTTACCACTGGTTTGCTTTTTTTTTTTGTCATTATTGTGGATGTGATTTAAAATCTTGGCCATAATGGCAATACTTTGACAAACATGACTTCTTGGTAGGAGATTTGTGTCAAGTATTTCTGAACCAGCACATAAATGAATTAGCAATAAAACGGACTTAGCCCGTAATAGCAGGGGTGCCCATTATTGGAGTTCTAATCACTAAAGAGATGCCATTCAATTGCCTCAAGAAGGCGCTTTTTTCCCCCTGCCGCTTTGCCGGCCACCGGATTTCATAAAGTAACACGTTTTTAATGGAAGGTGCTCTGCTTGAGCCAAGGACCCCAGAAGCTTTTTTTTTGCTGCGGGTCTGAGTTTTGATTACTGCTGGCAACAGGCTCTTAGCTCTCGTCGGAAGCCAAGGCCGAGTTGAAAGGGTCCCAGCGTGCGTGCCGAGGCTCTGGAAATTACAGCGGGGAAAAGGGGAGAAAGTGCTCCTCTGCATTTAGTGCATTTAATCAGCCGCTCTTTTTTTTTTTTTTTTTGATAGTCAAACAGTAGTTAATTACAGTTGCACCTGCCCACGGGTGTCGGGGTGGATCGTTGTTAATGAGGGATCTAGAGCGCCTGCGTCTTTTCCTGGAATATATAAAACTCCAGGGGATGCGCCGCATGGCATCGCCAGCTCGCCACTTATGCCTGCCGCTCGCCGCGTCATGATTGACAGCGGAGACAGGAGGAGAAAAGAAGGAGCTCGATTTTGATTCCATCTCTTGTGTTTGGAGAAATTATACATCTCTGCCCTCAACTTCACAGGCAGAGAGAAAGAAAGAGAGAGCAGGAAGAGAGAGCGCCACTTGTTTCTCAGTCCTAATTTTTAAATTGTGTAGATATTTCTCCCCATAAAATCTTACATTGCTTTGATTTAACTGAACTTTGGTAAGGTTTCTTTTTTTCCCCCCTTAAATTAAAGAAGGTCTCACATCGGTCTTGTTTCTTCGGATGCCACTCTTTTGAAGTCGTTAGCATTTTTAAATAAAAAAGACTCCTTCTCCTCCTTCCTCCTCTTCTCTCTTCTTGTCTGGAGTTTCTTTTTCTTTTTCTTAAGTGAGGGAGAGAAAGGGAGAGGGAGAGATAATGAGACGACGCGACTAGGGCTATTAAAGGACAATTTGATAGCGCACACACCATGTCGGCCGTTCCAAAACAAGATGTGCTCGGTAGCACACGCTCTGCTGGACGCCTGATCAAAGCGCGTTAAAAATGACCTCAGTGTCAAGAGCGCTGATCAAAAAGCAGGTGCAAACGGGCGTACACAGGCGCACATGCGCACACGCACAGAAAACCACGCACATGCAAAGACATGCAAAGACAGAGAATGTCACACACAAAACTCACAAACCCATACTGAATCTTTTCTTTTCTTTCTGGCTTTTTTTTTCATGCACATGACTATAGGGAAATGTTCGTCCCTGACCTCTTTCATTCTTTTCTGTTTTATTATTTTGACCCTCACCCCTCCTCTCAACTCAAACCCCCATGCTGTGCTATAATCTATTTTTTTAGCTCTTCTATCGGTAACCATATTTGCCACACCCAATCAGTTTGATTGATCATCAGCAAGGCCACAGGCTGGGCAATCAGCTGGGTCTCGACGATTTCCCCACAGACGCACGGGGCTTGACAGCACCATAAACTGGCCATTCATCAAAGTGTCCGTGCTGGACAATGGCGCTGCCCCGCGGCTCACTGTCATACACAGCTCCGAGCACGCTGGCAAAGTCACACACGACCGTACAGACCTTTGCGACCTGTATGTGTGCAGGTGTAACGCGTCAGTTCATTTGGTGTGTAAAAACAGGAACGATACCGCAGCCCAACGATCTGCCATGCCCGGGTCTGGCACCGATCTTCTCTCCGGCTCATTCAAGAGTCTCGGCTGCTTAGAGAAATGGATCAGGCCCTAAAGCAATATTGACTGGATAGAAATGTAAGATGAATAATGGCCCTAATGCGATATCCACACACACAGAGGTCATGATAATAAAGCATTTATCAGCTCTCTATTACTTAGACACACACTCACACACGGTCACATACACATGGTGTTAAATACAGAGCGCAGGGGGGGCGGGGGAGGGGAGTGGGGTTCAGACGTACAGACGGTTCAGAACACCATCGAGGGAGCTTGAAATTAGCTCCTAAAGTACACTTAAAAGCGAGCAGCGACTATGAGAACGTGACAGTGCGGAGAGGGCGAGAGGGACGTGGAGGAGGAAAGAAAAATAGTCTGAAATACAAAGAAAAGCAGAGGAGAGAGAGAGAAAAGAGTAGCAATGGAGCATGGAGTGTCAGCGTGAACGAGAAGGCGAGCGTGAGTGTTTCTGCTTTCTGAGATCGTCCAGAGAGTTAAAGAATGCCGCCGCTCACCAGGCTCCTCTGCGTTTTACGGCACATGGGTCAATAGTAATAATAAAAGAGATATTCATGGACTTAGAGTTCTCCCTCTCTCGCTTCTGTTCTCTCTCTCTCTTTCTCTCTCTCTCTCTCTCTCTCTCAGGCATATCACCTAGTTATTTAGAAGACGTCTCGTCCCGGGCGTTCAGGGAGCCCATGAATCTGCCAGCGCCTGTACACTTAGGGGCCCGTAGTCAAGACAAAAGAGCCTCTCCTGACCTGGTCACTAAACCCTGTCAAATGGAGCCATTCCTCTTCCAGCCAGGACTAATGAGTTCCTCAAGCCATGCCAGCTTTAGGAGCACAGGCTAACATTTAGCAAACTTCTAGCAAACAAAGAGAAAAGCTTGTGATATTTGCGAACCGCGTTCGTTTTTCAGTATTATTTTTATTTTATTTCATTATGATTTATGATTCTGTAGATATTACAAACAGTTGTTAAACAAAAAACCTAAGTGTTTTAAAAAAGTACTATTTAGCCGTGCTGTGCCGTTATCTCCAGCGGATTTCGTTTCCCTCTGCTCAAGGCAATGGCCGCTAGCAAACAGGCAGCGTTCGAAAAACAGAGACGTTAGCCAACTCTGTTTAGCCTGACACTGTGAAGACGGCCTCGGCCTCTGTTTCCGAGTTCAGGAACGCGGGGCGCTTTATGTGCACATTCAGGATATGGGGGTTATCCTGGATGACCTGCCTATTGAGTCCCAGTGCTGCAAGTAAAAGCAGGAGTGTGGCGGGGAGGAGCATGCTAACACTCCACCTAAACCCGACTAAAATAACTATCCCACATACAGAACACTAAGTGCAAGTAGTAATAGAGATATCATTTGTGTGTGTGCGTGTGTGTGTGTGTATGTGTGTGTGTAGTACAATTTATTGTACTGAATTTTTTTCCCATCCCAGTGTATTTACATTTACATTTATCTAAATAAAATGATTTTTATATGTGTGCGTACAGTAGTGTGCAAGTGTAGACAGTATTTAATATCTTTATATCTGCAGCGGTGAGTAAGCGAGCAAGTAAGTGAGTGAGTGTGTGGTGCATGGAGTAGTGTGTGAGGAGGATATGTGTGTGTAAACACGTACAGTACCCAGTTCCAAGCTCATAAAACACAGCACACTGTCGAAGCATCCTGCTGCTTTTAGGAGAGCTGTGTTTTGATGTCAAGATTCCAAGCAGCTCAGAAACATCACACACGAGCACACACACGCGATTTCATACACAGTAGATATAGATATTAAAACAATAACTGGACTATACAGTTATTCCATCAGAAAACACACACACACGCAAACTCTTTTCTTCAAGTGAAGAAGAATAAATCAATATTATATAATAATAATCATTCCCAAGCATTTATCATGCGGTTTATCTTATTGATACTTTTTTTTTGTACATATATTTAGAATACACACAAATGCCGCATCGATAATGTATACGCGCTAAAGCTATCTACTTGTCGTAGTTTTTATTGCCTCCTGCATGCATTCCTGTCACGTAACACGCTCTCGGAGCTTGTTTGTGTTCCTAAGGCCTGGCTCGTCTACACGAGGGGTCTTTCCCACTTTCCCAGCACTCGGAGCCATTCTCTCCCAACTTCCTGTGCTCTCACCGGGAGGAAAGGTCTGTTTGTGTTGCCACGGAGACGTGCTGAAAGGAGCCGGACCTTCCTTCGTCTCCTTCAATGCTCCTCTCCTTCGGAAACAAAACAAAATGGAGAGAGAGAGAGAAAAGAGAGAGAGAGAGAGAGTTCTTCATTCGCGTAGGGAAACCCCCGAAGCGGGCCGAGTTTCAAACAATTGCAGGAGGAGGCTTCTATTAGTTTGTGTGTTATGATAAGGTGGCTCAGTCAAGCGAAAGCCAGCTCCCAGTCCCAGCTTCCCTGTTTTTTTTTCCTGTTTTTTTTTAAGTTCTTTGCATTAGACAACGAACGAGTGCTTAAACAAACGACAGAACAGAGGGCGGACGCAGCCTCGAACCAACCCCCTGCTCTCAGCTCGCGCAGGCCGAGCCAGGCTGTCGCAGTTTACCGCGGGCCGACAAGGTGACAAGTCAATGTGCAGTCTATTTACACACAGCTGATGGTGTCAGTTCCCCTGTCGATGCGCCGAGGTTAGTTTTTTTGTGGAGGGGGGTGGTATATCTAATACCTCTCGAACAGTTTTGTCCCTCTCTGGCGATTTGGCCGAGTGTGACTGCTGACGCCGGAGATAAATGCGTCTCTGACCCCAGAATCCTCCGCCGGGTTTATTTGTGAATTTCATTGAGTTCATGCTTTATAGTGTATGGTGTGAATGTGAGTGTGTGGTCCCCTCTCTCTCTTTCTCCCTCTCTCTCCCCGTGAACTGCGCCACTTCAGAGATCCTGCTGTGTACAGGCGCCCTCTGTTGCCTGTTTGTGTTGTGAGAGTTGTACATCTGTGTGTTTCAACACACCTCCAGTGTAAAACCGCCACTATACTAAAGCAATGTGCCATAAAGCCAAATGAGCCGTTCTGCAGTGGAGGGCTCTATTGAGTAAACAAATCTCTCTCCCTTTTTCTCTCTCTCCCACTCTCTCTCTCTCTCTCTCTCTCTCTTGCTCAGCTGCCAGACAGACAATATTACTACATTACTATAATGGAGCTACGGCGTTAAAAACGTTCCATTCCTCCTCTCGTGCCATCACAAATCTCTTTGTTCCTGTTTCTGCCGTCATGAACAAAAAGCGAAAGGAATTTCGTCCACACACAAAAGCAGCAGCAAAAGTTTTAACGTCCGTAGACTATCAAACCAGCAAAGTGTTTGGACAATGAACAAGATGTTTGACTTTCCCCCTCGCTGTGCCATGAAAACGATACATAGCACTCGCAAATTAGCGCGCTCGGCTAGCTTTCAGGCTTTGTCTTATCCCCAACCAAGCTGCCTAAGTGCCACACCAAGCCTGTATACATTTCCAAAAGCCAAATTTCGGTTGCACTCCGTACAGACTCGTTGTTCAGGAATCGTGTTTTGTAAGAAGATGCCTCTCTTTTTACTTACCGCTTTATATTTTATATTTACAACTGCTTAATAGTAAAGATTAATAGTAAAGGTTAATGTCGAATATAGTGGTGGCAATTAATATTTATTTAAAATAATGCTTTAAAGCCTGTTCCTTTTAAATTACTATAAACATTTACTTTTTTTTTTTTCAATTTCCTTAACATTATGATATTTCTCAACAGAGACCATTTCTAGAATGAGTTTAAACAAGGAAATTAAAAGGGTGAGAAATGTAATATCGCACGCAGCCCTGACTATAAGTGCTGCTCTCAAATGCTCTTAAACTAAAGAGGAAATTGAGAGTTTAAATTGCAGTTGGATTGGTTTTCCGCGTCCATCCTGGAGCAGGGTTGGATTCCGAGATGCAGCTCTGTTTCAGTGCACCGGGCGAATGAGAGGCGTGAGAAAGCCATGCGAATTTCTGCCCTCCTCTTCCTAAAAGCACCTCTCTTTTATCAGCCCTGACTAGTGCTCCTGAACAGCAAACCTGCTGTTATTTCAGTGATCCTTCATGGCACACACTGTCCCTGCCAAATCTCTCTCTCGCTCTCTATCTGTCTCCGTCTCTCTCTCTCACTTGCTGTGTTTTTTTGAAGCTGCACTCCTGTTGGCTCTGCTGTTTCCTCTTGGAACACTGTAAAGTGTTATACTGTACTTAAGTCGCTTGCTTACTACTGGTCGGCCATGATGTTTGAGGCTGTGCAGTGTTGGGGGGAGGGGGGGCGGGGGGGGGGGGGTTATGTTGGATGGGGCGGGGGCGGTCGAGAAGGGCGGGGGTGGATGTCCAGCTCTGCAAGGCATGTTCCGAATTTGTGGTTAACTCGAGATGGTTCTTCTTGGAAGAGGGAAAGAGGAGAGGCGAAAGTGAGGGGAGGGAGAGTTTGCAGGGGGAAGGAGTTTTAGGGAGGTGTTTTCATTCAAGGTTTTGTTAACCCCTTAACCACAGCAGCGCGTGTCCACAAACTAGCGAATTGATTCCAATACAAACTGCAGACGGAGTCGTTTGGCTTGTGGTCTGGTTTTGGAGAAGGGGAGAAATTAGACAGTCTGCGCTTACACGCACACACACACACACACACACACACACACACACACACACACACACACAAACAATCATACAATTTAAACAAGACACATGCTAAGGTTCTACGTTGTCTCCGACATCAGTCTCGATGTCTGTTGAACAGAGAAACGTATGTATTTATGTTCACGTGACAGCACTTTGACACAAGTTAAGTGGCTAATAAAACGAGTTGCTCAGGGAGCCTCTGGCCCTTCGATGAGCCTGATGGGTATTATTCACGGTTTATTGGAGATGCGCCACAGATGTGGCAAAAGAGAAAGAAGGCTGTTGAAACGACGCATCTGCGTTACATATAGTTTACACTGCGTATCCGAGCAGCCGTAACCATGTCTGCAGGGAGTAAATCAAATAAATAAGTAAATCAAAAACGGCCTGTTAGCCTTGTTCACACTGCGCAGAACACGGCCGTGCCATTCTCCTCATCCTGTTCACTAAAGGCCACCGCTAAAATGATATTTTCTTCAGAGCCTGCTTTTGAAACAATGCACAAATGTTTTCAATCTCCGCTAAGTCTTTGTGTGGAACAGACAGATTTTTTTTTCTTTGGGAGCACATTCTGGCCTCGGTAGCCTTTCTAACATGTAACATTTCACTGACTTGTTTATTCATTTTTTTTATTTATTATATTGAAGTGTGGTTTTGGATATCCTCTTAACTAACTGAAGCTTGCATTTCCTGCGATTTTACTAACCTCCCTATATGGAGCTCTTGTATCTACCTGGATTATTTTTCCCTCGGCTGGTGACTGGCCAATGTGTGTCGGTCAAATCAGCTGAGAAGGAAGTGCCGTGCTTCCTGCTTGTTTTAAACAAAACTTTTTTTCAGCCCACAAGAGCTTTGCATAGACTTGATTTTAGGGATACAGGTGTAGTTATGCTAGGACAAAGAAAAAGCAAGAAAAAGTTTCAAGGCAAAGAAAAGAAACGCTTCAATCATTACACATCTACGTAACCAGTGCAACACTATTAAAATATAAATGTCATAGATTCACAGTTGGGAAAAATAAGAGGCCAAAGCTTCCCCTTTTTTTGGCCAAAGTAATAAAGTCAGCAAGCTCTATGTAAATGGAGGGGCTTTACCTCGACCCAGCGTGGCGCACAGTCAGTGATGCGTTTCCTTTTCTCGCTCCCCCCTCGGGTAATGTTCCCTCGCAGTGGCGCTAGTAATTGAATCAAGTCAATATAGATATGCCCCTCTCCCCATATCACCCCTCACCTAAAAAAAAAATTAAAAAAACTTTTAGTAATGAGAGCCAGATGTTTTGAGCTGGTGGCCCTCGTACCAGGGGGTGTCTTAAAGGTGCAGGATCGTTTCAGCAATGGATATATCTTCATTGTGGAGTCGCGACAGACATTACCTTAGTGGTGGGATCCGAGTCACACATGCATGTGCCTGTATGTGTTTTATGAACTGCAGCAACAGACTGACACCCATCCTGCTTCTGGCAGCCCGGCTGGTCTGGATCCAATCCCCTGGCGCTCATTAAAGAAGTGCCCCATCCCCACACCCATCCTTTAATGAAACACTAAAGGGGGGGTACACTCTGTAACAGATGTGCAACCGGGTCGAAGACATACCTGAGCTCACAGACTGCCGAGTGGACTCTTTCAGGTCAGGGAGAATGAAAGAAGTGTGTGTGCGGGTGTGTGTGCGGGTGTATGTGCGTGCGCAGACATTGAAAGAGGGAGAAAGGAAATATCAGAATTTTTAGAGAATAACAGCTCATCATTTTTTATTCACAGTACTGGGAATCAAAACCACCTCCATTAATCTGGAAGGAGGAGACATGATCCCTCTAAAACACTCTGTTCTTTATGAATAACAACTGGATCTGGCACAATTTCTCAAAAAACAACAAAACTACTGACTAAACGGATGAACTCCTAATTGCTGCTGTGATGTCTTCAACCTAGCTTTATTATCAAAGATGACAGTCTTTAATGCGCTGGAGAAAAGCAAATTATGTGACAGCGACATCTTTGTATGGTCCTTACCATATGCAACAAATTTTACAGAATCTATTATTCGATTTAATACCCCTAACCCCCCCCCCCTCTCTCACACACACATTCCCTCTCCCGTGAGCCATCCTCATTTCTTTTGCGCACATCTCCCACCCTTTTGCACTTTTCCTTCTCCGCATGCACCGAAAACCGCACACATTCCTGAACATGCTTTGGGTCAGGGTTTTGTGCAAGAATATGAAAGTGACTCATGAGAGAGAAGGAGAAAGTAAACGGGGCCTGTCAAAGTCATCACTTGTCAGCGAACGAGGCAGAGGCACGAGAAGACAGAGGAAGAGACGCATTTGTTTTCACAAGGCCGCTGCAAATCCCTCGTTAGCTCACTCAGAGCATTTCGGCGTGAGGCGGCCAGGAGAGCGCTTTGGCAGGACGTGTCCTTCCTTCGGTTCCCTCGCTCCTCCCAGGAGAGGTGCTGAGCTGAAGCCAGAGAGGAGCTGACACTGACAACACTGAGAACAGCAGGGGAAATTCCCCTCCATATCCCCTCAATAAAAGCCCAGCTGCAGTGCAGTAAGTGAGACAGTAAAGTAAGAACAGTCTGCTTCGCCCCTCTAACCCCCATGAGTACACGCTCTTTTCTTCTAAGTATTTCTTGTTACAAATGTTCGGAACGTTTTTGAAGTAAATCATTGTGATCTTTTCTAAGCCCTCTCTCTCTCTCTCTCTCTATATATATATATATATATATATATATATATATATATAGTACCTGTCATTGATAGTTACAGAGTAAAAATAGAAAATTAAAATTCACTTATACTATTTCAGCAGTTAAATTTTAACTAATCCCAGTAAAAATATTCTGTTTGGTTTTTCTAAATAATATCTATTGGTGCGGTGTTTGTTTACATTGGGCAAGTAGCTCATTTTAAAGTAGATAATTAAATCCAGCACATAACTGTTCATAACATTGATTTTATTAAATATTTTAATTTCACTTATTGTTCACGTTAAACTTCAGACAGATGTCTAAGTACTGCGAAAATTCCAATAAATTGTGTCAAGCAATCGATTTAAGACGCACCCACAGTTTGACGCATGCGTAGTACAATGTCAAAACTGGTTCAAGGTTCAGTTTTCATAGTGTACGTTCCATTTTTCCATTTTCTTTTGGAGCAATCCATGCTAAGTGCGTTTTGTCGTGTGTGTATTGATTGTGGCGGCTTGTAGGTGCATTACGTTAATTTTTTCTATGGTCTATGGTAAACTTAGCCAACTTAACTCAGCCGCCTTGGGGCAAAAGCGCTGAATAAGTAAAATCAACCGTTAGATGCTGTGATCTGCAATCTGGCTGGACAGACATACAGACAGAAGTTTTTCAGAGACTGGTTTCAGGTCCTTGCAAAGTATGAAACATTAAGATGTATATTATTTGGCGATTTCCAGCCAATTTATGGACAAAACCTTTTTTTAATATATATCAGAACCGCTAATAATCCAAACCACTAAAAAACATAATTTGTGCCCTTTGCACCTTTCCTCACTTTGCATTTTGATAGAACAACATTAGTTTGGTTTATTTAATTTCAGTTTATCCGAATGCGTTATGATAAAAGCAACAATTGAGACTGTAATCACGCTCATGTTCATTACAGCTGCACTCATCTCTTGAGTCGATGATGATGTGCTACAGATGTAACAGTGATGCAGGCTGAAACTAATTATCCCCAAAGTACAAAATGTCTATTTCATGCTATTATGTTTATTCTTATTTACATAGACTAGGGGTGGATCAGTCCTTGATTCCGGAAATATAATCCATGCTAAGCCATTTGTTAACAGCAAATAAGGCAATGTGAGTGCCAAAAATTAAGCCTGATCATTATGTATTGGTTTCTTAAAAGAAAAAGAAAGAGAGAGAGAGAGAGAGAGCTTTGCCACGCTAGTCTATTTAGGCTTTTATTTTAAAAAAAGGACAGTGTAAGTGTCTATGGTATTATCGACATACCGGTGTTTCTCCTGGAGCCAAGTACAGCTTAATGCACAACTGTTCTTATTGCGTGAAATTAAACATTTTGATGATGCTTAGAAACTCCACTATAGACGGCATATAAAGCACGTGCAGGCCAGAGTATTAGAGAGTGGTGGCCAGTAGAAAGCTGTTGGACAATCAATGCAGTGGCAGTCAAGAAACCATTTCTTCTGTACATGGTTTTCAGGAAGCGATCAGGCAGGCATGGATTGAGTGAGTGACAGCAGAGTACCGCAGATGTCTCAGGCAGTTTCATCTGGTTTTGAATAATAAAGCTCCTACATATTGATTGTTGAATAACAATTGAATTGCATAAAATAGCAAACTATTATCTTGATTGTAAATGATTATTTTTTAAATTTACAATGTTATTAAAAAATAAAACTGCATTTTGTCTTAAAAGTTTTGGCCACCCCTATAGGTTTAGAGTCTTCACCTTCTGTGGAATGGGAATAGAATAGAATATTATTACACAAATAACAAGCAAC
Source organism: Clarias gariepinus (assembly GCF_024256425.1). Taxonomy (NCBI): domain Eukaryota; kingdom Metazoa; phylum Chordata; class Actinopteri; order Siluriformes; family Clariidae; genus Clarias; species Clarias gariepinus. Next base: position 28,124,400 of record NC_071108.1, read on the forward strand.
AGACAATAAACTGATCGAGGGAGTCTAGTGAGCGGGTAAAGCAGAGAGAGAGAGAGAGAGAGAGAGAGATCAGGGTCAGAGACAGAGAATGGAACTCAAGCCCTAAGCCCACCATGGTGCTAGGTAAACATGACACCTTTTCACCCCAGCCGAGAAGAAAATGCTTGGTAATGACCCACCGGGACCCTGCCAGCTCTGGATGACCCCCTCCTTTAGCTGGCTAAAGCTTAATTCTTACTAATTACATTCCTGGATGACAGAAAGTTGGCAGAAGCAACAGCGAGGGCCCAGGTACTCAGGCATCCTGAGAGAGAGAGAGAGAGAGAGAGAGAGAGAGAGTGTGTGAGCGAGCAGTGGTAGACATACTGAGGACGTGACAAACTCATTAACACACCAGGAAGGAAGAGAGGGAAAGAAGTCTGTAACCAGAGCAAAGGTGAATTCTGATGAGAGGAAATAAAAGATTTAAGAAACTCTAAACACATTTATCAGTCATCAAATCTGACGGTTTCTGGACAGGAATTAAATAGACACCTACTGTAGATGACTACATATTAAGCTTCCAGCACAGGGGCTTTTATCAAGATGTTCTGATTTCCTCAGCTCTGTTCAGCTGTTCAGGATCGGGTTGCCTGCATTTGCCTTTACGAGATAATTACTGGATTTTTTTTTTTCTTGCAGCAGTCTATCGAGACATTCCCATTATGTGGGCGGGATTAAATGCTTTTATCACCTTTTTCACAGCCCTTTCCAACTTGTGAAAAAAAATATTATGCAATTAGTCAGCCTGAAAGAACATTACACCTATATTTATATACAATACCCAGCAAATTGGACAATATTCTCCGGTATGTTCAGAATTTAGATACACCGCATTAATGCAAGGTTTCTCTCTCCCCGCCCTATTCTTTTTTTTTCTTCTTCTTTTTTTTTTTAACCATCAGATGCTGCCGATATTTTTGATATAATGGTTTCAAATGACTCAGTGGAGCGAGATAGCTAATACAGAGCTTAGCAGGGGGAAAAGGACGTTGCATTTTTTTATATAGCATAATACAGCTCTTGTGTTTGTCTAAGACAAGGGCCCTTCTGCGCCTCCAAATCCTCGGGGCTATCTTTCAAACAGTGATAGTTACGGAAATTAGCGGCACAGAAATCCATAAGCATCACTCGTCAGGGGGCTTATTAAGTGTCTTTGTGAGGTTATGAGGGGCGGGCGAGGCTCCTGGCTCAGAGGACTCCCGGGCGCTTCCCTTGCTCCGCCAGCTGTGAAGAGCAAGCATCTCTTTTGCTCACACATAGTATATATATCACTTGTGTCAGTGCATGCTGTGTCATCTCTCTGTTGCTTTTATCTGTCTGATTAAAGGCAGACTTAAATCTCACTAGCTCAGGGTCAGAAAGTTAAACATACTGTAGTACGTTACATACTGTATCACTTCTACTGCAGGGATTTTGACTCCACAGAACCCAAAAAAAACAAAATTCGTGGGACACGCACTTTAGAAAAAAATTGCAACAGTCACTGGGACAACAGTAGGAGCAGTCGCATCATTATCTTTTTGGCTATTACTCCTTCGTCTGGTTATAAATAACCAGCATAAACTGGTTGCAGCAAGATTACTGGCGAAAAGGCGTATTGATGATGTCTTTTAATTACCTAATTAACAAGAGAAAAACCTCACTGTGGTAAAGTTAATGTGACATTAATGGCAAACAAAAGCTGACATACGACAAGCTTCTATAAATCTGGCACCTCAAAAGATGAGACAATTTTATATTTTTTAACGATTAAAGGTTATTTTTTTCAGGAAAAAAGAAAGGAGAAAAAATCCTAGTAGAAAACAGGGTGGATCTGTGACAGTCAGCGCTCCTAATCTGCAGTAATAGTGCTGAAAAGCCTCGCACTGCCTTCTGAATCTAATTACGCCATGTTTTAGTAGTCATGTTCGTCACGGCTCACAGGTATTCGCACAGCCCACTTCAATTCCGCAACACAACTGTTTATTAGCTCATCTAGAGATTCATAAGCCGTCCCCTTCCCCCGCGGTTCAAAAAAACGAGCTCCATTTACCACGCAAAAACTTCCCGCACCGCCGTCATAAATCTCCCCAGACATGGACATTGATTCGGGTAATAATATGTGGCTGAATGTCGCATGGATGCCTCTGTCGAGATCCATCCATCTATGAAACAGGACATGCCAGTAATAGGAAAGACTGTATGGCCCGAGGGCTGGAGCTGCTGTACTCGGCGGCTCATCAGGCCCAGTGAACTTTGATGCGTTGCTGGTAAATATAATTCCATTATTTCCTCGCAGCTCAGGAAGCTGCAAGGTGCACCAGGGCATGAACCGGCAGTCCCAGAGGAACAAGCCCCCGAAGCAGAGCGGGAAAATGATGTTGTTGTTTCCTTTCAATGGCTTTCAGGCCAGGTGGGAGTCATGGAGGGATTTCATTATCTATTTTTTTTTTCTTTTCTGAATTTAGTTCCACGATGCCTAAGTAATTACTATAAATAAAATGACAAAAAAAACTGTAAATGGTGATATTTCTAACCACACAATTTTAGCATAGGATATCATTTGCAAATTTATGTTTCACATTTTAACAGCTTGATCTGCTTTAACTCCCTGCCGTAGTTGCTTGTGAACTTTAGCCACTTTCACACTAAATTTATGCGTTAACACACACAAGAAGGGCAAGTTCGCTCACCCCTGACTTGGTAGAAGTGGTTGGGTGCAGATTGGCTGTTTTCCTAACCAACCTTGTTGCCTGCAGGCTGTGACCAGATTTGGACCCTGTGTGTGTGTGTGTGTGTGTAAACACTCATGTTGTCTAACTCAGAGTAGAGAGGTAAGATGGAGGTCTGTTCTTTAAAAAAAAAAAAAAAACACATAAATGCAAATTTTTACGACGAGAGTGTGAGCTTCAGCAGTCGCTCAGCAGTCACTGTGTGAAGGCTCTGCCTGTCTGCCTGCCTGCCTGCAGAACGAACCCCACCCATCTTAAACACTCTATTGGTGGAAGAACAGGAAACGAGTGTCTCACTGTCCAGCTCTTGCAAAATATTGCTCATACTGTAACACCGTCTAATGAGCGAGTCAACCGGCAATGCTTTGAGAAAAGAATAAAGGTTACTAGACAAGAAATGTGCTTAGACGTCTGTTCTGTAATAGTTCCAGCAAATGATCTTTATCTCCCTAAATGGCATAACAGTAAAGCCATATAAAGCTCACACAGTCCTTTCTCCTGACAGAGAGAGAAATCAGAGGAAAGTGGATTTCAGTGGGCTGAGGAAACATTTTGAGAAGGGAGATGGAGGAGGAGGAGGAGGAGGAGGAGGCCAGCACAAACTAGACCATCTCTTCAGGCTGCTAATGAAAACCAGAGCACCGGTCAAACAATTCTGCTCTGTTACTGCCTGTCACTCACTCGTCTCGCGGGCTGGCTGTCTGTCTGTCTCGCTCTCCATCTCTGCCTCCCTCTGATGTCTTAGACATGAATATACATCTGTTTAATATGAAGTTAAAATCAACAGTCATTATGCTTCCCTTCATGTTAACTCAGGCATTAGGTAACAATAACAAACCAGGAACTTCAACATTAATAAAAGTAATTTTAACAAAGTCGTTAACAATTTTGTTAATTGACGTTTGAGTCTTGAGTAAATAACGAGCATGGGTCAATTATTTACGTAATGTTCAAACAATTCCTAACGACGTTTTCTGGATTCTCATTGTCCACTAATGTGATAAACAATGTCTAAGGAAATGTAACCTGTTAATAATAGTGTGTAAATTAGGAGAGAAATTAGCATTGGTACATATTTTATATTTCTCTTTAAACAAGATGGCTAGTCTTTTCCACCAGCCACCCAGTATTATGCTTTTTCCACCAGTTTAATGATGGCTTGGAGAGTGAATTTGTGGTGAGCAACAAAAGGCTGTCTCTCTGTTTTTATTTTCGATTCTAATGGCCTCATTAACCCAGCGCCGGCAAAACATCATGCTTCATTCCTTTATTTGCTCGGCCTCGTCTCATTGCAGCACACCACTGAATTACTTTGCCTCATAATCATCTCTCTCTCTCTCTCTCTTTCTCTGCCTATACCTTGCTCTCTCTCTCTCTCTCTCTCTCTCTCAACCTTCCTATTCGTTCAACCCTCTCTCCCTCCTTTTTTTCCCTGGCTGGCTGCTGAAAAAGTGCTGATCACAGCCAAACGTGGCGCAGTCTGGAGCAGGGGTAAGGGGATCTGTGAATGGTGCGAAAAGAATTAAGTGCCAGTAATAATTGGAAGCGAGCCTAGAGAATCCAAATATAATCTTACAGCGGGAACACTTGTAATGCGTTCAGTCTGGACGCTGCCCCGAGTGCTGACAGCGGCTGCTGCTGAAGCCGTTCCCTCCTTCTCTCTCTCTCTCGCTCTCTCTCTCTCTCTCGCTGTCTATCCCGATTCTCTCTCACTCATGCGTGTTGCCATGTCTGTGCTGCCAAAGAAAACAGTCGCTCTGTTGTTTCTGGCATGTTTAGCAAATCTTCCCCTTTTTATTTGGTTCCTCCAGTCCCAACACAGATACACACGCACGCACACATGAATTCTCTTGTTTTGATACGGACATCAAGAAGGCCTCAGCGTCTCAGCACGTGTGCCAGTGGGAATGTGAAGTAATTGCTAATGCAATGAGTCTCTGGAATCTGAATCATTACATCTTAAGTTTTGTATTTTCAGTGAAAGAATGTAGTTTGCGGTCACCTGGTGTAACATGATTTAATATGATTATCTGTTCTAATATGATCACTGTCAGATTTGACTCAGATAATCAACTTCACAAACTATCATCATTTGCAATTATTACCGGCATTAGATAAAATGCTGCTACCATTATTATTTATTCTTTTGAATTGATAGTGATGGATAATAATAATAAGAAGAAGAAGAAGAATGACAATGATGATAATAAAAAAACAACAGCAATAAAAATAATTATAAAAAGAAGAATAGCAATAACAACAACAACAATAATAATAATAATACATAAAATATTAATAATAATAATTAAAACAAAAACAGCATGGGCTGAGTGATGAAAATTTATATCAATATTTAAATTTTGAATTATTATTATAAAAATATTTTCATATAATTGTATATAATATGCCTTTCTATGATATTATATTATTGTGATATATTTTAGATTTTTTTAAGTAAAATAAATAAATAAATAATGTAAATTGTGAAATAAAAAAAAATTACATTTTAAACTTTTTCTTTTTTTTTATATAAAACACACATAATGATGACATTATTATTATTATTATTATTATATAAAGAATAAATCCTGCCTGCATGTAGTGAAACAGCAGCATAATAGGAAGGCTAACCTGCGGGCTCAGCGTCAGGAGCCAGCGTCTGATTCTCCATAAACGTGGAAAGGAAGCGAGGTGGTTGGCCGACGCATTCCGGTGGTGCGGCCGTGTTGGTTACCCTGCCCAACCTCGCCCTTGGCCAAAAAGAGAAATGCCAGCACTCTCTCTCACCCTCTCTCGCCCTCGCTCTGAGTGCCTTACATTGTATTTTTAGTCTGCTGCTGTTTTTAAAGTCTCCTAGTCATTCTGACGCTAATAGCGCAAAGCTGAACTTTATTTTCAGAGTTCTCGTGTTTCCTGTCTAAATCGGGCACCGTGGCACTGCAGCCTGCGGGATTTCCACAGCTGCGCACGCGGCTGTAATGCCAGCGCTGCAGGTTAGCGGAGCTGCTCGCAGAACACAGATGAATTGCTTAAGAGCAATTCATTACATGCACAATTAGTACTAAACCTGATACGTTTCTCTGTATTGAATGGGCGCTATGAATTGTAGGAGAGCGTGTCCGTCTCTCTGGGACTTGCCGTCTGTCCGTACGATTGTTGAAATGACCAGAAAGTGAAGTTTGATGTGCTGGTGGGCATAATCTGTCCAGCATGTGACAGTTTTAACTAATCTGCGGTAATGAATTGGAAACGGGTGCGAGAAATTCGTCTGAAATCTGAGTTTTTCCTGGAAGGCGTTCATGAACTTGTGGAAACTGTGGAAAGTAATTCGGCTTCGTGTTTTCCCTCAGCCACAGTATCCCACCACAAGGATCCTGTCCCAAAACGAAGACTGTGGAACTCTTCATCCTTCACAAGCGCCATCCTGAATCTGGGCAAACACCTGCTGCGCTCACTCTCACTGTACTAAGACGTGTTCCTCCCTGCTCAAACTCCTGTTTCTTGTCTTGTCCTTGCCCCATCCTAAAGACAACCTTGTAAAGACATGATTCTTTGGGTATGGGTGCTTCTGACACACACGCACACACACACATACTCGTGCACACAGTTACAGTATGCAGTAAAAGGAATGAATCTCTCACCCCATGTTTAGATTTCCAACATGCTTCCATTCCGCACAGTATATTTTTTTCTTCGAATGGAAATGTGAAGAAGGGAATATTTGCTCTCAAAACAGGCCTTGACATCTTTAATGCAGACTAGATGAAAGCTGATACGCCTCGAACATGTCCTGTTTTTACAGACAGCTTTTTATCTCAACAGGAAAGATACTGTTTATAGTGTCCAGTGTCTAAGACCTAGTGCATGCTTGCAAAAAATGTGAGCACGCTTTACGGATCATTTCAGCTCCTGAGTTAATAAGACCAAAAACAATAGTTGTAGATCAGCTCTCCCGCTTTAGCATCGACAGTGGAGGTGAAATGACACAAACACATCTTTCCTCCTCACGATCACCCCGATCGTAAGTGCGCCTATGCACTAATACTAGGGTGCACATGGAGGGCACGTAAACGTTAAGTGCTGGAGAGGAAAACAGAAGCGGGGAGCAGGTATCCGTGACAGCCAGCATGGGGAAGTGGATGGAGCAGAGAGGGATGGCAGGAGTGATAGAAAGACGGAGGCTGCTTGTTGAAATGACACCGGCGAGTGGGACGGTGGCTTTAAATGACGTCTCCAGGGATGGGATCGGGCTTCACAGGCGCTTTTATCCGTGGCACAGAGAACAAGCCCCAGCTTTGAGTGGCACAGCAGCGGCGGAAAGGTGAGCTGGACCACACAGATAAAGAGCTCGCTCTCTCCGCCGCTCTTTCTTCTCCTCCTGCGCCTTAAAGCCATTTCCACCAGGGAGCTCCACCTCAGAGAAAGCGGCTTGCATTTCGCTAAACCGGAGAGGCTTGAAGAGGAGACGCAACCGTGTGTGTGTGTGTGTGTGTGTGTCATTGACTGGGTGTCATTGACTCTACTTATCTATAACCAGCTAATTTATCACGATGGTTATGATTTTTTTTAATGTTTGATTTTTGAGATTTTAAGTTGGCCTTTAATATTCCATTTATGGCCTCCTTCTCGGATGCTGTTTTAGAGTTAACGCTGCCGTAGTTACATGTCATCATCTGTGTAACGTGTATGAGGATTTTCTGTAGGTGAAGATGATGTGAGCAGACAGCAGGCACGGCCAACATACAAATTCTGCCGAGCTTCATTTACAACTGAAATGATCAAATTTGCTGCATGTAGGTTGTCCAAAGTCCTATATACATGCACACACATACACACACACACACACAGAACCCACCCAGCTCCTGCCCAGGGGTAATTGGGGACTTTGATACACACTGGTGTAATTGCTCTTTTAAGTAGTGGCTGATGTAGTGGAAAATTGTGCGCAAGAATTTTTTTTTCTTCTTTTTCTTTTTCTTTTCTAAATCTTTTCTCCACTCACTTTCTCCCTTTTCTCATCCTTTGGTAATATACTTTTTTTTTTTTTTACTTCATTTATTGGTTATTTTTTTATTGTGTTTTTGTATAGTGGGGGATGTTGTTTTGTCTTGGGTTATGTTGATGATAGGCTGTGTGGTTGAGCGGTTGAGAGGAAGAGCTTGGCGTCTGCGTGGCACACACACACATATGCACGTATGATCAAAACAGCATGCTGGAGTAATAAAGAACTCATCACTTTGTGCCGAAGCCATGAGCCGTGCTCCTTTTCCAGAATGGAAACGAGAAACCAGAAACCAGCCCTGCTCAATCTGGGTTTTATCTCCTCGGAATGGCTGTCAATTATGATTTACATGGTTTAAATGGTTCTTAAACTCTTTTAGCTGGCATACGTTTATGATTTTCATTCATGTCAGTACTTTCTGTGTTTGTGTGTATTGGGTAAAGAAGTGTGTATGCTTTCACGGGTGTGTTTACAGGAACCAGCGCGTATGTCTTGTCTCATTGACCTTTACAGTAGGCGACCAGACTTGTAGTAATCTCAGGCCTCGAACCTCTGTTTGTCTTCATCAGTGACATAATCAAGACTCACGCAGATACCTCGATTGAGTGGAAACTTTTGCCAGACTAGCAAAGGTTTTGTAAATCAACATGCTGGTTCCAGGCCTCCAGAGGTGCATGATGAAGAATGATAAAGCACTATACAAGTGCTGATTAGCATTTGCGTTTGATTGAAAGATGGCTAATTTGATACAGAATTAGTAAGATAGCGTTTGAGAGGAAAGTCAGAAGTAGTGACTCATCTGCTCCGGATATTCCGACACCACTTTGACGCTCAAGCTAGTCTAAACATTAGCGTTTTCCAGGCCAACAGCAGAATGTGTTGCTCTCAGATTTTATTGCATTCTCAAAATAAATGTGGCAAAACTCCGGTATTGTGGAGTTCGACGCACGCAAACATACCTTGACGAACGCATTGTGTTGTAAAGCTGCTTAAACAGGAAGTGCTTACAAGTCCGGGGATCCCTTTTATTTTGCTTTGTCCACATTTGGGCAGACGTTTGTATAGTTATATAAAAATAATTTTTCATTGTTTCATGAAATTAAATAAATACATTTCAATTTCAGCTCTTAACACATGATACAAAGTTAGATATAAAATTTTCTGTACAAATCTAAAATGGCTGGCTTTACAAGTTGCCTGCTCCTTCTTGCTAAGGTATCAGATGTAAGCAGCTATGAGCTAATATTTTTATGAGGTAATGCTCACTCTCTGCTCCTGCTCTGCAGTAAACCGACTGGAGATTTGCTTAAAGATTTGCTTATAAGATTCTGCGTCTGTGACAACATTTTTTTTTTTTTTTTTGCACTGGACCATGTGCCCGTGTACATCTTGTATGTATGAATAGTTTTGTGTGTGTCTTATGTGTGTCTTTCATTTCCTCTGACTACAGATACTGTGTCCATCAACACACACACACACACACACACACACACACACACACAGAATGCCAAAGAAACTGATTTATCAAAAGAGTAGCAAAAAAAAAAAATAGTAATAGTAGTACTAGTAGAAGCATTAAAGAGAACAACAGTGTACAGATATAGGTTTTGACTGGGTTAGAGTGTGAAGGAGATCTGAGCAAGAACTATCCAGCCACAGGAAGCTTTCTAACAAGGCCCCTCTGACAGTTCCTGGAGACGAAGCCTGTCTTGAGTGCTTATGAAGGAGGTAAATCTGTCATTTCTCCCTCCCCACACAGCAGCTGGAAAAAATTAGCCTGTCTTTCCAACCTCAGGAGATAACCCAAGACCACCTCCACCTAACCCCAGTCACATAAGACACATAGTCACCATCCCGACTGTTGCAAGCACGTCCCGCAGTTTGACTTTTTGGTCACTACACGGCTTTTACGATTTTATTTCTCAACAATTTAGCCTTTATGTAAACACATTAGGTGACGATCATCAATAGAAGGTGATTGAACTGTTGAACCGCTGATGTACTTGAGATATGCTTCACGGTAACTGTCTGACGATGAGGAAGGGATAGAAGAGAGAAAACAGAGAGGGTGAAACCGAATAAAGGCATTAGAGACTAGCTATCTGCAACAGCCTTGCCAAGGCCCGTTGAGTCCTAAAGTTGTAGTTTTGACATGGCCTGAGTCCCGAGTCCTGGAGATAGACAGCATTTTTCATCCTGCCTGACAGTTATCTCCCTTTTGGAATTACCCTCCTAATATATCCCCTTTCATCGGTCAGGAGAGAGCTCCAACAGAGAGAGACAGGGATAGAGAGAAAGAGGGAGGGTGAGGGTCTCTGTTTTGTCTCAGGGATAAAAAGGTGGGTTTCTGGCAGCAGCCAGGGCCACACTCGAGCGAGGAGGGACACAATGTCCCCTCTGTCTCACACAGAAAGGAGCTCCTGACAGGAATCAGCTTTCAATTAGCTCTCGCTCCCCCCGTCCATTCTAACCTCCCTCTCACCGGAGGCCCGGCCTGTGGCCCAAGCTCCAGATCCACGGCTAGATTATAGGCAACCTTGTGACAACCAAATTGGACCTTATTTATAGGTAATGGTGTCTCCAGCCGCCACATGCCTGATCCTGTGCTCCTCATCACCATGGAGCGAGGCACAAAAAGGCGGAGCGCCGCACCATTAGGATGTGAAATCGTCACAATTACAGTCTTCAGATGAGTGGCGAATGCCTTGTTCCCCTTACCTTAACGTATCATTACTATTGCTATATATAAATTCTTTTTTTTTCCTGAAAGTGTTTTATTTTTTTTACAGTGCCGCAGTTTTGGCATGACAGGCTTTTAGGTCAAGAGTCAAGAAGGCGCAGTTCTGCAGACAGATGAAATTCACCTCAAGATCAAGATAGTTGACATTGGTGTGAAAGGTGGTTCTGAGGTTACAAGCAAAGAAAAAGCAATAGTTGTCATTTTACATTATAATAACCGTGAAATCAAAGCAGTATGATACATCTTACCATAAAAAATGTCCATTTTTGTGGCATAAATTTTCGGGCATTTCATTAAGACTTGTATCAGTCTGACCCCATAAAGCGAAATAATCCTTCTTTTATTATTTTTTTTTCTTAACTGCAAAGTCTGTTGCAATTCTCCTCAGGTGTGTTATGCCACATTCACTGGTGCTTGCTGCTACATATGGGAACTGAGTTTGAGAGGGGAGGTGGAGGGGGTTTGAGTGAAAAGGCTGTCTCTCCTCAGCATGGCTCAGACAGTGATTGCCTATGTGGGGATGGATGAGAATGCATGAGCCAGAACAACAAGCATTGTGTGGGACTCAGAGGACTGTCGGAGCAGGTGTTGTCCATTGGGACCGGGCTTTGGCATCAGAATAGAATCAGGATATGAATATGGGGATATTGTGCCCTCCAGAGCACCTGCAGACCCCCCGGACAAAAGGCGACAGAGGGGAGGAAAAAAGAACAGGAAAGGCAATCCCGCTTCAGCGGATACATTCCAGTGTACATCCTCTCAGCAAATCGAATGGAAGAAGAGCCTTCTTTCCTTTTGGAGATTCAACCCAGCCCCCCCACCCCCACTCCCTTCTTGTTATGGGTAATCAGTCCTTCTCAACAACTTTTTCTTACATTAATTTTCATGTTCACTACACCCATTTATACATCATCCGGACCACATGATGACAAATTCCATGAAGTTACTTGAAAGTACATAGAAAAAGTACGGCAGTGACTGTGATTTGACTGCCCTAGAAGTGAGAATAAAGTTCCAAGCTGCTGGATATGCCATAAAGTCTCCAGAAGGCATCTCTTAACTAAGAGGCCCCCTGCCCCTTACAGAGCTTAGTGATTCGCCACACTCGCCCTGCCCGTGATCCCTATCGGAGGGGTGACGATGTAAGAGTCCTGCAGACAGAACCAGATTGAATTCTGAGCCAGGCATGATGACTGATATCTGCCCAATGCTTCTGACCACCCACCCAGACAGCACCTCTCTCTCTCTTTTTCTCTCTCTCTCCCTCTGCTGTCCCATACCACTGCCTCTCACTGCAAGCTCTTTAAATGCACTTGTAGAAACGCCTGCCCCAAAGCTATGCGATCCTGCCTCAGTTCACAGCACAGACCTGTACAACATTCTGTAGCTTCCTGCTAAATTAAGGTTTTGGGTAAACACCAGCTGACCATGCCAGGTTTTTGTGCTTTATCAGGGATCTGGACTTGGTAGCATGATCACATTTAATGCAGGCTGTTTTAAATTCCGTAAACTACATCTATTTTCCCCTCTCAATAGTTGGCCAACATGTAATATATCTCAAATAATACATAATAGTAATATCATCAGCATAGTCAATGAATGATTGTGTTAAATTAGCCAAGTACCCCTCATGGCTACCACTAGTGTCACAGCTCTCTGGATTGACATTAATGATTGACACTTAAGTCGCCTCCTTGTTGTGAGTGGTAAAATTTTGGTGCTGCAAATAATTTTAAGCTATTTTTTTGTTCGGTTTACATCACCACACAGACTGTTTGATTGACAGCTGCCAGAATGTGAGGAGAGCAAATATTATTAAATGTGCTCTGTTAACAATCACTGAACAGTTTTAGTGACTCTAATTTATTGCAATATTATAATATTTCCGAGGTGTGATGTGTATGTAGTCCGTAGTACATAGTGACCCCTTGCGTTATCAGGCGTGTAGGGAAGCTACGGCAGTAAACAAAGAGTCCCCTGAGGGATCTGTGCCTACGGTTTGATCAGTGATCCCACCCTTCAGAAGCGGCGGAGTGCTGTGTCCCTGTGCCCGTTGCCAGTCCCGGGAGACAGAGACGCATTGCTTTATTGGCTATCGAGCACAGAGCGCCGCAAGTGCACGGCAAAGTACGGTGGTGGGTGCGGTGGTGGTGGGTCAGAAAGATAAGGCCACGGGGGTTTTGTAAAGGGAAGCTTGACTTTCAGAGCACAGGAAGAGGGGATGAATAACCTAGAGAAAAGGAGGAGGAGGGTGGCTGAAACTCCACACCTCGGCCACATCTGATAACAGACCTCGAATTAAAGTTAGTGTAAAAGAGAAGGTTAGCGGTAAAATGTCAATAACGGCCATGAGAGACAGAAGACACAGCAAAGGAGCAAGTGAGAGAGGTTAGAAGCGGTGCATTTTTGACAAGCAGCTCCATCAGCTGGTAAATCCTACGTGATCTTAGAAGCACGTGCATTCCTGGCAAAATGTGTTCTCAGTGGCATATTGATTAGTTATGACAAATGAACTGGAGGAAATCTCTATGTGCTCATTGATGGCATTGATTTGACTCTCTGTTATTCCAGATCGATACATCGGGTCTGTCTGAGATCATTATTGTTTGTTTTGGAACATTTTTGTTACAGCCCAGTGTCCCTGCGGATGGTGATAAACGTTCCTTACTAGCCACAGTTACGGGTTTTTCTTGTCCAAGTCCAACATGAACATATTTGTACATCAGGATAAACTTTTGTTTGTGTTCTACTTTAAGACATGGGACTTTATACACAGAGATAACGTTTAGGTAAAGAGTTTTTAAATGATAGGGGTGTCAAAACAAGACTATCATATTTTACAAAATAATGTAATGTATCCAGTCACAGGCTAATTTAGTTATTGGGTTTAGAGCGCTTGAACTGAGCTTGCATGCTTGGCATCCAAACCGAAGAGGGGGGAAAAAAAGATCATCTCCATCTGTGGCGCATTACCGCACTAGGACACTTTGATGACAGGTATTTACTGACACCACGGCTGAGAGGTGGGCCCAGCCGAATTATTTTACAGATTCCACAGTAAAACGGTCAGCTTGAGAAGATGAGATTCACCACAGGAGACAATGGCCGACCACTGCGATCTGATTACGCCTTGCCCCCTTCATGGGTAAGCTGAGAGGGCCAGGAAGTGCCCCCGGGAGCAGAGCACGAGGCCTTGGAAACATTTGGCTATCGAGATGAGGCTCGTAAAGTTATCTCCTCTCCACACGTGCTTGCGCGGTGCAGAGTACACACCATGATGAGCTGTATGTGGCTGTGAACTTTACGGCACTATGCAAGACTTTTGCATCGTTATAAGCATTATGTATACCTCGTATTTAAGTAATTAGATTAATTTACGAATACGTGTAAGTGTGTACATGTGTGTAATATAAAAGACATGCATGTGCACATGTGTGCTTCCACTGAAGCGTTCTCAGGTGTTTATCGCACACTTCTGTTTTCCATCTATCGCTGCCACTGGCTTTATTCTGTTGAGGTTTTTCTCCAGTAGCTGCTCCTGATTGTGTTTATGCTTGGCTCTCAGTGCTCAGAGCTGAACACAACCTTTTGATTATTTGATCTGTGCTTGCTCTTGTGTTGCACGCTTGCACACCGGCTGGCTGAACGTCAGTCAGCGAAACTTGCACATTCAATCTATCAAACACCTCCAGCGAAAAAGAATTTGGATGCACGCTAAAGCAACTGCAGTATATGATGGTATTCGGCAGTGCTGTGATAGATACGCCGCAGCCCAATAAACCGGTGCTGAGTTCACGCCACGTCCTCTTGGGGGACCAGCACATTTTTCAGATTCAAACGGCATGCAGTGGGTAAAGAAACAAGAGTTTGAGAGGTCGGCGTTTGAAGCAGGCAGTCGGTGCCACACACTCGGTGGCATTCAGTGCATGGAAACGCTATCTGATGAAGCCTGTGTATGTGTTTTGGGGTGTGTGTGTGTGTGTGTGTGTGTGAGTGACGTAGGGCCGTCTTCATTCAGGCGGTACTCAAATGGCCGGCTCAGAGGAGGCGCTGGGGCCAGCGGGTCAGCGCCTATCTTCCCCTTCAGCCCAGATCGCTTTTCAGGACAGAGCGGGGAAAGAGCCGGAGTGAATTTCAATCGCCCAACGCTGCCTATTGTACAGTTGCGCTGGCAAGCAGCACCAGATACAGACGCTGCCTAGAAGTGAGGGAATATGTCCGGGTACTCTACACCGGGCCAGACCACCACGATCAGAGCGGCTAAGCCGACAGTTTTGAGACATGTGAGATCAAAAAAACTGTCTCAGACAAAAAGTCATTCTGTTCTCTCCCTTTTCCGTCCTCTCCCACTTTCCCCCCCTCACTATCCATCTCTTAATCCAGTGTGTGAAGTAAGTAATCAGGTCGGTGTTTGTAAGGCTATGCTGTTCCTAACTATGTACGAGAGACGAGTTCTTGATGATTCTCGGCATCAAATTGTTCCAAGCGTCCTGTTCATCCTGTTCATGTAATAAAATTATGTCACTATGTTATGTTATAATTATACTATGATTTTAAATTCTATTAAATTCTCAGTTCTGATTGGTCAGAAGGATTTTTTTTTTAGAACAGCATCTCTGAGAGAAGCGCTGACAGCAATTAGTACCACAGACTTATTTAATACCACTAAGAAGTGACATATATGATGTTTAAACAGAACGGTAGACTTTTAAAAAGATTTGAGCCTGAAGATAAATTAAGGAAACAAACATCCTTTCCTGGGGGGGTCATAAAAAAAAATATATATATATACACCTTCAACCTTCTCGGTCCACCTGCAAAACGAAGCCTTTTCATGGATCAACAAATCCATCAGCATCTTTTCCTTCCCTCTGAGCAGAAATCTGAGCAATTATTTTTGACGTGTAACATCAATAATCTCATTTATTTCCTTCTCCGTGCCACCCCATCTCCCCCCTCGCCTTTCCCTCCTCTTCTGCGGCTCCTAGAGCGGGGCCTGCACGCCGTCCGTTCTCCCGTCTGTGTCTGGGGGGAAATGTGAGAAAGAGCACTCGATAAAACCAATTTTTTGCACCATCGATCGCACAATTGTTTTATTCCTCTCCCTGTGTTTTCTCTCCCTCTTCTTCTCGTCCTCTCCCTTATGGAAATGTTATTGACGGTGGCTCGGTGTTAAATTATTAAGTAAATGTTAGCAGATGCTGGGGATGTGTGAGCGTGCAGCGGGGTTTGTAATCTGCGTCTGCTTCTGTGTGTGTGTGTGTGTGTCCGTGTGAGTGTGTAAACACGCTAAGGTCGCGTGTGCGTTTTGTAAAGAGCAGCAGGGACACACGGTTCCCGAGATGAATAGCCAGAGGAGAGCGGCATGCTGAAACAGACACTAATGGACAAGAGTCTATTGGACTTGGCACGCTGCCACTGGACAGTTTTTCGAAGCTTCCCTCTGTGCCGGGGTTTTAACCTGGCAGGGAAGAGTCGCTCTTCCTCCGGCTTCACTGTGACAATCAATCCGGCTCGGGCTGAAGCCATTTTGGCCTTGTTAAGCGCTATTGTGCTCCTAATGGATTTCTTAACCAGTTGGCTTTGCTAAAAGTTTCTTGTTTACCCCTATCATAGTCTAATGAGGGCTGACATTTGGGTGCTTATTGGCTTCCAAAGTGCCCTTACGGCCTTGTATAATAGCCTCATGGCTAAAGGCTAATGTGTGTGTGCGTTCAGGAGAGTTGGCACACACACAAGATGAGTGCCAGGGGGCTAAAATACAGCAAGAGCTCTGTAATAAGTCATCCTCTTATTATGCTTTTTTTAATTAGTGTTGTTTACTTATGAGTCCCGTGTGAACTGTTGGTGCAGCACCGCCATGTGTGTGTGTGTGTGTGAGAGAGAGTGTGTGCATGTACATTTAAATCATTAGTTTGCTTTTTTTGCCTCATTTACATATAAGCACGTTAGGCCTAAATTAGCTCTGATTAATTGTTCTCACTACAGGGGTAAATGGTATGCTGTGTGTTTAGGGTTTTGTGTGATGTGTGCATGTGTGTGTGTGTGGGGGGGGGGGGGGGGGGGGGGGGGGGGTTCTGGTGTTTATCTCGAACATGTCCTCCAAGCCGCTCCTGGCGATGGGGTCAGAGCTGGAGCCCAGGGGGCAATAACCACAGCCTTTGTTTGGGAGGGTAATTATCCTAACATGCAAACATGCACCAATGAACAAACACAGAAGATCTCAGGACAAACATACAAACATGATCCTACACACACACACACACATACACAGACTGAACTCAGATGACTGGAAGCGAAAACAAATCATGACTTCTCACAGAAGTAAAGCAAACATGCCATTAGCAGCTATTACTCCAGGACTTCCAGTTATAATTATTCAAATATTACATACATTTAGCAGGCATCATTAAGAAAAGATTTATATGATTCTCATTTCTTCGTGCACAACATAAAGTAGAGGACACTAGGGATCACTCATACTGTTGAATATTTAATTATAATTTTTCTTAAATAATTATAACATTGTGTGAATGATGGGTGTAAACAAACGGATAGTATTTTTTTTCAAGTTAGATGAAGACACAAATTCCCCGTGATTAATATACACTTAAGAAGGACCGTTGTCTTGACTCAACACACCCAGCAAAGGGTGACAAAGAAGCAGTGAAGGTGCTGATGCGGCCACATTTGCAGCCGTCAGGATGGCCAACGGGCTAAGGTGCTGCATTCAGGTTGCAGTCTGCACTGAGATTGGGTTCAAATCCCATTTCTGACAGAGCTGAGTCATTTTGGGGTAGTGTAGGCTGTCCCAGCACCTCCCAGCTGCTGCTGTTGCGCCCTTGACCAAGTCCCCTACCCCTATCTGCTCTAGTAGTGCTGACCCTGCACCCTAGCTTCCTAACTAATTTTTTTCTTATATATATCTAAAAAAAAAGAAAATGTAATGAGGTTACCACGAGCCAAGGGTTGGCCACGGCACTCGTAAATCACCATCCTGAATCATAGCGAGGCACCCAGGAGCATGCTAGAGCTGTTAAACCTAACGTCAAACGTTCTGCTGCGAATCAGGGACTACCTAAACACACAGCTCGTGCACTATAAGGGTCATCAGCGTCCTCTGGTTTTAATGGTTCCCTCTCTCCCTCGCCCAGCAGACGTCCAGTGACCAGAGGTTAACTCCCATCTCCCCGCTGAGTTCATTCGGAAATAAAACTGAAACACAGCTGTTTTTCCTCTACAGCAGTTTGCCTAAAACAGCAAGGGACTTTTTAGATGGTGTGAGAGAAAGCGAAAAATGTTTTCAGAGGTTAATCAGAATCAGGAAAAAAAGAAAATACATTTTAAATAAGAAAATGAAGAGAGTTTGGACTCAGGTAGAGGAAGGTCTGGTGTGATTGAGGGAGACGAATGAACGAAATGTTGTGCTGTGTTCAATCCGTCTTTCTCACCTGCTGAAGATCCGAGGAGCAAACAGGCATGGAGCTGATAGAGGATTGTGTCAGGTGTCATAACTCTACACTTAGTGTGTGTGTGTGAGTCAGTGTGTGATCGATGGTGTGGTGTCTAAACAACCATGTCTGTGTTATCTGTTGTCAGCCGCAGGCACAGAGGTCTGTTCACACCTCGTCTCATTCGAAGCCATCAGAGACGCACTGGAGTACATCACATCTATCTTCTTCCAACTCTCTCTCTCTCTCTCTCGCTCTCTCTCTCTTTCTCTTTTACACCATGTTGTAGTACCAGGCTATTGCTGTATTGTACTGTACCGTACGTCAAACTCAGATCTGCAAATTATTCAGACTGACCATAATCTCCATATGTAAACTATCTTTAGCCATGACCATGATTGGAATTTAAAAAAATGCTAAAAATACTATTAAATTCTGTCTCCTCGACACTATACCCATCCACCCCCAACCTTTACTTCACACACACACCCATTGATTAGCGGCCTGGCTCTCCCGCTGGCCCTAATGGAGCTGAGAGCCCGATCGTGTGATCGCTGCATCTCTTTTGTGGTGCCTCGGCTCCAACCTGAAAGCAGCCCGAGCCTCGCAATCACCCTAATGCACGAGTGTCGGCCATTACTGTCAACCGCGCTAGCGTGGCGTCCATACATTAATCCCCCATAACCCCTGGCGACCCCCCCTCATTCCCGGCCAGATTAATGCACGTCCTGGGGCTTGACTGACACACTCTCCATACCGGCTTAAACACTGAGTCGGTGGCCGCTGTGCTCGATTAGACGTGTGGCTTAATTAAAAGGTCTGTCAGATATATGGCGGCTCCAAGTGTCTGTCATGGCGTCGGATGAAGGGTGAAGGTTAAGGCCAGAGGGCGGTGAGGTGAAGTCCAACAGTAGCTATAAACATTTTTCAAGCTCTGGGCAGAGGAGCTATCACTCAGGGTGATGTATCGTAAGCCGGTGACCACAGAGAAAGAGAGAGAGAGAGAAGGAGGGGAAGAGAAAGAGGAAAAGGGCGTTAAAACCGGCACTTAGTGTGAATTGAGCTGGAGGTACAGGGCCAAGCTCAAAGGCTTTATTGTTCCAGGCTTGACGGCGTGCCAGAAAGCTGAGAAATATTAAATAGTGGGACGTTAAACAATGGTTTTTACACAACAGTAAAACAGAACGCGCTCCTCCTGTCTTCGTAAAGCGACGGATTTACGAGGACGCTTGCACCACTTCAGGATGAGAGCAAGAGTTTTCTCTCTCTTTCTCTCTCTCTCTCTCTCTCTCTCTCTCTCTCGCTCTTTGATCTTAATGCCCAACAACACAAACTCCAGAGAGCGCATGGCACAGATAAACACTGCTGTATGTTTGTTACACACCGAGGAAGCATTCGCAGGAAGGTAACATGATCGTTCTGAAAAAGCACAGTCGTTGCTATTTAGTCGCATGGATTCTTTAGTTTTCTTAGTTTCAAACGATTCCTGAGCAGTACAAACAAATCTCTCTAAATAGTTTTCTTTCATAGATTAAGAACATCAGGAGATGGGGGTAGGCCGCTTAAAGGAACAGAAATTGTTAAAGACAAATTTGTTGGATTTTTTCCCCCCCTTTTTTTATTTTTTATTGTTGTTGTTGAATTTAACTTCACATCCACACACTCGGATACTCAGGACGAAACAATATCCAAACACTGGAAGGGAAGGGTAAGACTTTTTTTTTTTTTGTGTGGGGCCACTTTAGCCTCAATGTTACCAAACATAGGAGCTCATTAGAGAAGCCTGACTCATGTGTTTCTAATCATAGAGGGAGTTCAGGTTTATCTGCCCTGCAGACTCCCTCTCTCTCTCTCTCTCTCTCTCTCTCTCTCTCTCTCTGGCTTTCTCCATTTCTCCCCGCTTCCTCTTGAGATCTCTCTTATAATTTGGATGACATCCACCCAAACTTCTGCACAGGTTTCATTATAACATTTTAGACAAAGCTGAATATTTTTTTTCCTCCCAGCGCGAAATTCCAGGAGGAGAAACGAATCTCCCGTAGACAGCTTTTTCTTTTTTTTCTTTTTAGTTTACAGTTACACTCAGGCTTGGGTTACAGCCTCCATCTTATACTCAGGTGCTGTCATCTGTCTTTCCTCATGACTTACTGGCCATTTGTATTATCCATCTACTAAGTGCTTTGCTTCAGTACACCAGGTGTGTCTTAAGACGTGACGCATAAAACCCGGAACAGAATTGTGATCAGTAGCTACAGGATATGTGCAGCACACCGTACGCAATATACAGCATGTACCTTTCATATACACCGCCGGCCCTACCTTGTGTATATGTATAAGTAAAATAAAATAACAAAGCTCAGGAATCATCACCAGCCATCAGCACTTTCACACTTCAGCCCAGCCGGTGCCAACAAGTGCTAATGATCTCATTCAGTTCTTTGCGCCGGTTAATAGCCGTTAGCATGCAGGCCGTGTTATTGCTTCTCTCACCGTCGGGCTCGAATTTTACCACTACGCTAGCACTGCTGAACACTTAGCTTAAAACCACAACCCTGTTTTTTTTTTTTGTTTTTTTTTGCCCAGAACAGTGGAAAAGGTGGGAGGGGAAGTTTTTTTTTGTTTTGTTTTTCTGTAAAGCAAAGGCAGAAAGAAAAGGCGGTCTTGGATTAATTAGCATCATTCGAAAAAATCCTCCATCTCATTGCAACTGCAAGCGAGCCGTAATCGAACACTACTTCATGCTCGAGGAATTCCCAGGCAGATGCGACGGCCAGGCCCGACTTGTCTGTTTACCCTCCATCACAGCGAATTTACAAATCGAGTCTGAGGAATTGGCGGGGGCTTTGAAACATTTGCGTCGTTGATTGTGTAGATTCAGTTTGATGTTGAGCAGGTATGCCGTGCAGCGCGCCTGCAGAATTCTGTTTGGAATTGAAAACCGTTCTGCCTGTTTTGAGTTAAGGAATAATTAGGAGTGTTTGCTCTCTCTCTCTCTCTCTCTCTCTCTTTTTCCTCTCTCTCTCTTTCTCTCTCTCTCATTCTCTCTCTCTCTCTCATATGTTAAAATCTGCCAAGGATGGAAGAGCTGCTTTGTTTTTTCAAAGGCGACTGAATGCCTGCTCCCCAAATTGTCTTTATTCGGTTTGTATTGAAGTCAAATTGTAAATAAATAGTAGTCTTGGTTACAGAGCATTTCTCTGCAAAGGAAATGATTAATGCATTATTTTTGGATTCAACCAAGTAGATGTTCATCAAAAGTCCGGTTAGCTTTTATTGTTGTATGCCTCATTTTTTTTTTTGTTTCCTTTTTTTTTCCCTAACAAATTGAGTTAAAATACCACACGTTTCCTGGAGTGGATTTCATTTCTCTGGCAGAGGTGTGCCGGTCGGAGGAATCTAAGCCGTTTGGTCAGATGCCAAGGAAACGCGTGTTCTTACATTTCTGGCCTCGCCAGATATACTGAGAACGGATGATCCGTTAGTTAGCGAGAGCTTTCAATAGCAAAACCATAATAGAAAACCGTATCCCACCCCTGACACTCGTATATAATTCTATTTGATGTTTCAATAAATAAATATTTGAAATTGTAATGTAAGACGGACTTTCAGGTCGGTTTGTAATTTATGGTTTCCTGGTTTTGAGCCTCTTGCCCGGAGTGCACTACACACACAAATTTAGCAGCTGCAGAAACTGCACACACACACACACACGCACGCGGAGCCTCATTAAGGGCGGCCCTTGTTAAGATCATGACACTCTGGCAAACCAAGTCTGTAAATTCTTTCCCTCGGCTCTGGGCAGTTCTGTGGCTGGGCCTGCCAGTCCTGCACGAAGGGAAGAAAAGGCCACAAAGAAAAGAAGGAAAAGGGAAAACTATACACACACACACACACACACACATATACACCAAACTCCATCATGAGTAAGGAGAGGTTTTTGCTAATCTCTGTTAGCAAAAACGAACTGATCTTTGTGCTAAACATAAGCCGGTGTTTTCTGTTGGCTCTTTGATGCTGTTCCAGGCTCTGTGTGTGTATGTGTGTGTGTGTGTGTGTGTGTGTGTATGAGTGCAAGTGTGTATGTGTGATAGAACAGATTGCAGGTAGAACGTGTAACGTAGCTGGACTCTGATCTTGCCGCTGTTGCTTTTCCTGCTGGCGTTCTCGTGTTTCTCTCCCTCTCTCCCTCTACCTGAAGAAACTGCACAGCTCTTCTCACAGTCACAGCTTAGTAACATTATTATTATTATTAATTTTTTTTTTTTTTTTTATTGTATGTTCTTCTTATTTCTCTGCCAGAGCCTTGCAACCTCCATCGAGGACATCAGGTTCTTTCAATAATCAGGCGCTGAAGCTCCAGGCGTGAAAATTACACGGATTGATCCTCCATCATTTAGCCTCGATCTCGAACTTGTTGACGAGGCCGGGAGTACGGCTCGCAAGTCGGCTGATCTTGTTTCTACCACCGAATAACTAGCTACGGATCTCCTTCCAAGCCCTTTACCACAATTAAGGAGTCCGTGTCATTTTACCCCATGTGTGGCACATTTTCATTCTCCCTCGACGGGGGGCGCAGCTATGATTAGCCTCATTATTCAAAGTCAGTGTGGGCTCACTGTTAAGAGTCATTTAGCCTTTATGTACTCATTTTGAAATGGACCTCGTCTGATGATGGGCTACACAAATGAAAGAGAGCGAAAAAAAGAGAAAAAAAAAAACCTTGTCAATCCAGGCTGATATTGTAAGAAATTCTATATAGTGGGTCATAATTGCTGCTTCCAGAGAGACTTCATATGCCAAGATGATTCGCGATAAAATATCACACGGAAATTCAGAATTCTCCTCCACATGCTCTTATAGTCTGATGCTCACGTTGCACCAAGCTCACATCTTTCTGTCAAGTCTGATCTTTAATGGAATGTTTCTTGGACTGCTTCCTTTTTTTTTTTTTTTTTACTCAGTCAGAGCTTTAAACTTCTTTGTGCATGGGTAAAGGTTTATGCGTCAGCTTCAATTCCGAGCTCGGTCTCTTCTGACCGCTGGTCTTAATGAGCAAATCGAGGACAGATCCAGCCACCTGGGCATTAAAACCAGCACACAAGTGGGACCATGACGAAGATAAAACCTTCAGCGGTCTCCAAACTTGGCAGGAGAGAGAAAGAGAGGGAGAGAAAGAGGGAGAGAGAAACGTGCCCTGTGCCGTCTTTGTGCCCTCGTGTTGCGATTATACATGCGCCCGTTCTCCCCTCTGCACCTGCCCGGCCATAATGAGTCAATATATCTCCTCTCTAATTGCCCTAAATACATATCATAAAGCCTGGCCGTAAAATGCGGACTTCCAAAGCCGGCTAGTAAAGCAAAAACACATAACGCACCAGCGCCATGCCTCAGTCGGCCATAACGAGAGCCTGTAAATTATTAGTCGGGAGGAGGGGGGTACCGTTTCATTATCGAGGTGCAGCCTGAAAAAAAAAAAACTTTTTTTTTCCCACTCTACAGCACCAGCCTTTTTTTTCCCCTCCCTTACTTCTCCACATCTTTTTGTAAAGTGATGTCCTCTGAGACACACAGGTATTTGTGGGGAACTCCAAAATAAATCTCAGGTGTATTTGTGTATGTGTGTACATGCAACATAGCTCCCTTGTTGGTGAAATACACACTCACCTTAATGCTGGATTTTCTTTGTTGTTGTACAACAAGGGACGTTCTAGTCGAACCGAGATGAAATAACTCATGAATAAAGAGGTAAAAGCAAAGAACTCAAACACAGCAGAGTGATGAGAAATATTTTAACAGGGCAAACGTTTTAAAGAAGGCTTTATGACGCATACGTCATTAAGACAATCGCAGTCATATCTGTGAACATTTAGTGGCTAATCCTCGAAAAATTTATGGATAACCTACTGCCAACTATGTGTAAGAGATGCGTCTGTCAACACACAATCATTCATGAACACCACTTGCACATTACAGGAACTCAGCTAGGACTTATCACCATGTCCCCCCGTACAGTCAGTTATGCGGAACTCGGCATACAGTCGTTACAAGAAATGAGAAAAGCTAGTTTTTACTCTCATAAGTGTGTTCTGTTATTCTGGACAATCAAAAGTCCTGGTTGGACTTAAACAGCGTTTCGTATAAACACATTCTCTGACGAGACTGTGAACAGGAACCAGCCTGCGTTTCTCATTCCCATTAATCGCCTCGCACAGTCACTAAACACACAGGTCCAAACCCTGACCAGCTTTTTTATTTTTTATTTTTACTCTTTACTTAGCTATCTCTCTATCCATCTATCTGTCGACTTAAACGCTCTAGTGAATCAGAACCGCTGCCGAGCTTCCCCTCTCCCAGTGCAGCTTCGAGTGTGCTGCCGAGGGGTTAAGAGGGTCAGGAGCCGGGGTCATTGAGCTCACGGGTTAAATGAGTAGAACGGGACCCCTCCTCTGCCTTCTCCCTTCGTCCTCTCATCAGTCTCGCCTTTCTCTCCACGTCTCTCCGGTAATGAGCCGCTCTGCCGTCCGCTGGACCTGCCTGTGTCTATTAACAGGACTCCAGCGCTGTCACGCGCTAATGTGCGCCAGGCGCTACAGAAGGGGAAGAGCTCCAGCACTTTTGTTACACTTTTGTAACAACACGGCATTTTTACAGATCCATAATTATACAATGATTTTCTGACTGTAATAAGAACGAGGAAAGGTGAAGAGATCGTGATTATCACGGTCATCAGATCTGCAGGTTGGGTAAGGGGTGGCCACGGGGGGGCGCTCGCATTTCTATGGCTCTAGAAACATCACCTCCTTTCCCTCTGTCTGTCGTTCTCACCTTCTTTCGCTTCCTATCCACAGAGCATTATCCGAACTTGCTGCCTTCACCCACCTGTTTATTTTTAGCTGTGGCGATATTCAAGTTTTTAAAACATCTCTCTCGACATCTGTTTGCGTCTTCGTGCCTGCGTATGTGTGTGAATACGTGTACGTGTGTGTCATGCCTGTGTTCTGTCACTGCTCTCGTCCTGGCAGCAGCTCTATCAGAGAGCTCATTCTCTCCACAGTGGCAGTTCGGCCTTCCTCTCACCAGTCGCACCGCAGGCCAGATGTGTTTTTACGAGTGCGGCCAGCCATAGCTGCCTACTTTTTAATTAAGCAGAGGCCTGCCCTCTCGAAACCAGGAGCCCCTGCGATCATAATTGCCTTATGGATGTGAGTGAGCCGTAGTTTAACGTGCCCACTCATACACACACGCACACACACATACAGACAAACCCTTTTAGATATATAAAAATATATATAGCTTATATACACACAAACAGCACACAGCGTTGGGACAAGGGGTTTTCCTCATAAATTTTATTACTCCTCACAGATTTCCAAAGCTGCGTGTGTGTGTGTGTGTGAGCAGTCGGGATCGGGTCGCATTCACTAATATAAGTAACGATACACCTGCGTTGTGCGCTGGCTCCTAAATGACAGCGCAAACGGGAAACAGGTAGTAAATCCTGCAGGGTTAACATCACATACTCAAACAGAGAACCAGTCACTGGACGGTTGAAAGTGTGTGTGTGTGTGTGTGTGTGTGTGTGTGTGTGTGTGTGGGTTGTGAGAGAGAGAGAGAGAGCGAGGCTTTCCAGATCCTGTCATTAGCTGTAATGAGTGATAGAGCGGATGGATTGCGCATTCCTGTTTGTTTCTGCGAGGAGAAACACTAAGACTGAGAACCCCTTTTTTGAAACCCTTTATCAGTCCCGTGCCAGTTTCCCCATCTGACAGGTTATGTCATGCTATCTTGTTAGGTAGGAAGTAAAAAAAAAAAGACAACAGACGTTAAAGCGGACAGATAACTTCCTGGATTAAAAAAAATAATAGAATTTGTACATCATGTGGCACAACGACACATCAGAATGGTTATAGCCCTCTATTTCTCAGCTCTCTCAGAATTATTGGAATGTCTGACACCTCAGGATGAGTGTGTGTGTGTGTGTGTGTGTGTGTGTGTTCATCTTTATGCTTTTCCGTCCTGTCACTATCCCACCCAGGTTTCAGCACTGGCCCGGCTTTTATCGATACTTGTCTGGGATTGATTTCAGTAGAGAAGCTGAAGGAGGAACCTATAGCCAGGTCACCCAAAATACACAAACACACACACACTCACACACACACAAACACAGTTCATTTTCCTCCCTGGGCCTCTTCCCCACATCATCCTCACTCCAGCCGAGTCCAGTGAAGTTAATAAAATATGATTAATGACCTCGTTCTTACTCCTCAGTCTCACAGTGTAATTTCTGTAACAGAGAAAATCTGTCAGACTGAATTGCAGAGAGATCAGTGCTATTGGCACCCCTATATCCCCCCTCAAACACACACACACACACACACACTCCTTACTCAGGCCAATCCATCAAAGCTCTGAGGCCAGGGGATGCTTCTGCTCTTCCTCACTCGCTTTATTGGACAGTTCTGAGTGGGCCCTCTATCAAGTAACACACACACACACACACACACACACACACACTAAAGTCCCCTCAGTGCCTAGCATCTTCATTTCATAGCCTTATCTGCAGCACTATTATCTTGTTACGACCGTTCATCGAGTGAGACTTCCTCTCCCGAAGCACTTGTCTGTCTCCTTCCAGGCCTCCGCCTGTCTGAAGATGCAGCTGCCTGTCCGACTCACCTCATTTTTTCCCGCACACGCCCGACTTTGAGCTTTGATGCCTGCTTTGCTGTGGGGTGTGAGCGGCGTGTGTCTGGATCAGGGGCAGCTTGAAGGAGTTAGGGAATGTGTTTGTGTGTGTCTGAGACGTGAAGTAATGGCTCCTGCCACTGTAATGAAGGCGGCAGGATATCCTGTGTCAGAGTCGCAGGTTAGACCTGCACTAGATAAGGTGTAATGAATGAACATGTGTGTCCGTGCGTGTGTTTATGTGTGTGTGTGTGTGTGTGTGTGTAGGAACGGAAAGAAATAGGTAGAGGCCAAGAAAGGTGATAAAAAGAGGTGTTAATTAGAACACACAATCAATATCATGAACTAGATTTTATCAAAATCATTAATGTTAAAAAAAATGTATACTTTTTTTTTTTAGACATGCATGGAGTTTGCTTCTTTTTATTCTTATTGTTGCACCAGCCACATCTGCAACACCACGTCTAAATCATCACACACGCCCTTTAGAACATCAGACTCCAAGCTTAAAGCAAATTTGTCAAACTATTTCAAATTTAGTATTTGATTATTCGATTATTTACCTTTTGTTTACTATTATGCCTCACGTGCACGGCTTTCTAATAAAGATGGTTTCTGAATGACCGTCATTTGAGTGATCAAATGCAACTGGTGTCTCTACAAAGTAAGAAAGAGACCTGGCATTAAAGCGAGAGATGCTTTGAAAGTCGCAGAGTAGAGCCAAACATGAAGATTTGAACCGACAGAACCTTCCTCAGACCTACAGGCAATGGCAGCGAATGACGACGTTGCATCGCTCGGCTCCAGAAACGAGGACCGCAAAAAAAGAGTGACAGGGTGCTAAAGTGGACATCTTTTCACTAGCAGGAGAGCCTGACCTTTCTGCTCCGTTCCCACATTTCCGTGCTCCTGCCCTCTACAGATCTCGTGCGTGACTGCCCTCTAGCTGCCGAAGAGGTAGAGGGCTTCATTTCTCTGCCTCTTCCCCCGGCGTGTTCAGCGATGAACAGTGTTCATGATACATGATACTGATGTATTTGAAACGGCCAGGAGAACAGTGTGGAGACAGAGTGGAGTAACATCATGTACTGGCTCACATGTTTTTATTCAGGATGTTGCGAAAAAGCTTGACTTTCATTTCTGGGATCACTGAAACTAATTTGATGAAAGGTATTCATTCACTTTTTCAAGAGCGAAATAGAACAAAAGGATAACATTTGTTCCGATACAACAACACTTTAGAAAAGCAAAGAGAGCATCAGTGTAGCTTAGCAGGGTGTGTTCTTCACCAGAATGCTCAACCGAACTGAATTTCTTTTACATGGGTGACGAAGGAGAACTGGTAGCTCTGTTGCATTGTTTGTGTGTGTGTGTGTGTGTGTGTGTGTATTTTTTTTCTTGCTCAAACTGTCACTTTGACCCGAGACAGAGTTAATCTGTATGATGTTTATATCATATTAAAGCTGATTTAGTGACTTGTAAACACCTAACTATCATAATTTATTTTGTTTATTTATTATTTACTTATTTTTACTTTAATTTGTTACTTTCTTTTTGTCCGTCCACTTCAGTCCTGTACCAAATTTATTTTGGCAATGTTACCAGCCTGAAGTGACTCAAATATTTTTTTTTTTTGTTTGTTTGTTTGTTTCAAATCAGATTTTTTTTAATGCACAAATCGGATGTTTTTCAGGTCAGTTCTCAGTCACTGTTGAATATGATCCTAGATCTGAAATACTGTATATCTGATACGTGGTAATGTGACTTGAATGCGAATGCGCAGAACAGAACTCATGCTACTTTTTACCTCTACACTTGTGACAGCTTTCATTTTAAATTCAAATTTTATTCTTTACATACATAATCATACACAGTATGATGTGATTTTATTTCATTTAAACAAAGGAGGACAGTGCAGAAAGTAGACACGAGTGAAAGTAAAGTTTGTGAACTGGTAAATATTTTAAACACAAGAATGCTTTAACATATAAAGATATTTTAATCCCAAACATATTTTTTCTAAATTTGCACCTCTTAGTTAAAATGAATGAGAGGTCGCACCAATATGAAGTGTTTCAATGCGGATGGCTCGAGCTAAGACGAAACGAAATGCACATCATATTGCTTTGTGGAAATAAATGCCCAGCAAACACAGTGGCTAATTTTCCGCTTCTGTTCCGATGCCTCACACACAATAACACGGGTATGAGGATCCGAGAACAGATATTCTGTGTATGTGTGTGTCCTGGCAAAAGATGAAGAGCCGTCTGCTTTAGCCATTGTGTTGAGCTGTTCCACGCAGAAGTGTTGGAAATCCTTTCCTGTTTTCTGCCCGCGAGGCCATCTAACACTCGCAGTTCTTTCAGCGTCCTGAATTACACTGAACCAGAAGCAGAAAACAAAACAGCACATGTGCAAATGCTGTGTAATGACTTCATTCACAAAATCAGTGACAGAAATCCTACATATTGTTCAATGATATAAAAACTGTGCAATAAAGTACACTTCTAAAAAAAAATAAAGTCCAGAAAGTCACGATTTCTGATGGGCCAAATTATTCACCTGCATCAAGCAAAGAAAGCAACTACAGTGATTTGGAATGACTGGAACTGGGTTCAGGACTGTCCGAAATGTTATTAAAACCCGGAAGGATTGTGTCGAATCGTCAGTTTCGTGGAAGAAATGTGGTCGGAAAAATGATTAGAGATCACTCAAGCAAATTTGTCAAATTAAACAAGCAATCAAATAAATTAATGGTACAAATCAGAGATACTTTTAATAGTGAAAGAGCTTTTCCATATGCACACGATTTGATGAGAACTCACAGGATTGGGACTAAACTGCTGTGTGGCCATAAAAGAAACACTCGTTAGTGAGACCAATCAGAAAGGCCTCAGCCTTGATCTTTGGAGCAATGGAGAACAAGTTCATTTGGTCTGTTGAGTTCAGACTGACCCCACTACTCCAGAGCGATGGGCATGTCAGAATAAAAAGATATTGATGCACCCATCATGCATAGTGGCCCCTGTAGAAGCGTCTGGAGGCAGTGTTGTGATCTGGGGCTGGAGCAATTAGTCAGGTCTAGGTTTAGCAACAACATGTGGCAAT
Organism: Clarias gariepinus; assembly: GCF_024256425.1. Taxonomy (NCBI): domain Eukaryota; kingdom Metazoa; phylum Chordata; class Actinopteri; order Siluriformes; family Clariidae; genus Clarias; species Clarias gariepinus. The sequence goes on from NC_071108.1 coordinate 28,154,139, forward strand.
AAAATGTTAAAGTTAGCTGACGACCCAAATGTACTGAATGTGACCAGGTTATCACATCAGTGGAGTTTTTTTCTTGCCAGATGGCGCAGGAATATTCCAGAGCTCAGAGTTCCAGGTTAAACGCTCTAATCAAAGCTAAAGGTGGTAGAAGGAAATATTAGAGCGTGTGCCTTTTTTTTGGCCAGGCAGTTTATAAAATTGCAGATAACTCGATCTAGGCGTTACGACAATATGCTGTAGAATTGTACAGCATGCAACATTATAGTTGTTTGTAACAGTTTTGTTTTTTGTCATAACACCGTTTAATTTCTTCTTAGATGATTTTTGTAGATTTTATATGCAAATATGACTGGCCTGATCACTGTAACACATAAAGCGCTTTTTTGTGCATATTTTAGCAGTTGTTAATGTATTATTATTATACAATAAATGTGCACACATATTGCACACCCCTACTAACAACCTGAGGATTTAGATATGAAATAACACATACACACACGCCAGTCTCAGCTCGGATGGTGTAAAGTTACAGATATGACCGTGTCTTTCTTTGTGCAACCTTTTGACTCGGCACCTTTTAGTAACCCTGTACTAAGAACGAAGCGAAACGTTTCCACAATGTGGTTTAGGTTTGAAAACTACCGCAGGGCTTTCTATAGACACACACACACACACACAGAGATGAGAGATAAGCTCTCTCAATGCGGATTGCTCTTAATACATTGTGATTTCCCTATCGTCCTCCGTACAGAGTGGCGCCCTAACACTTAGCGTGGGAGTGTGTTATCTTTCGACGGAGGTGTGATTGTTTTCACATAGCATTATAAGGGGAAAAAAAAAAAGTATTGTGTGTACGCACTGGAGGCCTGTGAGTCCATGAGCAACACGTTAAAGAAGCCAGTAAACGTTTCTCTGTTCCAGATTGTATAGTGCTGAAGAAATCATGTCTGGTGGAGTTGTAAAATATTGATACGTTACAGGTACGACTGGCCGAGTCACGGCTGCAGGTGACGTTTTACAGGCTGCTTACTTTGTTTACTGTATCAGTCATGCCAAAGTGAACAGCCTTACGCAGTTGAAGTGCTGTGTGTGTGTGTGTACTGTGGCTGACGCTTTGATAAGATTTCTGAGAAATTTCTCTACACACCCTAACTTTATAGATCACATCAAATTCTGGTGTCACTCAGGTTACACTAGGTGTGTTTTTTTTTTCCTTTTCATTACTATCTAGATTTTATTTTTTTGACACCTTTTTTCCGCTCCTGTATTCCTTATGCCTTTGAGTAGCTTCTAATACAGTACATCCATCGGCTCCTTCACACGCCATCCACACACTTTTCACCAGCATTAGTGTCAAAGTGCAACACCCCAGAACATTACCCAGTGAATTTGCTTCATTTAAAGGTGCTATGAAAAAGAAAGAAAGAAAAAAACGTGTAGGTGTGTTTCGGCACACCCCTTTTTTTCACCCTGTGACACATATCCAAACACAGAGCCAGCACCTGTGTTTTTTCTGCAAGACCATTAACTGGTGTAGCTCCTCACACCAGATCAGGGTAATTAGGCTCTCTTTTTAAAAAAAAAAAAAAAAAAAGGAGGAGATTTCCCCTTGGCCTAATCATGAAAAAGAGTCACATGGGTAGCAAGGAAGAAGTCGGTAGGGGCAGATTTGTAATTTTATAATCCTTCCAGGAAAGTGTCACCGTGACGTCAGAGACTGAATAAACTTGCAGTTTTCTCTCTCTTTCCCTCCCTCGATCTTTTTTTTCTTCCTTTTTATTGTGCTGTATATCAATCAGTGTTCCACCTGGAGCTAGAGTGTTTGCAGACTTCCAAAACACCCAGAAAACGCCCCCCCTCCCAGCTACCTCTCAAGGTGTGTAATATGTTTTTGAACCCAGATTTGACAAGCAGGCCCCGCCGCAGCGACCCTCTCCACCCCTGCCCACGCCAGCTCAGCTCGAACTGTTTCCCATCTCTTAATAAAACATGTACGATACCTGTAGTCACACTAGGCCTGCTGACAAGCACTCTCTCACTAGAACATGTTCGTGTGTGTGTGTGTACGAGTGTTCAGAGTGCAGGATCATTTCCTCCTATGCCTGGTTAGTTTTCAGTGACTGTTTTCGCACATAAACCCGGAGCCCTGCTCTCTATCATCCTTTGCCTTTTCCCATAAACTGCGGCAGCAGTAGCTCTCGTCGAAGCAACAGCTTAACAAGGTCATTCCTGCGTCCAATAATACCGGCACGAAAGCCTTTTGTTAGTCAGGTGAATGAACAAGTTGTCAGTGTAGCGTGGTTAGTACAGCTTCACATTTACCTCCTCATGCCAACAAGCCAATTGTTGACATAAACCTAAATAGACAATGGAACAGATCCAATTTAGCTTTTTTTTTTTTTTTTTTAAACTATTACTCCTATTACCCACCTCGATACATTTCTTACAACATGAAACCAACATTCCTTATCTCGGTTTAACACTCTGTGTCACAAGCTATGTCTATAAGCCAGTTATTTAAAGAAAGAAAGAAGAAGAAGTAAGGATTGGCACTGGCACTCAGGTGATGCTGTTCACACGGTGTAACAGTCTAACCCTCGATTTAGACATACAACATTCTTATCAACTTTCACATAAACCACATTTTTTGCAGCAGCCATATTCTCTGTAGTCTGTTTAAAATCACTTAAAATAGGACTCGCGCTTTTACAGCCTTTTAAACCTGACCAGAAACCAGTGGGATATTTTGTTTTGTCCTTCTGTATTTATATAACCCACATATAATAAGCATAATAAAAAAATACTGTTATATCTATTTATCTATTATGTCAAATTCTGTCCAGTTTGTGAGCAAAGATAAATTCATTAATTAGTATCAACCACCCTATTTCTCGATATAAGATTAAATTTCTCATTAGGCGTACTCAACATGAGGTCATGAAAATAAATCTGATCCAAGAGAACATTTTTTTCTATTTTACATAATTTTTGGTGTAATAGTTTAAAAAAAATAATAATAATAAAAATAACCTTTAAACCCAGTTAGAATTAAAATCTGGCAAGGCACTTGTTTTATCTACAATTAAACTATTAAACTTAACGACCACTCACACTAAATTACAGAATCGCTGCTTTGAAATGTAAATGAGAAATCTAATAATCGTTCTTCCTGTCGGAGTTTGAAAAATCTCCCCAAGCCCCGAAAAACATCGCACCGTTAGATTTACAGCCGCTTGGATTTATGCCGTGTGGCTATTTTGTTTCGCTCTTTATTGCTGACTGCCCACTTGATATTTCGTTTCAAGTTGATAGAGCAGAACCGAATATTCTTTCAAAGTTTTTGTTTTCAAAGAGGAACACGGTAATAATTTAGCCAGCTTCTTTTCACTGTGGGTGGGGAGAGAATTGATGGAAGAGAGCGGGGATTTTTTTTATGCCCCCCCTCCCTTTTTTGCTATAAATCTTCCCCACCGTGAACACCTTTCAGGCTCCTTCCGGTCATTTCCTGACATTCGGTCCATCTTCTCCTCCTGTTATTTCCTCCGCACACACACACACACCCTTTTTCTTTTGTCGTACTCCTTTCCCTGTAATAAGTAACCAAACACCACAAACTTCTCTTTCTTGGTGGTGTCAGGTTAGCCGATGCTGATCGGGCAGGGTGTCAGGGGGTATTTGGAGAAAGGATGTTTTTTTTTTATTCAGAGCCTTTCTGAAAAGATCTAAAGCGTGTATGGTCATAAAAGAAAAATTTTAAGTGATAAGCTGAAGATGAAGCAGTAGCACAGTATGAGCTATAAAAACAAGGGAAATGATTTGCCTTAGTAATCAGCATTTAGATCCACTGCATACAACTATTTATACAAATAATTTTAACCATTTAAGATTTACCATCACTGTATTGCATCAAATTTAATTTTGTACATGATCTAATCAGCCCTTTGTGTGTGTGTTTGTTTGTGCAACAGGTAGTGGACGACATGGGCAATGTAAAGTTCTGCCTGGATGAAACGCTGGAGGCTAGCGGGAGCTGGCTAAAATACGTACGGGCAGCGCCGTCCTATGAGGAGCACAACCTGGCTGTTTGTCAGATTAGTGAAGATCAGGTCAGCTCCATTTCTTGTTGTGTTTGATTCACTCTGTTTTCTCTTTCTCTCTCTTTTTTTTTTTTTTTGGTCCTTCATTACGTTCACATTAGCTGGTCATTTTATGGCCACAAAACTACATGTGAAAACCACAATCCCGTCTCCTAAAAGATATTTAAGCACATTAATAATTAAAGTCTCTTTTATACTTCCACCGAAAGCCAGATCAAATCATATTTCTTTCCCCCAAGCATGCAACTCAAAGACAAAACCTGGCCTCATAACAGACCTCAGGTTTAGGCTGTTCGCCCATTTGTACTGTCGAGTAAAGAAAAAAGAAAAAATCCTGAATGAAATGTCAAGCTTTTAAACCGTCCATTTGTATAACACCACCTTCAGACTGCTTGCAAGGATTTGAAGATAGTATTGATGAAGTCATGAGGCATAAATCAGGCCTCAGCCTAAGTAAATAAATGTGATTGGGTGCTAAAATCTAGCTGCTGGCAGACAAACACACTTTGCCGTTGCAGTTCTCACTCACACGGTTTCCTCACAGACTGGTCTTGACACAGTGAATCGACTTAAGCCGTGATCCTTGTCCGGGGCGTTAAAAAAGACCCAGCAGTTGGTGGTGTCAGGAGGACATAGAGAGGACCTGCTGATGTCACGACACTGACTCTCCGACAATAGATAACAAACAGGGCTATTGTTTGTACAGGGCCGTTCCTAATGTCTGTGTGTCAAAGGAAGTGAGTCAACAATCCTATAAAGGTGTATATGATATAAGTCAGGAGAAGAGGACACTAATGAAACTCTGAATTGCTCAAATATAGTTGCTGTCTTCTTTGAAAACACTGGGTAGGGATTTTATTATCTGTGAGATAAGATACCTGCAAAATCAGATACACGCAGTTTGAAATTTATTCATGAAGACATGGAAGGGTTCTGCATATAGTTTATTAAACCATCAGATGTCTGCGCCTATTTTAGTTATGTTCTCGGTACCTAGGTTTTAAAGGCAATAAAAATTCCCTCATTTTATATACACACGTGGTGTCTTCTCTCCTTTACCGAACAAGTTGATGATACAGGATAAGAAAATTCCAATTGCTTAAGGAAAAAAAATACAAAACCATTGCAGACTCCTGGCTGTAGTTAACAAACTGAGAACAACAAAAAATGTGGATTTAAAATAGTGTTTTTTGTTGTTGTTTTTTTTTTTTGGTCGAATCACTGACCACTTAAAAAAAAAACTTTGGAAAGATAATATTTAAGACATGATCTTTAGAAAGCACACATTTGTGGGTTAAAATGTAAAATTGGTAAAGGACACTTTAAAGAATGTAGGACCTTTGCTCTTATTTTGCTGTAATTATTTTTATACTTTTTTTTTTAAAGAAAACCGAGTCGATTCCACGGGTCTTCTTGTTTCTTTCCATACTTCAGTGGTCAGCTGATGGCAGTTTACACCATGTTCCCGTCTGGCTCTCTGTCTGTCTGAACCGAGTCTCAGAGAGCAGCGAAAGCCTTGGCCTTTGTCCCTTTCCCCCTTTTTTCTCGCTCTTTCTTCCTTTCTGTCCCTGCGCCTCCACTGTCAACGGGGGCAAGCAGCGTGGTCACCATCCTCTTTGAGCATGGCACGTGAAACATAAGCCTAACAAACAGGGGACGATGGGAGGGGGGCTGAGGGACAGCCTCAGAGACTGACAACCAACAATTGACTTCAACTAGCAAACCTGATCATTAAAGTCCTTTCACTTGAATGACCAGCCACTGCTGAGCTCAGGCGAGAATAATAGCTCCTGCTGAAATAAATGTATGGTTTCTGTTTACTTTTCCTCTTCTTTTGGACAGCTAGCTGTTTTTTCCCTCCTATTTTTTCCTCTTCGTTCTTTTATGCCCATTTTATGCGGTGTCTTGCAGCCTACGGCTTATTATTTATTCAGAAAGGCAACACAATGCAAAAATGCATAATTCATCGAACTTTGGACTTTGCCGTTCTATTTGAACATGCACAATGCATGAGCGCTATAGGAAATATGTGCACGCCCAGCAAATTCAGATGTGGCTGTAACCTTTTAAAACTCGACCCAGATCATTTATTTACTTGTTTACACATTTGTCGTTTGCGTCCCGCTTCCAAAACACACAGAGCTGACCATGTATAATGTATTTCGTTCACCCGGGTCCCTTTTTTTCCCCCTCCTTACTGTGTTTTTTGTGCCGGGGCTTTTTAAACCTAATCCGGATGTCAGTGGCTGTCACTTAAAGTGTGAATGGCTTTGAATAATAAGTGTCACCAACAGTGAGAACAGTGCAACACTATAGCAAAAAAAAAAAAAAAAAATTCACAGCTATGTTTCGGGTACTGTAGTTTTAGCAGTGTTATCTAAAGAAGTGTCACAAAACTGCCACTTCGGAGCTAACCTTTTTACAGACGTGTCAGCGGGGAGAAAAGCATAGACCTGAGATTAGATTCACAGCTTAACACTCAATCTAGGGAGGAATTTAGAAAAGTTTATTGCAGTTATGAGGTAAGAGACCCCAGAATACTGTAAAGCTGACTCTGATAGCGATAACATTAACGCTGGTGAAAATGTCAAGCTTTTCCTTCCTGGATTAAAGCACCGAACCCATAAACCCTCTGACCCTCACCCATCATTTCTGAAGATGCACTATTTGTCATAAGAACAGAAGTATGACGCCAGACCTGCCATTGCCACCTCCTTTTGTATGTAAAGAGGCACACACACACGCACAGACATAAACAGTACACACATGTCTATCCACACAGTTAAACTTTGCCTAGGTAAAGGTACTGGGATATAAAAGTTCTGTTCATTCTGTGTTTTTTTGTTTAATGTTAAAGTTTTATTTCTGTTATACTAATCAGACCTAATCAGGCTTGCTTTGTGTTTAGTCTGGGGTTTCCTAGTTACAAACCACCAAACAAGGGTCATTTTTCTGGACAAATGTTAATCCTAGTCAAGTTCTAAATTAGAATTTTCACTAGAGGATCATTTATTTAATGCTGCAAATTAGTCTGTAGACAGAAATATACATGTAGTCTATGGTGATCCTATGTTTTCCAGAATATTCATTCCACATTTACAGCAAAAATAAAACATCCTAACTTCTTTTATCATCATGAATATTTGCAGTGTGAGCTGATTCCATGCTTCTCGTTTCACCGCTGCGTTGCTTTTTGTAAAGAAATGTTAACGGACCGATCTGGAAATCATAAACGGACACCCGTACATGGTTGAAATTTCAGCTCCTGCTCACTTTGTGTGTTTCTAAACATATTTATGGCTACCCAAAGTTTATGCACATGTTCGCTTTCTTGTCAAAGCGCACTCATATATATGAGTGCGCGTGTCTATGTGTCTGTGTGTGTGACAGAGGGGGGATTATAGTGTGTCACACTAGTGATGGATGATGCATCTGCCCCTAGCACTTGAAAGCGATGTGAGGAGGTCAAGATGCCCCTCTCAGTGCTGTCGGATCCTCAAAAGATTTACTGTAGAGACAGCTTCGCACCATCATAATGGATGGCTTCAGGGGGAACGCAGGACATTAGCATATCCCTGCAGCAAGCGTGCTCTGGACTCATCTCGGTTTAACAGCAAACTTATTCTGTGCTTTTGCACACGTAGAATATTTGAAGTGTGTACAATTTTATCCATCAAATAAATCTTTTTTCAGGTGAATAAAAACAGGTTCAATGTGGCAGAATCAGAAAATCAGGAAAAAAATTAAAAGAATAAATTGTTTGCTGGAGAAAGATAAAAAAAATTGGTAGCTTATGGCAGCAAAATTATACAACAGTCAATAATAATAATAATAATAATAATAATAATATCCTATAATAAATAATAAATAAATAATGATAAACACAATAATAAATAATTCAATAAGTCAAAATAAAATATATATTTATCTTTGCTTTATCTTTGCTTTTAGATTACTTAATTTTATTCAAACAATTTATAAATAGCCTGTTACAACAATTGTAACAATCTTAAAAATACAAACTTACATAGTATAAATCATTTACAGTGATGAAAATATCAGAATGAAATACTACTTCTCAAACGAGCTATAATAATAATAATAATTATTATTATTATTGTTATTATTATTAAATAAATAATAATAAGTATTACGATTATTTTTTTATTATTATAATTATTGTTAATAAATGATAATAATAATAATAATAAGAAGAATATCTTTAAGTTACAAATTATCATTAAAAAATTATAAGTTTTAATTTAAACTTATACTCATAAATTTGTAAAATACCGTTAAAGCAATAAATATTACTATAAATGTTACTATTTTTCTCTTTTTTTTTAACTCAAAATGATTGATTACTGTAACGCCTTCCGGTTCTAAAGCGTGTAAATCCTTTATGGAGTTTTATTTTGTTTAGGAGGTTTAATTTATTTTTAGATGCAATAAAAAATCCATGATGGCAGTCTGGAGTTTGTTTGCGAGAGTAAATTGTGAAAATGCGGTGGGTGAAAAGGCAACAAGCAAAACCAGGTGTGTGTGTGTGTGTGTGCGTGTGTGTGTTAAACGCGAATCTAAAAAGCACTCCGTTAAGCATGGTTACCATGGCGATAATAATCAGCGCGTGCCGTTTGTCCCGTATGATATATTTAGTTTTAAAGGCGGGTTGAGTTCGCGATCAGACGGACGCGCGCGCGGTTTGTGCGGACTGTGCGTGGCTTACAGATGAATCTGTCGGTCAGAGGAGGGGAAGATAACAGGGAGGGTCCTCCTGCGCGCGCGGCGCGGCGCGGCACATCACTCCGTCCTTTCAGCTTGTGAGATAAGAAGAGGAGGAGTGGCCGGGCCGGAGCGCAGGGCCGTGAGGGGACTGTCGCTTAATGACCGAGACGCGCTCAGGTCCGCTCATCGACACACACACACACACACACACACTCCTCACTCAGCTCAGCTGCACAGACAGAGAGAGGGAGAAAGAAAGAGAGATTGAGAGAGAGCGGTGAAGACTCGCCGTGTCCCCGCTGTCTCCTCCTCCCGCTGCTGGGTGGAAGAGTCCCGGCCTGCGCGCGAGCTGCCTTAATGAGACTATGGGTTGTGTGCTGAACTCTACCGGGACCGAACTGCTGCTGCGACTGGAAGCGTTGAGATCAACCGTCCGACAACTTCCCCAAGTCTACCCGTTCCCGGAAAACAACAAGGTCAGATACCTCAGATACCTTACCACCGTCCAGCGCTAATCATAATAATAATAATCATAATAATAATAATAATAATAATGATGGCGAATAGCTTATTGTACAGAATTACCCTGTTTCCCGTACCTGAACAAAAAAAAACTTTTGACTAACTTCTGAAACCGACCTGGGAGCTGTCACAGCGTTAGGCCGGGACGATATGATGGGATTTACTGTATGATAGCCGCGTTACTGCCGCGTTTGTGGACGTTTAAACCCCCGATGCTCCACTACAGAGTGTGAAAAAATTAGTACACCTCCTACTGTAACTTATGGTGGCTTGCTATTTTTGTCACCCTATCTAGTACAGTAGTATGTGGTTTGGGCCGAAGCCCGTGTGTGTATATATGTGTGTGTGTGTGTGTGTGTGTGTGTGGGCTCTGGTTTGGCCTGGTGTAGAGCGCCCCCCTGAGGCCGCGCGGTGTATTCTCTATACTCTATTCTCTGGCCTGATTGTTTGACGAATGATTTGTTCTGTTCAACCGAACTGTTTTCCATCTTTCTGCTTTGATTATCCGTTCCGTCTAATTGTGTGGATTAATAACGCTCATGCACTGTTGTTGTGGGTTTTTTTTTTCTTCATCCAAATGAGATTCTGGTAAAAGTCGTGTTTGATTCGGAGTGTGTAAATATTGTGCAGTTATGCCGGAGCTGTAGACCGCGCCAGCGCCGAGCTGTGTGTCCGTGGCAGAACCTCAACAAGCAGATGGTTTATTTTGTTGGAAAATAATTATGCGAGAGGGTATATTAAAATGTTTCAACATTTAAATGTTTTTGTGTGCACGATTGAAATTGTGCAAAACAAAAACCGCATCAATGCACTTCATGTCGTATTTCATTTTTGTCATGTTTTGTTTCATTTGTGTATCACTGCTTTCAGTTTGTTCTGTGAGTGTCTTAATCATTCTATTAATTCTGAAAATATTAATCGATTCCCGGACAGAGTTCTAAACAAATGTTCTAAACTGAAAATTGTGTACAATTCTATTCCATTACAAATACTAATTTGATATAATAATATTAATAATAATAATAATAATAATAATAATATAGAAGTATTTTTCTTGATTTTTTTTTCTTACTTGTTCCGTGTGTATTGTCTTTCTATAATTTGGTGCAGATTTATTATAAAGCCATCAGGGATATTGAGGCTGGGGAGGAGTTGCTGATTTCTATGAAGGACGGAGTTTTCCCCGAGGGCTCGATGGCACCTAACCTGGAAGGTAAGATAAATGCGTCTAATGAACGCGGCCCTTAAACAAAACTCCGTCTAAAACACGCGCGCGCGCACACACACACACACACACGTGTGAAAGAACAGCAAACGTAACCTTTAAACTAATCAACACCAGCTGATGAGCTGATTTGCGGAAAATTACAAATACTTTAATTAATCAGTTAATACTAATTCTATTAAATACTTAACTACAGCTGTTATTTCTGAACCGGTTTGTTTTTTAGGAGAATGTAAAAAATAGGACAAGGAATGTAAATTAATACAAATGTGAAAAAGGTCATATGGACTCGTCATAATTAACAAAGTATGTTTATTAAAATTGTGGATTAGGGCTAATGCACTTGAAAATAAGTCAGTTTTAGATTTAGGTCAGTTTGTTAACATATTAATTTTTTTGTTTCATTTTTTTTTATTTTGTAAATTATTTTTAAAAATCAAGATATTACAAATCATGGCACTGCATGTGCACACATTTGTCCTGTATCTCATACACATTATGTGTAAATAAAGTATATGTTTTTGTTTTTTAGTTGTTGTTTTTTTTCCTCAACATTTCTTTCTATGTCATAGGAGATACTAGAATTAGATGTGTGTGAATAATCTGTTTGTGCAGCCAGTTTAGGTTCCCTTTGATTGTAAAGGAAAAACTATAAATAATGCATTATAGTCACAGCATATAAAATATCTCACGCAGGTTAAAATATCTGTTTGCTGCAGGCATTCTTTAATTTACTGTTTTGTTGAAGAGATACTTAAGATCTTTATGCAACAAAAAAAGAAAGAGAGCATGTTAGAAATGAAGCATTGGAGAGAGGACAAGAGTGAGGGAAAGTGAGAGATCTTGGCTGAGATAGAAACAGAGCCATCGAAAGAGCCTGTGCAGATGCAGCAGATTCGGGCCAATTCAAAACTCGGAATGAAAAGGCAAAAACACAAAAGGGAGTGAATATGGTCAAGAGAGTCAATCTGTTAGACAGAGTCTGAGAGGCCAGCAGATAGAGTGAATGAGAGAGACTGAAGATGAAGGACAGGGCTCTTTAGACCTCTTCCTCTTGGCTTATCGGTGCTGGAATTTGGAGTGGGGCTTGAGGAGTCTCAGGGGACCTCACCCATGCTCACAGATTAGCCGCTAAACTGCACATAATTGTATTCCCCCTACTTCTCTCCAAGAGCTATTAGTTTCCCACTCCCCCCCCCTTTTTTGTCCAGCTTTCCCGGTCCTTAGTGCTGCTGATGGGACAGAGAGATAATGCATAAAAAAATATTTTGTCCTAAAAAGCCTTTTGCATTGAATACCCACTGTAAGGTTGCTGACCTTATAACACTCAAAAAACATCAGGATGTCATCATGGAAAGGTTTGCTAGTTTATTGGTTTGACCTTGGTGATAAGTGTTATTATATCAAACATAGGTTTGTAGGCTTAAACCGGAAAGCCATTGTTTATTTTTTTGGCAGTTCCTACTTCCTACTTCTTACTACTTCCTGTGCTCATTGTGATTTTAAAGTAATTAACACAGTTATTGAAACTGTGTCAATTTATCAAGTTCGTGAAGTAGAGATACAGCCCTGTAATTCACAAAAAGTTACAGTGTTACCAATAAAAATATTGTTATTAATAATAATATTGTATTTAATTAATTACTATTATAACATGAATTTTAATATTCTGTGACTCAGATGAGCAAATGTACCGCTGTGAAGATTGTGATGAGCTCTTCTCGTCAAAGCTGGAGTTGCGACGGCACCAGAAATACTCTTGCAACCCCGGAAGCTCAATTTTTGATTCGTTAAGTGAAGACCTCAAACAGGAGCGAGATGACAACGATGAACCAGTGCATGAGTGTAAAGACTGTGAAAAGATCTTTCCTAGCGAGTATAGGTCAGTGTCAGGAGCCGATTACCTGTTAATGTAATCAAACGTTTCTTTGTGTTGCTTTGTAAAGTTTAAGTTTAAATGATTATATTAGAAGAATTTCCCAAAATGTTGATGTTTGTATTCTGTTTTCTTAGTCTTGGTCAGCATATGGTTGTACACACTGAGGAGAGGGAGTACAAGTGTGACCAGTGCCCTAAAGCTTTCAACTGGAAGTCCAACCTCATTCGTCATCAGATGTCTCATGACAGTGGAAAACGCTTTGAGTGTGAAAACTGTGATAAGGTACTAATTTCAACTTGATAATAAGCTGGTAAGCACTATTCATTAAATAGTCAAATAAGTAAGTGTAAGTAACAAAATGTAAAAGTTGTATCCATATATATATATATATATATATATATATATATGTGTGTGTGTGTGTGTGTGTAAGTATTATCAGCTGCACTTAAGTCCTGAAATCCATCTTGTAATTATAAGGTTTTCACATTGCCAGTGCATGTTTGTATTATATCCAATAACTATTCTTTGTACAAGCTTCTCCAGTGTACTGGACTGTGTCCCCGTAAAATGCTTTTCACGTGTTTAGCACATGCTTGGCAGTGCTTTAAATCTGGCTTATGTTTCTTTGTTGCCTGCAGGTATTCACAGACCCCAGCAACCTGCAACGCCACATTCGCTCACAGCATGTTGGTGCCCGTGCCCACACCTGCCCTGAGTGTGGCAAGACCTTCGCCACATCCTCAGGTCTCAAGCAGCACAAACACATCCACAGCAGCGTGAAGCCATTCATGTGTAAGTTCATGCGTATGCATGACTTAATTAGCTTCTGATACAATTTCTCAACAAGTACATCTTTAAGAAATTCTGGAATATGATTTTGGAAAGAACATTCTGTTGCGTTTAGTATTTTTCTGTGCATTTTCATTCTTTTTTTCTTATTTGTTTAAGTTTGCCATGGACAGATGTTAACTTCTTTGTTCTACTTATCATCCTGTTGTACATAGTCCAAATGCACACATCAGCATACCTGTATTTATTTGTATATATTGTATACAGTACACAAGATTTATTTGAATTTAATCTAAACAATCTAGTTGTTTTAGGTATCTCATTTTTAATATGTTAAATAGCATGAATAACTTGCTTACACTAACAATGAATTCGCCTGATGAGTCTAATTACAGTATGTTAATAGAATTAATCAGGCATGTGTGTTCTACCAGGTGAGGTGTGTCACAAGTCCTATACCCAGTTTTCCAACCTGTGCCGCCACAAGCGAATGCATGCAGACTGCCGCACCCAGATCAAGTGCAAGGACTGTGGGCAAATGTTCAGCACTACCTCCTCCCTCAATAAGCATCGGCGCTTCTGTGAGGGGAAGAACCATTATAGTCCTGGAGGCATATTCACGCCGGGCATCCCTATGACCTCCAGTCCTATCATGGGCAAGTCCAAGTCACATCCTGGCCTGAATCACGGTGGACTTGGCTTTGGTGATTACTTCCCCTCTCGGCCACATCATCCAGGCCTGCCCTTCTCTACTGCCCCTCCTGCATTCCCATCTCTTTCTCATGGCTTTACAGGGATCTTTCCCCCATCATTATATCCTAGACCCACATTGTTACCCCCTAGCCCATTACTAAAGAGTCCACTAAGTAATAGTCAAGATGGGAAGCTTCCTCATAGTCCCCTTGATGCCCCTACTCTCCCAATTGTCACATCTATTAGCAACACCAATGGTAATGCAGTTAGTGGCCTTAGCCAGTCAGAGGTGAGTCGTGACTCTAAGCAGGATCTGTCTATGTCAGACAGCAAGAATAAGGTGAAAATGAGTGACGTGTCTGACGGAAGTGACTTGGAGGATATTAACACCACCAGCGGCACTGATCTCGACACCACCACTGGCACAGTTTCTGGCTCTGACCTGGACAGTGAAGCAGAGAGTGAGCGAGAAAAGAGTCGAAGGAAACATAGACAAGAAAGCAAACAAGAGGAGGTCAACCACAATGTAGTGTCTGTGTCCAGCTCAGGTAATCTTCCTCATGATCGCCCTTTCCTCTCTTCCCAGCATTCCTTCTTTCCTCCACCCGAGGAGCAGGCACTCCAACCTACTGGTGCCACAACTGACTCCATTAAAGCCATCGCTTCCATTGCTGAAAAGTATTTTGGGCCAGGCTTTATGGGCTTGCAGGAGAAGAAAATGGGCTCTTTGTCTTACCCTTCCATGTTCCCTTTTCAGTTCTTACCAAACTTCCCACATTCCTTGTACCCTTTCACAGACAGAGCACTCAACCCCAACATGTTCCTAAAACCAGAACCCAAATCACCTCGTGAGCACATACAGAAAATGGCTACCACCACTGCCACAGAGTCACCCTTTGACCTCACTACCAAGCCCAAGGAAGTGAAGCCTTTCCTTCCACCCACCATCAAGCCCTCTAGTGCACTTCTTCCCAGTGGAGAGGACCAGCCTCTGGATCTAAGCATAGGAGGTCGGAGCAGAGCCAGTCAGAATGGTGGAACCCCTGAGCAGCGGAAGAACCACATCCATAGCACCAACTGCAAGACGCCAGCTAAAGATGAGCATCCAGTGCTGAACCAGTCTCAGAACCTCCATCAGCCCCAGATGCCTCAGCAGCAAGTGTCCCTTCCACAGCCTCCTCCTCAGCAGCAGCCATCGCTTCACTACGCCAAGCCTTCACCCTTCTTCATGGATCCCATCTACAGGTATTTTCATCCGAGAGGGTCATAGTGCAGAGTTAGGATGTTATGCAAATTGCCACTCTGATGTATCAGATAAAGAATAAGAGCGATGCCCTTCATTCATACGTAACCCTCTGTGTTGTTGTCCAGCAGGGTGGAGAAAAGGAAACTGATAGATCCTGTAGGAGCACTGAAGGAGAAGTACCTGAGACCATCTCCCCTGCTCTTTCACCCTCAGGTATCTTGCACACACATATGTGCTCTCTGGTAACAATATCTAGCTTTTATCAAGTAATGTTAACATATGAATTCAGGCAATAATTCAATTAATGAATCTACCAATCTATCCAAGTTTTAAAACAAATGCCTGTTGCAACAAGCTAAACAATTTTAGCTGGTAATTATATTGAGGCTTTATGCTTGCTATAATATTAAAAAGGATGCAATACCTCTTTAAGGTACAGTAGTGTAGTGTTCTGTCGATTGGTCTCCACTTTAATGCGTAAACCTTCCTGCTAACAAACAGTTTTGTTCGAAATTGAGCCATTGTGACATAGTAGGTTTGGATTTTAATCAAAGATTTTTGATAATCTTTTAAGTGTACAGTACTTTCTGCAGTGTGTAAAGTTCAGTTTCTTATCTTCTGCTTTAAAAAAACAATCTTTCATTGTTTCTGATAGCATTTCATATTTTGCCCACCTCTGAGCAATGCTAAAATGAAAATATTATTAATAATGACCTTTTGAATTGGAGCAAGTTGTCCCATGGAGTGCTGAAGCGCAGCTAAGTTTAGTCAAAGCATTGTTTCTGTGTAGCTCCACTCTGAGGCCCACTGCTAAATAACTTCCTACCATTTTTTTGCTCTGGCCGCCTAGATAATGACTGCATGTCCATCAGACACTTCCTGTGTTTGTGCGCAGGAGAATGGGCTCTCTTGTCGGGAACTGTCTTATCTTCCCTGTAAATCTGTTCTCTATCGATGCAAAGCTGCCTCCCCCACACCCCGGGCCCTTCTTTCTACGTTTGTCTCTCTCATTTTCTCATCTACCTCCCGTCTCCTTCCCAGCCTGCTCTCCTCTGGGTGGCATGAGGACAACTGGGTAGACCTGGTCTGAGAGAGAACATTGCTTCGGCTGTTGAGGAGATGTTTACAATTACTGTCCTTCCCATGTGCCTTATATATTCACAGTGCAGTAGGGAGGAGTGCCAGATATGTACGGCAGATGCATGCACAACAAATACAATATATAATTACATATAAAAAAAATAAAATATAATTACTTACGTCATCAACACAATAACTGTAAATACAGTTTAATTAGTTTGGCTATTGATACTAATTACTGTTTAATGAACTAATTAAATTAAATCTAAAAAAAATCTAAAACCGCGACCATGAATACAGGATAAAGTGGTATAGAAGATGAGTGAGTGAGAGATAAATCTAAATATATAAGCAGCACAGTAGACATTTTGCGGTCATTCTCAAATATTTAATTGGTGGAGTGAAGGTACTCAGACATAAATAAATAAATTGAGACAGTACGTCTCTTTCCATGTTTATTCATATTCCAAAAGCAGGAAGGATGTAAGCTGTTTTTGGCCATCGAGACACATAGCTGAGCCTTTGTTCTGTGTCTAATGGGGAAGGGATATCAGCGAGGGGTATCTTAAACTGCATTGTACCCTTACCGTTCTCGGAGGTGAATAGCTCATTCAGAAGCTTCTTTCTGAGACTTGTCGGGAACAAAGTGGAGGGCTGGGGGCTCCCAGGGGGCTGCTCGAGTGGCTGCTAACGTGGCATAGGTCAGGGAGGTGACTCTTGAACAGCACAATCAAGACTCGACCTTCTGATGTACAGCTTCCTCCGGCCTTCCACCCTGTCTCGTAATGATGCGAAACTTTGCTCTCTGCCAAACCCCCCACTGTTTAAGTTATTATATTCATCAGGTAGCAGGACACATCATCAGGAGGTTGTTGTTTGTGTCACTAGTGGCCTGGGGGTCATTTTACAAGCTCAAATAATGTTTAATCTCTTAGTTAAAAGGAATACACATCCATGACAAAATAATTCCAATTAAAAGTAGTGCAAGATATGGTTCAGAATGAAATGTTACCATTGAAGCTTTTCCTATACGTACATGTTCCTTAAAAGCAGTTTGGTGGAGTCTTATTTTATCATAATCGGTTTGATTTTCAGGTGTCTGCGATGGAGAACATGACCGAGAAGCTGGAGAACTTTGGCGCTTTGAAACTGGATGCTCCAAATTCACTACAGCACTCGTCACATCACCTCTTCAACTTCCGCTCGCCTCCTCCTTCTCTGTCTGACGCCATCCTCCGCAAAGGCAAAGAACGCTATGCCTGCAGGTAAGTACAATAACGAGTGAAGACATTTATAATTTCTTCCATTTCTAATAAGAATACAACATACCTTAAGCATAAACGAAAACTGCTTTTCATGATCTGCTCCATTAAAGCCCATTTTCGTCTGCTGCAGGTACTGTGGGAAAATCTTTCCCAGGTCGGCTAATCTTACCAGGCACTTACGAACTCACACAGGAGAACAACCCTACAGGTAAGCCGCTCAAAACCACTCAGATATAAAGCACTAAAAGTTTGTCCCCATTTCTGTCCAACACAAAACCTCACATAGAGGTAACTTCAGTCACTTGAGTCTACACAGTCCACCGATCCTGAACATACTGTAGTGTCACCATCACTCCAAAATCTAGCAGTTTACCCCTACTTGTGACATGCCTATTTTGGAGAACCAAAGGGAAAATATTTCACTTAAGCTTGTCTGACACACAAACACAAACATAGTCTAAGGAAAAATGGTACCGTTTTTGCAGTTTGTTCGGCACCAGCTACATGCCTTGTACTGGCGATGCAGTGACTCTCAAGAAAAACCGAATAAGAGAGAAAAAAAAAAGAACAGCTTGAGAAAGTGAAGGAAGATTAATTCTGTCTGTGCAGATGTTTGGGAGTTAAAGCGGCAGTGCAAACTCTGTACAATGTTGGCCTGTAATAGCACCCTAGAGAAATCCCTGCACTGTTTATATAGCAGCTTAATTATCACAAATTTGGCCAAGTTCCAGCCATGCACTGCCCGGTGCGGTGAGGATCTGGGTGTTCTGAAGAGGGGGCCTTTGATTTTCTGGATGCTGTGGCCTTAAGCAGGGCATCAGACTAATGGAGGAAAATTAACACAAATCTGACCATTTGATGGCTAGTTTCTCCACTCTTTATCAGGTTGATCAGCTTTAGTGTCAGAAAGAGGTGAACTTTAATATGCTGATTTTGTTATTTGAGGAGACCAATATAGTACATATACATTGTTTATTTTTTTTATATATATAAAATTATATATAACTTTTTTGGATATCTCCTCATTTGGTTATACCTTCTGGTTATACCAAAGTTTATTTAAGTTTCTGTTTTCCGGGAAAGAGAAAGCGGGTTCAGACAAAATCTCTCCCCTTTCTGAGTACCACATGTCTACCGCTGTGCTTTGTAAATGCAGGCAGCGAGATAGAGAGCCTCCCATGGGACATGGTCACTGCATGGTTGGCTCCTTCACAACAATCCCTTGATTAGCTCGTTTAGAAACAATTTACCCTAACAAATGGTAGACATCATCATCATCATCATCATCATCATCTCCCCTCCCCACTTTGAGGGAAATAACGCTGAGGCAGGCCAGTATCAGAGCTGGACTCCACTCAGCCGTCTTCATGCTTCATTGTAGTAGGTTATTTGCCTTGCTCGAGATGCTATCGCCCCTACTCTTTGCAGTGAAATTGGCCTAGTAGTGTTGACCATTGAAAGACCCCATTCAGATTGTAACGCTCCATGTACAGCCCATGTAACACTGTAGGAAAAACTCAAAGATGATGAAGTAATTTAAAGTCCCCTTGGACAGCCTAATAAAAATAAACCAAACAGGGGGTAGAAAAGGCCATTAAAGAAAGAACGCTGTCTTGGCATTTTACCATTCTCTATGAACCATGATGCGCCAAGTCTGGGACTTCACACACAGACACACAAGTGTACACACACACTCCTGAAAATAAATTGGAACATGAAAAGAGGCCTGCATCTTGATTCTGAGCACTTGATGACGAGTGATTTTCCCAAAGCTATTAGGCCTGAAAGTCAATCTTGCAAGCCAACCACAGGAGTACAGATCGAGCAAGGCCACCCAACAAAAGGGCCACTGTCCAGTGGGCGCTTGACACGACCTCACCATGGTGTTTGTTTATCAGCATTTTAAATTGATGTTCTCCGGCCTATTCTGGATGGGCTGTCTTTGCAAAACAAGCAGGCCAAAGAGACCTAGTGGGGGAGCCTTAGTCTAGCATTGGCCAGAAACACACTTACACATACCAGTCACTGAAAAGTGCCCATTTATGTCTGTAGTAAATCAGTGCTGAAGTTTAGGTTTAAGATAAAAGAATAAAAGAAGTATTACATTCATTTTTTTCAACTAATAAATAAAGCAAAAATAAATAAATAATAAAATAGCACCATCTTTTCTCCAATTATGCCCACACTTATGTTAGGCACTAGAGGCAGTGCCATTCTCAGCCACAGGGTGGAGGAATTCACAGCACAGCCCTCAAATGTTAATTCATTGAAAGAAAGCACATTTGCAATTTACTGTCATCAGACAGCTGTGAATATATTTGTAAAAATTAAATTGTCATATTTGTACTTTCATTCTGTAAGTTACATATTTAGAAATGTCACTGGGTTTGACTCCACTGATTACGGGGCCTAGTCAGTTAAAACTGGGTTAAGAAACTTAAAAAAACATGAAGGCAGGGAGTGCTGCCCATGCTCCGATTTCACTGTCAGCGCTGCAATGACAAATGTGTCGCCATCTAAACAGCCCAATTGCCTGTAATGTGTTTGCCATGTTTATACTGAAGCATTCTCCAGCTAGTGATTGCTGTTTATATAGCTGAACAGGGACCTCATTTAGGCTCCTAATTCTCTGTTTCACCTACCCCCTTCACCCACCCACCCCACCGCCCTGTCCCTGTCTCCACATTCCTGTCTCTGCAGATGTAAATACTGTGACCGTTCCTTCAGCATCTCGTCCAATCTCCAGCGACACGTTCGCAACATCCACAACAAAGAAAAACCCTTCAAGTGCCACCTGTGTAACCGCTGCTTTGGTCAGCAGACCAACCTGGACCGCCACTTAAAGAAACACGAGCATGAGAATATCCCAGGTAAACATATGCTTCAAATACTAGTCAAAGGGTGATCTGTTGTTTTGACCAAACTTCTATGAGGTAATACTGGCTGAAATTATCTTGGACTATAAAAAAAAGTATTGAAATAAATGATATACTGTATATTTACATGTGGGGTTATATACTGTCAACACATTGAGTAATCATCTCTGTTTCTCTCTGTTTTATCCTCTTTGTGATGCAGTGAGCCAGCACTCTGGGATTCTCTCAAATTTGGGAACAAACATCTCCTCTCCGAACTCCGAACCGGACAATCATGCACTTTTAGATGAAAAAGAGGACTCGTATTTCTCAGAGATTAGAAATTTCATCTCTAACAGCGAGTTGAACCAGGCTTGCAGCTCCTCTGAGAAAAGGTAGAAATGCGTACATACACTCATTCCTGTTGTGTTTTGAAGCTATAGTAACCGAGAGCATAACTCACAGGCGAGCTCAGTTGGTTGTCAGGTTAAAGCCTGCTCCCTAGTGGCTGCATGTGGAATGTGCTTACTAGGCAAACCTTAATGTGCACAACTGTCTCTTTAAAATTGCTGAGGTAAACTTGCAAGATTTAAGAGACCTATATTTTATATGAGCAATATATTTGCTGGGAAGTTCACGAAAATATAAAAAATAAAACCATTGCTAGCAGGTACGAAGGTGTGTGTGTGTTGACTTCTGTTCGGAACTGGCTGGCTAAACTCACCCAGATTTCAAGAAAAAAAAATTTGTGATGTCTGTGTGAATAAAAACACAGATGCATTAATTCTTTTTATGACACATAATGGTCCTGCCCAATTTCAGCCTTGATACCCTGGCCTCATCCAGACACATGAAAGCTCTCACTCTGCCATCTGGGATCAATAGTCTTGTCCCTGTCTAGAAACGGCAAGCTTGGCATTTTAATATATGTAATTCAAATAAGTGCTCTGTTTTCTGTCTGGCAGCAAATCGCTCCAGTCGAGACAGACAGGCAGCTGCAGGATCACTGTTCCTCTGAGTCCACCCTGCATCATTAATTTCCGTGTCTCTCTATCATCCTCAATATTGAGCTGTCATTGCCTTTGATTCTTTTAGTTTCCCTGATTCGATTGTGACAGATGCGACACTCTGTTGGTGATCACTGCACATTCCTCCACACTTCCTTTCTGTATGTTTTCTTTTGCTTTTGTAAGAAAAGAGTCTGAATTTGTTAAAGGTGGGTGCTGTTGGACTGGTGATGGTTAAATAGTTTGTCCAGTCTAACCCCCCCCCCCCTCCCTTGACTGGTCATGACAGACTGGGGGGGTTGTGGACTTGAGACAGACCTTTAGGTTTACCCATCCCTGGGGACCCTGAGATTGAGGCATTTATCTGTGCTCTACATTGATGGAGCCCCACATCTCCTCCCTCCAGCTAAGGCAAACAGTGTTCTGACATGTTTAGACTGAGAGACAAAGCGCAGGTCTGTGGCAGGCCTGTCGATGTCTTCCGCACGCCATGGACTTTCTCCTGAGCGAGGGCCCAATTTGATTATGGGGTATTTAAGCTTGATGGAGAAATGGAAAACAAGCAGTCGTTCTCCCATTTCCCCTTTCTTTTTCATAAGTCGACCTCTCACTTAACCAGCCGATGCCTCTCTTGTAAACGCTTGTCATTATAGTTTGCTTCAATGGACTTTTCTGAAGGCAGAACAACTTGAGGAGATAGACTATGTAAGACAGTGAGATCATGACTGTTTGAGAATCTGGAAGGGTTGAAAATAGAGAAAAAAGTGACAGAGGAAGAGAGAGAGAGCGAGTAGTAATGGAACGGCCTGGTGCTGATAGGTGCTTTGCAGAGCAGCCGTTTTCTGTGGAACACCGTGGCATTGAGACAGCCTGTGATGATTGGATCTGACCCTCCTGGACTGGCCCGTCTCGCCTTTCTGGGATTAGCTAATTTATCATTGCCAAAACGTCTGTCGTTAATTACACAATGTGTGTGTTTGTCATTCGGGGGCCCTGCATGTTTTCAGGCTAAGGCCTGGCAGGGAAATCGCAGGTCATTCAGCAATGATGGATAGTAATTGGGTGGCTGGAACACGGTACATAGCGGTGATGTTCGGCAGTCGGTCTATGACAGTAGATCTGCCGTCACAAGCCTCCGAGGCTAAAATAGTCCATCTGAGGAGAGATGGAGTAAGCTCATTACAGCTATATGAGCTTATGTTGTAATAGTCAAACCTCAGCGTTCTGCGCCATATGTAGACTTCAATACCAAGACTGTACATGGTATGTTTTTTTAAAGCAAAATGATAGTAGTAAAAGTCATGTTTGTACTCAATTATTTTTAATAGATTTTACCATCCCGAGTTTTCAATCAGGCCCATTGTTAGGACATTTTCAGGATTTCTAAATGACAGTATACTGTGTAATCCTATGTAAACTGCACTAGTTAACCCACAATTCATCTGCGTGTAGGTCAGAAATGACGGAGGACGAGCGTCCTGAGAGCCACGCCGTCACAGATTCCAAGCTCGACGAAGAGGAAGAAGAGGCGGAGGGAGATGATGAAGACGAAGAAGGTTCGTTAACAGAAAAATCCCAGGATGAGATGACTTCTCCCGCCACAATGGTGCAAGGCACTTACGACGACGACGATGAAGCTGCTCCGCTCTCCATGACCTACGAACACCCCCGCAGGTAAACTTGTTTCTCACCTGAATAGATCTCATTTATCATTCATGACCACAAGAGCATTCCTCCATTCATATGTGGAAATAAGAAAGAATTGCATGATGGGAAAAAAGTGATCACAATATAATTTTTCTTTTTTTTTTTATAATTCTCTACTTATGTTTGGAAGGGGTGAGTCTGATTATACAAGCAAAAGAATAAGGGTTTCTTTTTGATGAAACAAGATGAACTACAGGATTACTCATCTTAATATTTGCTCTCTTATATAGTTATGCCACTAATGTTTTTCCCAAATCTAACCTGCTTAAAAAAAATTAACATGACTTGAGTTGCGTATAGTCTACTTTGCAACTTTGCAGTGTGCACTACTGTTTCATAATTTGCTAGACTGCTCTGGTCGCTGAATAGTAAAGCGCAATGAATCTCTAATGTTCCTAAACCCTGTATTAAAATAAAGGTACTGAAATTGCTCAACCTGTTAGGGAGTGTGTTATTGCAATTAGCTCTCTACTACCTAGTGGACATATGAGGTGAAAAAAATAACCAGTAGATTATTTTAAAATTAGTTCAAAGTATTTTCCTTCTGAATACATTACCATTTTTTGATGAGTCAGTGAAATTATAGTGATTTTTAAAATCTTTTTTTTTAATCAGATTTAAAAGCATAGCTATAATGCCTACAAAATTAATGAATTGGATAAAACTCACTGCTGTATAATATCCAGTTGTGCATGTTTTGTGTATTAGTCAACCTGCTCGTACATGCGCTTTGCTCCACCATCACTCCATGCCATTCCTCCATTAACACCACGTGCATGCGCAACATAATCACGGCTTACCGGCCCCAGCAGCCATCCTGATTAGGCTAACTGAGGGTTCCCTCCCCTCTTCCCAACCCCTTCGTCCCTCCTTCCTGGTGCAGGTGTATTGAGGAAGACGCAGGCCTGTTAGATCTGGAGCCTCTGCCTGGCTTTCCAAAGGGCCTGGAGCTCCATAAGCCTGCTGATGAGCCATTTGATGTTAAAGACATTTTTAACACCTCGTTAGAGTCTGAAGCGCTGAAAGAAACACTCTTGAGGCAGGCTAAAACCCAGGTATGACTTTCCACGCACCTAGGGCACAAAGTGTGGGGTCACTTCATTTGTGTTAATATGCTGACTCACTTCTGAATTTTGAGAAGTCCAGGGTTGGATTCTAGAGGTTACAGTTAAGGTTTATCACATAACATTTAGCTATAGAGGGATTGCCTTTGTAAGATGTTCTGGAAGTTATGTTTATAATATACTACAGTACATTAGACTGCATTATGGATGGATTTAAAAATTATGTTTCTCTTCTTTCTCACATTTGTTCTCAGGATATGATAACTAACACGTGGCCTTTTTTTCTAACTATAACACCCTGTAGACTCAAAACCACTAACTATTTGCAAAATCTGTCTCCATTGATATCAGTATATCATGTATATTATTTATAATACTGAATAATGCAAGTTGCAGTTTGTAATTTTTAGATTCCATCTGTTAGAATCCTATAGAATGGCAATATTGCCAGATAATGGATCTTTATCACATCCTGGAAATTAACTCCACCCCCATTTAGGACAGATCCTCCATTCAAAATCTATACAGAGGGATTCTGGAGTGAGGGAGGAATGTCACTATTGTCTTTTACTGTAGCTGCAGTTCACCTTAAAGCCACCCGGGGGTCTAAAATTACAAACTGCTTCTTTAAAAGAAAATTATCCAATGATTTGTGGAGTCTACTAGGTTAAACATGTTGCTCTTTTATGTGCTTCCTCTCGCAGGCTTATGCAATGATGCTCTCTTTGTCGGAGAACAACCCCCTGCATCCATCCTCCCAGAACTCACTAGATGCCTGGCTGAACATGGGAGGAGGCCCTTCAGAAACCAGCTCCTTTCACCCACTCAACCACATCTAAGCCCAGAGAGCAAGTGGTCAGGGAGTGGTTGGAGAGAGGGGGGAGGGGGCAGTTGGAATGGGTAAAGACCACGATGCGTGTGTTACAATAGCACATGAAGGAATACCAGTGATGCTTACAGTAGATGAATCACCACTCAACTGGGAAAAAGGGAGGGGGGGCAGGGGGCGAGCTTAGCTGAAAGACTGTTAGCCGAAACAGAGAAGTGAACCAGTAGAGCTCTAGATATCTCCACAGCAGAGAAACAAAAGACTGACTACACCACCCCACTCTGTACAACTCCAGATCTGTCTTAAGCTCAATCTGCAGTTTTCTCCTCAGAAACTCTACCTTGTATCCCTGTGACATCACAAATATGTTTCATTCATACGTTCTCCTGACAGCCATGCTTATTAAAATGAACACAGAGGAAAGGAAAAAAGGAACTATAAAGGTATTTTGTTTTGTTTGCTGATACGGTCTGATCTGATTAAGTTCCCAAAACATATCTTATGCAGTGGCACAATCAGACCACAGGAGGTCACACCGAGACAGCATCTGAACAGTTTTGTTTGTCTTCTAGATGTCTTAAACTACACTGCAGAGCCAATTTACAAAATGGATCAGATTTAACACAATATACAGATGAGCCATAGAAATAAACACAATAACATCTACTGCTAATCATATCCATCCTCTTTGATTGTGTTGGTCATCATCAGAGTAGTAGAACAGAAGCAGAGATCAAAGCATGGCTGCACAACTCAGTACATCACCCTAACCATGTTACTGTCAGGATTGCCATTTTGTCCCCACTGAAACGTTAAGTTATTCTCCTCCTGACGTTCTCATACATTCGAAACACTCTTGTTTTTGTATGTGATTTTTTTTTTCTTTTATCAACAGTATTGTTTTCTTTTGAGCACATCTCTGTGCTTAAATTGTTAATATAATTATTTAGTGAAGGACCAAATTTGTATAATAATGTTGTAAGATGTACAAAATCATTTTGGAAAAAAAAAAATCATAGCAAAGAGTGTTGTGTGCCAAATAACCCTTTCTTTCTTGGACAATCATTTATTTTCCCTGTGTTTTTTTTCTGTTTTAGTCTTTTTTTCCTTTTCTGTCTATCTCTTTGCCTGGTCATGGTATGTATTTGATTTGAGGTGCATTTGATTTC
This sequence comes from Clarias gariepinus, assembly GCF_024256425.1. Classification (NCBI taxonomy): domain Eukaryota; kingdom Metazoa; phylum Chordata; class Actinopteri; order Siluriformes; family Clariidae; genus Clarias; species Clarias gariepinus. The sequence goes on from NC_071108.1 coordinate 28,180,291, forward strand.
TATTTATTTTAGTTGTTTCATCATTATAGGAAAACAAAAATCTTCTAAAAAAAAAAAAAAAAGAAAAGAAAAACTGACCCAGTTTCACCCAGTTGTTGAAGGAAGTAAATCTATGGACTGAGACTTTTAATCTCATGATGCTCTGAAGGATATTGTATAGAGACCGGTATGCCAAAATGTAAATGACAAAATCGACTATTTTATTTAAAACTTTGGCGTCGGCACCAGTCTGTTTGTGTTCATTGTAAGGTTTGTTTTTTTTACTTTTCACTTTTTTGACCATTTTAACCTGTACATACAGTGTGTGATGTTGAACAAATATTTTTTTTTTATGAATCCTTTTGATTAAAGCATCAGGTCACTTGAATGGTGGGGCATTATATTTGTACTGCTTCAGTCAGTTTTGCGTTCGATTTTCATCTGCCCGTTTTAAACACAGCGGAAGAATTGGCGCGTCGGTTTGCGCGTCATCTGACAGTCCTGTGTGTTGAGTAGGAAACAGCACGCCACTTTATCCCAAACAAATCCAAATTGTGTGTTGGCATCCCACAAACCATAAGCACGATGTTAGACACGTGGACCTTGGATGCTACTGTGTTGTGTTGTTTTATTTTATCATTCAGTCCTATTTCTTATAAACATAAGCAGCTGCTGTTATTCAAAGGGGCTGGAATGGGATTAAATCAAGTGGATCAAATAGTGAGCTGGGAAATTTCTTTTTCTAAGGCTGATATGTGAGTGTAGTTTGGGGTCTTTTGCAGGAAGCACAGCCCCTAAAAACACGCATAACCTTAAGTGCCAGGACTCAGGAGTCCTCGTGCAACTCTACTGAACTGTGAATCCAGCGCATGAATCGTACAAGTAAACCCAACAACTAAACACGAGCTCATGATGAATGTGTAGAATAGATTCAATGTGTTGCTAATGTATCAAACCTCTAGCGTTACTTTTTTTCTTTGGTTGGCAATTAAAGAAAAAAAATGTTGGATTTGTCATTATTGCTTCTCTCATCACAGCCTTTTCTTTTACTCTCTTTGTCTAGAATGTGTGCAAGTAGCACTTAATTCCACAGCACTCCCGATCTCTTAATCCTCTTCTGTCAAGAAGTACTGCTTCGATTTTTTTTCTTCTTCAAATTCTTTAAATAAAGCCACTTGGTTTCAAATAAGCACTTCAACCACACTTTTTAAATCCACATTATGTCACACATTATGAATATTATGAACCACACATTGTATACCACCCTCAGTACGGAGAATTTCCTTCTGTACTGTTATAGGGCACTGTTATATTTATCTGCCACTAGATGGTCCTGGTCATTTTACTTTTATGATAGAAAGCTGTCCACCCATAAACAGGCCTAGCTGGAGATATTAAAAATCATACTGCATATGTCGAGGTTCATGATGTCACATACTACTGTAATAAGCAAGCGCTGTATGTAGGTGGTGGAGAAATCGTTCCACGATGAATGGTCACAAACTGCTCTCGATATGAAAGTCATTGTACTTTTCCCCCCTCTGTTACAACAAAAAACTAATGTACAACCATAATTCGTTATGGTTCCTCGAAAAACTGTATAGTGTTCAGAAATAAATGTTGCATTCGTCTGCAAATTCGTTTGAAAACTTGGGTTTGAAAATAGATGGTGCTTGTTTCATTTGGATCTGAGTTGTATATCGCTTCTGTTCTGTTTATTGAAAGAAACTGTTGTGCATGACTTGTGTTTTAGCGGTCATAATGGTGTCCATTTGTGAAATGTGTATCTTAAATTAAAAAAGGAGAAAAAAAGGTCATAAAAATACTGAATTTGTAGATGCACTTATTGTATATGTGGTTAGGTTAGTAGGTTTGACTTTAAGTCTTTTTAACTGCCTTACCTGCAACAGGCAGATGGTTATTCGATTAAACATTATGCTTGTGGGAGAGAAATAATGAAAAAAAATGAAAGGATTGTAGAATAATAATGAAAATTCTGATAATTGCAGTTCTTTTTTTTGATGCTTGTGATTATTGAAGATGTACTTTAGAGGAATTTCATGGAAAAAGACATGATTCTGATGTTAATTCTGTAGAATAGATATGTATACCAAATGTAATCTTTCCAATGCTATGAAGAATTTATACATGAAATTGATATGCAATAAAAACCTGTGTGCTTTTTATATGAATTCTGCCTTTTTCACTAGTGTGTGTCTGTGAAACCTAATTACTTCAGAATTTCCTGCATTCAAGATCGAGCTCTCTTTGTGTAAATTGAGGGAAGACGTATCTCAGATCATCTTCCAACATGTTCTGGAATATCACTACTGTTTAACCTTGATCACTTGCACATCCACTGTCTTGGCCTGCTGTCTACAGTGTCTCTCCAGGGTCTAGTCACTTTCTTGGTCTGCGCTCTCTCTCTCTCTCTCTCTCTCTCTCTCTTTCTCTCTCTCTCTCTCTTTCCAGTCCTCCAGTGTCTCTTCACTTCCTTGGTCTGCTATCACTCCAGGGTTTCTCCAGTGTCTTCCATTCCATTAGTCATATAATTTTACTGTATCTAAGGCAACTTAGTAAAACTCACTTTCTCTCTCACTCATTCATTCTTTATATCACTTATCCTGTAAAGATTCAGCAGGGGCTTTGAGCCTATTCCAGAGGACTCTTCTTACCTTCAAATGAGAGAAACATGAGGGAGGAACTTTTACAATGTAAGTGACAACTTTCAGTTAAATGATGTAACTCTGACTAAATAAAAAAAATATGTAATTGTTGTATAAAAGGAATAAAACATAGTAGTTCAGGGTCATTTTAAAAAACCCAGTTGATTATTTTCTAATACAGCAGGTCACAGAACGTTTCCTTTCTGACTTGCAATTCACCATATAAGCACCAGAGGGCACTGCAAAGCTGTTTCTATTTATTAATTAATTAATTTCTTGTTTAAATTCATAGGTTTGAAACAAGGGCATTTGAGGTCTGGATCTCATACTCCTGTGATAGTAAGTCATAATTATGACATCCACATGTCATAATAATAATAAAAAGATAAGACATTTATGGAATTATAAAAATTATTGAAGGTTTGAGGATTATTTATGAGAATTATTAGATATGGACCATTTGATTATGAGAAGTCATAATTACAAGACTCATATGTTATAAGTCATCATTGGGAGATCAGGATAAACAAACTACAAGAAATCTAATCAATGTAGTTAAATCATAATTATTAGTCGTAAATTACTTATAAATATGTAGTTAAAGGTAATGAGTCATAAATATAAGAATTGAGATAATTCTAAGATATTTAGTGATAATTATAAGACTGTAGGTCCTAATTATGAGGTTTAGATCTTATAATCACAAGATGCGAAATTATAATTATGATTACAAGAGAAAGCGAGTCCCAGTTATGAGATTTCTGTAAATATATTCCATTTCTGCCATGAAAGTGTGGTGATCAGTCAGAGTTATACAAACTCAGCAGTGTTTATTTACTGTGTAAACAGGCCACATGTGCTGTATTTACGCTGAGTTGTGTGTGTGTGTGTGTGTGTGGCTTTAAGAGTGAAGCATGTGGGTGTTTCCCCTGGAAGCAAAACAAGCTTGTGCGGAGCTGCTGCTGCTGCCTTCACCTGCAGACCCTCAGAACCTCAGACCCTCAGACCTGCTGTCATTAGGGGAACTCAGACACTTAGCGCGAGCGCTGCTGTTTGTTCTAAACGAGTAGAGTATCATGCTGCAGCTGAATGACTCGGTGGAGCCGGAGAGTCCAGGGGCTGCGGTTCTGCCCGCCGCCGGGGTTGAGGACGCGCTCGACGGCCTGGAGTTGGCGTTCAGTCCGGGGCTTGAGGCCCAGCCTAGCCTCGGCTTCGGGGCTGCTGTAGCCTGCTGCTCCCCGCTGCAGAAACTCACACCTTTCCACGTCCACAACCCCACCATGAGGGCCAAAGTCAAGGATTACTTCGTGTTCAGGGTAAAAAAAAAAAAACACAATTTGTATTTATAAACAGTATTTATTAATAGTCTTGGTGTAAATCAGGGTAGCTATTAACGGCTGTATTAGCTAACTGTTACTGTTACTACAGTGTTAGTGTTGTGCTTGTTGTTGCTACATTAAGATTAAAATAGCTGTCGAATTTAACTTAACTACAAATACAGTTTTATATAATTATGTAATTAATACTCTTTCAGAGAATTTTACCCTTGTGCTTATTTTCTATAAAACTTTATTTTCTACTTTTAATACTAAAATTAAAGACCTGCATTTACAGTACATGTAGAATTAGATACACTAAGGTCTATAACATTTCCTTTTAAATCATAATGTCTAAAACATTTACGTCATACTGTACTTCAGTTTCTTATTTCTTTTATTATTTATTTGTTCTTTTACCGACTACATTTAAAATAACATTTACTTTCCACATTAACCACATTAGAATCATACAGTATGTGGTGACGTTTAAGCTTCAGGTATTGATGGTTTAGATGGTTTTACTAACTCAATATAACCTGCGTAACATCTAGTGAAAACTAAAGTAAAATAGATCCAGGGATCATAATGATTTATTATTAATCAATTAGTTGCTGATAAAGTTGTATTATGAAACAATGTTTGTTTTATGTTGTATTTTTCTGTAGTTCACATAATTTCAGATCTACGGTGGTACCCTGGCATATCAATTTAATCCGCTCTTAAAAGTGAAACTTTGTATTGCAAAGCACATTTTTCCATGGAACATAATGTAAATGCAGATAATCTGTTCCAGTCACCCAAAAAATTACTAATATTACTAATTTCCAACATTATAATTATATTTTGGCATATAAAACAATCAAACTATTTAGAAAAGACAAGTAAATTAAGTAAAATATGCAGTAAACCTCACTTCAACTTAATTTATGATTACTTTTGGCACCAGCTGCACAATTTCTGTATTTAAGGCAGCATTCGCATGCCGAGGTACCACTGTACATTGTATTGTGTACTGTACATGTATCTTTTAAATTGTTCGCCATAAGAGGGCGCAGTATTTTTAAAAGCATTCTTGTTTTCTCATCTCGTACAGTATGTTCATCTATACCGCTTTATTCTGTATACAGGGTTGTGGCATGAGACAGGGTAGGTACACCCTGGACAGGGTGCCAGTCCATTGCAGGCTACACACACACACACACACGCAATTATTCACACACTACGGGTGATTCGGGATCACCAATAACCTAACCAGCATGTGTTTGGACTGTGGGAGGAAACCGGGGCACCCGGAGGAAATGGGAGAACATGTAAACTCCATGCACATAGAGGTGGGAATCGAACCTGGACGGAACTCGAATCCAGACCCTGGGGGTGCAAGGCGATAGTGCTAACCTCTACGCTACAGTTGATTTATGAATATATAAATAAAAATTATAAGAGTTTGTTTAAACAATTTTGCTTTGTTAATTTGTCTCACATAACTAATTTGTTGGGATTGTGCTACTTAGACAACTTTTCAAATACAACCTAACCTGCAGAAAAAAATATGCATCTTAGTTAACATTAATTATTGGTTGATTAATTATAAATACTTACAACGATCTGTTAAGTGTGACGATTGTAACCATGAACCCTTAGTCTTTGTGAAACATAACCGAAGCAAATTCAGTTAATTAAATATTACATTTTTCTTTCTGGATCAAGTAGACTAGAAAAATTCCATTAATCCCCAAATTTTTACTATATTGCTTCTCCTCAGGTTGAGATATTTAAGGCATGGACTTCCCTTAGTGAAAAACAATTCTTAATAACTTTCTTGAATAGCAGTCAAAAGATAAATTTTTCAGGACCAGCTTTTTTCTTTTTCTTTTTAATTTTTTTCTTTTTTTCTTTTCATAAATACCTCAATTTTTTATTTTTATTATTTTTTTTTATTTGTTTAGACCAGCAGCAAGTTGTGCCTGGGACTAATTAACATCTTTTGCCAGACTTTATGTTTGAAAGACTTTTATAATACTTTCCGGTTGTTTTAATTGACATCTCTTGTTGGGGCTGGTTTTCTTTTTCTTACAATTAGCCGGTCAAAGTGCTCGTTAAGGTTCGTAAGCACACACTATTAACTACGGACTAATTTGCATATTTGGACTTGTGCATATTTTGACTTGTAATTTGCTTTTAGAAATGCAAATTACAATGCGAGTCCATAATTTTGTCCTCTACTTGATCTGGAAAAACATACGCCATTAATTAAACACGATTAAATTTTAATTACTTTGAGGTATGTTCCACAAAGATGGAATGTTTGGCTAATTGTTTTGTCATATCTTTTGATCTTTTCAAAAACGAACAAAAGCTCCAAAAATATATTTGAATAATTTTTGCTTGCAGTGTCCTAAAGATTTTTTCGGAACACACTTTCTCCATTGTCTACTTAGAAATGCACACAATGCTTGCCTGGGTGAATAGATCATAACTGCACTTTGAAAGCTAAATCGTGCAAACAGATACCTGAAATGAAGATGATATGGTTTTGCTTTTAGCTTTCAGCCTTTTAGTTTAATGCATCTGGAAGAATCAATGAACATTTGCTGAACAGTTTTAATTAATTAAGACATAAGCTTGGTTTAACCTCAAATTATAGTTAGCAATCCTACCATGATGTCAAGTTGTAGTCTATATGATGGGTATGAAATGACATTTAAAAATCAGTACGTAAACTACAGCATTTGGTATTTAACCCTCTTAAATACTGTATTTGTATGTATCTTCTGTTCGTCTTTCCAGCCAGGAACCATAGAGCAGGCGGTAAACGATATCCGCACAGTGGCTTTGCCTTCAGAAGATGGCGAAGTTCTGAGTGTGTGGCTCTTAGCAGAGTAAGTTGTCTTTTCTTTCATTACCTCACATCGTGTGGGGCATCCTGTAATTATGTGCAGTCTCTCGAATTTCGATAGAATTGGCAGGATTGTGCTGCTGTGTCACACAAACAAGAATGTAGCTGGATTGTTTTGCTTAGCAATAGAAAAAACACAAGTTTAAGGAATAAGGGTGCTTTTCAGTTTTTATTGGGAAAATGCTTTTTAATAAAGTGCGTCTGTTGCCTTAACAGTCCTGTAATCTAAAGTGGTGTGAGGTTGTAGTTGGTAGAAAAATTACTGCACATTCCAGCTTGGGTACATAACTCAGACATTTTCGCAGTGCAACGTCCAACTACTTTGCAGGCCTGCAGCCAATCAGAGAAGAGAGTGTGTGAGAGTTTAGAGATTAAAGAAAGCAAATAAGTTTAAAAATCAGATTGATATTTTAACCCAAATTACACAATATTTTTCTGCAATCAGTTTGCAGTAAAACCAGAATGTGTGAAATTTCAAAATTACAATCACCAGTTGCACAACCAACATGGATTATGAACTATATATACTCAGCAAAAAAAGAAACGCCCCTTTTTCAGGACTGTGTATTTCAACTTTTTTTCAATTTTTTTTTTTCTCTACAGAGTTGATCACTGGAACAACGAAAAGGAGAGACTGGTGCTCATAACCGAGAGGTGAGAGAGGAAGTTCATCCCCTAGTTCCTCTCATGTCAGTATGTCACCAGCTCTTAATGTGTTGATATTACCTGTGCTGTGGTGTGTTGCAGGTCCCTTCTGGTTTGCAAATACGACTTCATAAACTTACAGTGTCAGCAGGTCATCAGAATCTCCTTAAACGCTGTGGACACCATTTCCGTCGGCGAGTTTGAGTTTCCACCAAAATCTCTGAATAAGTAAGATCATGTGAGGATGTGTGAATCATGCTTGGTTAAAATGACTTCTTATTTTTCAGTTCTTAATGTTGATGTGTTGGGACCTGGAAAAAAGGGTAAGAGCATTAGTCTCAATCAAGATTGATAAAGACTAAATTGTGATAGCTGGACAGTTTGAGAGGGCGTCTTTAATACACCAGGTCACACGTGGTGATGTACCAACCAAATGTGGTCCAAATTTGTCCATCGGTAAAAGCAGTGGAACCGGATGCTGGCCTGGCCTGTTAAAGGAATAGGGGAGAGATGGCACCAGGATGCAATATGGTAAGAAGACAAGCTGAAAGAAGTGGTGTAATGCTCTGGGCACTGTTCTGCTTGGAAACATTGGGTCCTGGCATTTATGTGGATGATCCTTTGACCAACTACTGATCTACATGGAGATGTATTCCCTGATGGCAGTGGACTCTTGCAGCAGAATAATGCGAGGTGATGCACTGCAAAAATGTTTAGGGAATGTTTAAGGAATACAGCAACAACTTTAAGGGTTTGACACAGCCTTCAATTTTCCTGATATCAATCCAGTTGAGCAGCTGGAAAAAAAGTACAAGCTATGGACTTGAAGGATCTGCTGCTACTGTCTAGCAGATAGCATGACACACCTTCTGATGTGTCGAGGAGTCCATGCCTCGACACATCAGTGTTTTATAGTAGGCAGTATATGAAATATGTTGTGTTAATGTTTCTAAATGACAAAAGCAAACCAATTTAAAATTTCCAAAGCATGTTTTGGTATTTTAAAATTATGATCCAAATAATCAGACAGTACTAGTGTTCCAGTGTTGTGCTGGCAAGCAGGTAGCGTGCGGGAGTTAATTTATTGGTGTTGGTGTTTTGCCTGTCAGGAAGCGCAAAAGGCAACCTCTGTGGCAATCTGTTTTGAGTTGTTCGATATGATCGTATGCTGATTATACAGTAGATTTCTTTTTCGGTAAGGGAGGGATCAGGAGTACTTGATTGTTTGTTTGTTTTTTATCTGTTAATAATTGATTCAGTGTAGCCTTTTTTTAAAAGATCAATCAAATTAAGCAAGTGATTGCTGTCTGCGTTTTTCTACAGGAGAGAGGGCAGTGGCGTTCGTGTACATTGGGATAAACGTCAGAGGCCTTCTTTTCTAAACCGCTGGAATCCTTGGTCCACTGACATGCCCTATGCCACCTTCACAGAGCACCCCATGGCCCATGCTGATGAGAAGGTGGCTTCTCTTTGCCAGGTAATTCAACAAACCAGAATCTGTTCTTAAAAACAAAAAGGTTTGTTCATTCTTCAATTTTCTGTAGTAATAAAAAAAAACTACAGTCATGATTAGTATAATCATTACATTGTACATATCCAAATGTTTCTAAATCTTACTAATATAAGCACTTCAGTCCGGGTGGTGGTGGCTCAGAATGTTGAGATACTCCCGCTCCTCAGTTGTATGATGTTTCAATTCAAACAAAAAACAATTTCTATGAACGAATAAATGTCAAAGCATATAAATGTACAACTAGGCCTGTTGCGATAGTCGATAAATCGATTAATCGCACGATAAAAAAAATGACCTCGATAATTTTTCCGGCTGCGATAATTTCATTTGCATACTTGTTTGTTATCCGCGACTAAACGACTGAATGACAACTCTCGTTTCCTTAGCGTAGGAGAAGCGAACCCTCTTGTTAGTTGCATCGTCTTTTGTGTGGGGAGGCGGCGCTTGTCAGTCACATGGACTTTGTGTGAGAAGGCGGGAGTGCTTGAGGCGACTGCAGAGAAGAGCAAAAAGACGAGACGCAAGTTGTGACATGGAATTGGTTTCAAAGCGAAACGCGACAGCTGCCGTGTGGGAACACTTCGGATTCAAACCGAATGACCGTGGAGAACCACTTAATCTGAGCGAGCCTGGATGTCGCATTTGTTTCAAAACAGTATCGACTAAAACCGGTAACACAGCAAACATGCACATGCACCTTAAACACAATCATCTGTTGCAGTTTTTCCAGATTGGAAAAAAAAGGTACAACAGACGGGCCGTCTTCGTCTTCCCGACAGTGCACCATAACTGGGGCATTTAGTCGACAAAGTAAGTACAAACAGGACAGTGCAAAATGGTGTGCACTCACCGACAGTGTAGTTCGCTTGATTGCTAAAGAGATGCTGCCCTTTAGTGTCGTCGAAAAGCCGGCTAATCTCCCCCAACACAGTCTAATACTGGTGAGTGGTGTTTAATTCACAGATAAAATATTTATATAATATGCTCATTTTGGTTCATTTTACCGACCGACAACCGCCGCTTGTTATCCGATTTTTATCCGTTAATATTATAAGATTATAGTATTAAATTGTCATTAAGTAAAAAATTTAATTGACACGTGTCTGTGACCTGTTAAAAATAAAAATCACGGGTTTATTTTAACGAGCAAACGAAACATGCAGAACAGATCAACAACAGAAGTTACAGAACCTGGATTCATATAAAATTCACGCACCTGCAGCATTTCTGATAGTGACAACAGAAAAAAACAATAAAATAATATAAATAAAAACATAAGATAAATAATATTACAATAAATATATTTAATTAACCTAAATAATTAACAAATTATGATGACAAATAGAAAACACTGAATCAATTTGAAGCTTTGAAAAAAAAAAACGGCATTTTTTTCATCAAATAAAAATAGCAGACCTTAATCCACAGCTTGGATTATATATATATATATATATATATATATATATATAACCATTTTTCAAAAGTTTTTTGCATATGGCTTGAGGCTTTTTGTTTGTTTGTTTGTTTACAAAGGTCCTAACAGGCAGTTTTGCCTGTTATGAAATGCATGTTGAGCCTTGCATATGGAATGCATTTTTTGAAGTGCAATTTTGTTTACGTGCATTTTGTTTTATGTGGATTATTATGCCATTATTATTATTCTAAATGAAAATGGTCTCAGATCGACAATATTATCGTTTATCGCGATAATTTCTTAGACAATTTATCGTCCAGCAAAATTTGTTATCGTGACAGGCCTATGTACAACGCAAAGTTCTTCTGCTTTGAGAGATCCCTGGCTGGCTACAGTGACCTTCCTGTTTTATTCTTCAGCTGGAGAACTTTAAAATTCAGCTGATCCAGGCGGTAAAGAGAGCCCATAAAGAGTTCCCCATCCCGGGCCGGTCTAACGGGGTGCTGCTGCTGGAGCGGCCGCTGCTCATCGAGACCTATTTGGGCATCATGTCCTTCATCAACAACGAAGCCAAACTGGGCTACTCCATGACCAGAGGCAAAATCGGCTTCTAGTTTTTCTAGTTTTTGCTGCTTACCCGCATCGTTGCACTTGAAATATATTAAGCTCCATGAATCCCTTTTGTGTTGCTTGCCGGATTTCAGTGGGGTGTGAAGCGTGCCCCGAGCCCAACGCCACCAGTGTGACTCTCTGGTTTCTCAGCATGTGCCTGGAAGCATTCGATGCCAACATTGATGCCCTTTTACTGGGCTCGTGCCATTCTGCTTCATTTTTGTGTTCCAGTCTATTGAGGGTATTGAGATGCAGGTCACATGCAGATGGAATCGGAGTATGAATTATTTGCCGTAACGATCTTGGGTAATAGCCATGATTATAAAATGCCAACTAGGTAGTGTAATTCGCCGTGTCTGTGCTTGGTCAGGTGTTCAGGTTAATTATGGCACAGACTCATATATAATGTTGATTGTGATGAACACCTAAACAGCCATAATTGTAATATTTCTTTAACAGCAGAAAACATATACACGGGTTTTTATTTATTTTAATAAAGCAGGGGCCAACATCTACAGTTTAGATGGGTTGCTATGACGATACAGCACACAGCAGTCGGACCATGTGGCAATAACAGTTTTAGTTCGCTGAAGGGAAAAGTGTTGAAGTTACACATATTTTGTTTCTGGTAGTGTTTTTTTCCACTTCATGGTCTTATGAGCCAGTAGAATCCAAGAAGGTGTGAGTGGGGTCTTTTTAGTAATCATTAATTAGCAGACACAACATTTGCACACACTTGCCTCGCAGTTTCCTTAATCTTGCTTTATGCACATCTGGTGCATAACAAAACAAATTAGCTATCTCATGTTACACCAACATTCTGTTCACAAATCACACATAGAATCTGTACAGTGTACAAGCGTATACACTGCGTTCTAGTGTCTCATGATGCCATCCTGTTCACATTTATGTGACTTACATCAAACTTCTGTCCTCATCTGCTAGGATTTTATTATTAATAATATATACAGGACAAATAAGATGAAATGCCTGTTCAAACAATTCCTAAATTCTGTTTGCTTAAAAGTGTGCAAGTGTGTGTGTGTGTCTCTACTGTTTGCATTAACCAGCACTGAAGTATAATCACGCTAATTGATTTGTTCATCTGTGAATTCGTCCCTTGTCAACCTGTACAGGACTATTTGATGACTCCTCTCTAGGGCAGTAACATGTAAACTGATATTTGATGGAGCAGACTGTTTATCCTAGAGTTTGACGTGGACCTGCTCATACAGCAAAAGGTCATTATTGTTCTCATAGCTTACAGAAATCTAAAATCATAATATCCTGCTGAAAAAAAAATTAATTAAAAGAAAACTTGGTCTCGGTTTGACTTGAACGCCCCTTGTATAAACAGTAAGTCATACATAAGTGTCGTGTTTATTTTTTTGCTGCAGTGTGATGAACTGCGTTCCCTTCCAGTCCAAAAATTTCTTCTTAATATCAATAAATGTATTCATTATTATTTATCGAGCTAAATGAAAAAATCCACTGTGAATGACTTGCATGTTTATCTTTAGAATTAACTTGATTTAAAAAAAAAAAAAAGTTGTAATTTTTTTTTTTTTTTAATGGGGACAGAGTTTACTTTAAAGTTATTGACCTCAAAGTTTTGGTCACTTTTCACAGGTTTCAGTTAGTGCGTTCCTACATTTCCCACAATGCTATTTAACTTTGATTTAACATAGCGATGCAACAGCACTTTAGTACTTTACTTATTCCTGGAGGACCTTTAATCTTTTTTTTTTTTTTAGTCTTTATCTGTAGCATCAATTAATGCTAAACTTTACAGTGGATTTCTCATTAATACAATATCAATTGTCTCTGGAAAAATACGCTCTTGCTCGTTTGTTCAAACTAAGACAGTACATGACCATTATTTGTTGTGTCTAAGATTTTTCTTATTGATCTATTTCTCATCACTGTAACTGCACTAGTGAAACCTTTAACTTCTCACTGAAATAATAAAAACACAGTACCAAGTCACAAAAGGTATAATATACATTGCAGGGTTGCTTTTTCCGTGCTTGAGAAGATATGTTTAGTCTTTAACACTGGTCTTCTGCCGTTTTGTCTTATTCGAGACATTCTGCCACACCTCATAGCAGTTAAGTCAGTGCATGATTAGTTGAGAAATTATAAATCATTTGCACTTTAAATTAAACTTCGGGGTGATCTTTTGCATAAAAAAAAAAGTTCCCTCAATGTGTGTACTGTGGCTCGGTTGTGGTGTTGATCCCAGCTCAGGTTAGGAATTTAGTTACTTTTATTTCAAATGCTGCTTTATTGTTCAAGGATGCAAATGTGTAGGGGTATAACAGTATGCAAAAAGGTCAAAGTTCATTGCATACCTCAGTTTTGGAAAAAAAAGCATAATTTTTTATTTTTATCGATTATGAATTTAAGTTGTAAACAATCCTTGTAAACACTTACAATACCTTGTAAACAGTGACAAATTAGCTATAATTCCCTGATTACTTAAGGAATGCACCAAAAAAAGCACACTCTCTATTTAATTTCTTTTTCAGGAAAGAAAATATACCAATGTCTGGGTGGCAAATTGATTAAGGATTTATGACAAACAATCTTTCTTTTAAATAAATTATATTTTAAAGAATTTTTTAAAAACATTTTGTGCTTCATTTGCTACTGGTGATGACACTGTTGCTAATTTTGCACGACTCTTCTGAACATTTTCTCAACAGAGCAAATGTGGAGTGTGTCTTTCATGACATAATCTAAAAAAAACACTGACTCGATAGTTCTTTGGCGTATGTCATCCATCCTAGTTTCCCACTTGGCCCGTTAAACAGAATCCTGACTGGTAAATCACATCTGCATGAGTACCAATTTCCCATCTCTAAAGTGACATTTAAATGTTTTGTGCCCAGTCCTCAGCATGGTGCTGTGTATTCAGTTCATATGAATTAACCGGATTAAATTGAGTTATTTAAAACTAGATAGTGTTTACTTGTCCTGTACCAAAGGGTACGCAATTAAATATGGGTTACACCCCTACATTTGAGAGTACGAAGTTTCATTCTAACCTGAAGTCATTGCTACAGAGGATTTAATACGGGTTCCCTAATACGATATTTGCTTGTATGCACTTTTGTTGTTTTTACCCACGGTGAGTACAAAGTCATGTGTTTTGTATAAAAACCCATAATGGTGTCACTGTTTAAAGGATTTTACTTTTGTAAAAGTGTAAAGTATTGCATGTGAACTGTGCATGCAGTTTACTGTGTGTAAAAAAAAAAAAAAAAAAGTGGTTTTACTGTATGTGTGTGATGTTTGTAATCTGGTCGTTGCTTGAGAACCCTCATGACACCCCTTTGCTCTGGCACAACATTTTACACTAACAGTCCGTTCAGAACGCTGGACCACTTCATGAAACCTAAATTAATCACAATTATGTTTCTATCGCACCTTTTCATGCTCAAGGTGGCTCATAGCCAGCCTGAGCACAACTGTTTAAATTTCAGTTCTGTGGATTTGTACTTGTAACAATGCTTGTGCTAAATCTTATTAAAATCACTGTACATTCTTGTAAATTCTTTTCTCCTTTAATAAAGAAGGTTTAAAGGCATGTGGCCACAAACACTGACGCTGAAGAAATCCAGTTCCTTTGTAGAAAACTTTATTAGAAATTATGAGCCTAGAAAAATAATCCTAACCTTTCCATAAACATTAACACGTAAAAATATTTCCTACATCAGACCATCAAACCATGGTCCCTATAAAGCCTTAAATTCACATTAAAAATGGAGCTGAACAGAATATGCTAACTTTTTACATATTAATGCTCTACCTTCATGGATATTTGTTGTTTGAAATACAATGACAATTAAAGCAGACAATAGTGAACTTTTGACAATATGAACAGTTTGTGCCATGTGATTTGGCGTATTTGCGTTCCAGCATTGTAGTCCTGAGGTGTTTTAAACATTGTGCTGTCAATCACAACAGTGCTATTTTTCGATGTAAAAATCCAGCCCTTATTTACTGTACTCTTTCTTTTATATGTTCGATCAAGGATTAATTGTAAACGCCATCAACGCCATTTTAACTTCACCAAAAAAGATCCAGGGGAGGTGGCGACATGGGTCTGATCACCTTCAGGGTGGGTTTTTCTTTTTTTTCCTTAAAACAGGACAACCCTGAAATTATTCTCTGGTAGAAATTTGCAGATCTACTTCTTTAGATGGAACTCTGATTGAAAAAAAAAATATATATGCTTAAATGTTACAATAATACTTATAAAAAGTTTACTACTATGATGACAATTTCTTGGGGCATGTCTGAGCCTGAAAAATACAACAAACATAGACCAATAGGAAATGTCATGAGTTTGCCTGGCAGTGCATCCTCAAACGACACATGTTCTATTTGGTGACTTCAACATTAGTAGCACAGGAGTTTATCTGCTTTAAATTGTACGTTGGTGCCCCCTGGCAGAGACATTAAGATAGAGGTTCACACCGCTGGTCCAAGTTCGGTCTAGCTACTGGCTTTTCCTTGGCTCTCACTTCTCCTCCTCCTTCTCTGTAGCCATGTAACACACACACAGCTGATCTTTCCCCAACAGGATCAGAGACTCTCCCTGGCAGTGCCAGAACAGTGACTGTACCTGTAAACCTGAGTCACACACACACAGCACGGGGATAAATCAGGGCATAAATCAGATTTTAAATCTAAAATGTAAATGGAATCAGTGACTGAATGCTACATCAGCTCACCTACACCTTCCACTTCCACTTTCACCGACACACAGCCGGCGGGGGACCACAGATAGAGTTTGGCGTTTCCGGTGCAGAGTGCCAGACGTGGTCGGCGCGGGTCCCAGGCGAAGCAGCGCACAGCTGAAGTGTGTTCCAGTACGGCCTGCAGGCTGAGTCTCTGCATGTCCCACAGCCACACGCACTGCGCCATTCTGTCTGAGACATGCAGGGCACAGCGTCAGCCAGCACAGCGACATTACTACACATCAGGGTACTTAACGATGATTAACACCCCACCGCCAAGCCAAACAGGAAGACACGCTTGTCAGGGAGTTTGCACATGCAAGAATAAAGCTTAGTGGATAGAATAAAGGGGGAATTACACAGCAGCTAAAAGCAGCAAATGTCTCTAAATACCAGACTCAGCAGGCAGCCGGTAATGCTTCTCATGACTGGTAGTGATGCCAAATGGGACAGGGGGCACTCATCAGGAAGTGGTTATGACAGGCGATATGCAACAGAAGCTTCTAGGTTCAGCCTTGGTTCTAACAAAGTATTTATAAAAAAAAAAAAAAAAAACAATTACATAACATCAATATAGATAATTACCATTTTTTGTAGCAAGGTAGCGATTGTCTGCACTGAAAGCAACAGCAGAGATTCCGATTTTGGGGTTGGCACGATCGGGATCAGGCTTCACCACCGACACCTGGACTGGCAATGAAGCGATCTCATCTGAAACGGGAATAATCAGTCCAATGTCATACTAGCACAAGTTTCGGACCAGTACCACTCATCTCCATGAGATATCTTCTCGATATATTGCGACAGAATATTATCACGGCACCTACTGTACTGTAGGTGCCGATTCGATTTGTATTGCGATTCTGTAAATACCATGATCTTATAAACGTCCCAGTTCGATATTACATTTTTTTTCCCCCAGATTTTGTTACAATTCTAAACCAATTTATAAAATAATTTGCTTCTAGCACACAGGATGCTGTTCTCCATGCCAATATGTGAATCATTTAGATCCAGGCTTACAGAGAAATTTTTTTTTATTAATGAGTCAGAATCTATAATAAATGTATTGAGACAACTGCGATCCTTACAGTAACTGAATAATTTTTTCCTCTATCTGTAATTTTTTATATCTCTGATAGTATAGTGTTAGTGAGCTTGTGATAAGGCCGGCTGCAGTGAACACATCTCTGGAAGCACGGTGCAAAAAAAAAAAAAAAAAAAAAACTTCTTTGCATGGCTCAGTTTCACTGGCAGTGTGGGTGGTTTCGTGTTTTTAGGAGAAGAGACACAGGCTTAAAGAAGAGCTCTTGTGTCAAAACATGACGCTGGTCGCTATGTTTTCGGGGGGTAAGATTTATATAGGGGCATTCGCAGAGCGCGGGCGACGCTCCTCTTACAGACATAGTTGGTCAACTTTGCTGCGTGCTGGAATTTATAATGACCCTGTCACCATGCCGAGCCTTCCAGCCTCAGGCTCCGGTCAAACACAACTGTCTGCATAACACGCAATATTAGCATACACACGCTCACCAATAGTGCTTATCAGCAAGACAACTGAAACAGGACCTAATATAAACTAAAGCAGAAGGTCACCTAAAGTAATATAATAGCTAAACAATAAATAAAAAACAATTAAATAAATAGCAACATATTTTATGAAAGTTGCCTGTATTCAGATTTAGGAATGATGTACACCATAAGGATTTGAATTTTTTTTTAAATATTATTCATACCCAGCCATAAATAATTTAAAATTATTTTAAGCAGAGATCCACATGAATGAATGAATGTGTCATCTGTTTCATGCACACCTGCAGTAAAAAAAACAGTCCAAAGGCCTTACATTTGCTGTGTGTGTTGAACAAGGAACTTGTCTTGGAGATCTGATGACTGGACAAATCCTCGATGCCAACAACAGGCTTTTTCTCCACCTCTCTGTACACCACCTAGTAACACACACACACATAAGCACAAAAAAAATTCTCAAGCACCCTGCATACACATAACAGTACAACAGTATGTCTCAGGCAACTTTCTATAAAAGCCATGCAAATGTATGAAGTTCCAAATACTGGCAGAACTACAGGTATACGAAATGACTTTAGAATCAGGTGACAGAATGCTTACAGCTTTGGAGTTAGCGATTGTAGCTGGATGCTCGAACTCGACAAGCTTCTTCCAGGTGATGTGGTTCAGGATCCGAACCTAATGGAAAACAACCACAGCACAACAGCTGCAGAGATACTGAGGTCTAGTCTGAGAACCACTGGCTTAACTAATGGAATAGATTATAAGCAAACATCTTAATCTCAGAATTTAAGATTGTGCTTTTGCAAAGATTATACCTTCTCGTCGTAGCTGCCGACAGCCAGAAACTGGCTACTGGGACTCCAGGCGACTGATTTAATTCCCAGTGACCATTCGTAAGCACTGTAGGTTGACAGCAGGCGCCCATCCAGGGAATACAACAGCATTTTGTACTAGAGAAATTAACATCCATTAGATATTCTCATAGCTGTTCAATTTCTGACCACAGTTTACAATATATATCAATCCCATGCCATTCCTCAGTAATCCTGTCAGATCTCGCTCACCTCCAGACAGGAGTCCCACACTGCGAGCACACAGCCGTTAGGAGACCACTCCACCCCTGATAGGTCCTGTGTTTCTGTCTCAAAATGCTGCAGGACAGTACCATCATATGTCAAAATCATAACACTCCCAATTATTAATCACAATTATGACAAGTTCAAAAACATCTCTCCATCTTGTCTTTCCAGCAGAATCTTAATTCTCACACATGCACAGAAACACGATCTTGGACCCTGGAGCCCCTGATCCTCACAGTAAGTCAACTGTACTCGGTTAAAAAAAAAATTTAAAAAAAGACGAAAATGCTCACCCTGAGTAGATGCCAGTCATCACAAACAAATATACTGATGTAATCTTTGCAGTCTCTTCGCTCGGCTAGAGCCATGTAGTGTCCGTCCGCACTGAAGTCCATCCCTGATGACGAGACGTTTGTTAGATTACAATCTTCTAAAGCTTTGTCACTTGAGATGCGTTTCACTCTGAAACACTCACCTTTCTGGCAGGCTTTAGGGTACTTGATGTAGGAAACAGATTTGTTGCAAAGAGACCAGACTGTAATTCTTAACTGTAAGCACAAACAGAAAAAGTCATATTCAGCAACAAAAGCTGTTTTATACTGTTTGAAGTGTAAAATAATGACAAGGCTTTAAATGATAATTACACTACTTTTCCCCAAAAAAATTGTTAGATACCATTACATCATGTGATCGTCTTTAACTTAGAATGGCAATAACCTTTTGCAACATTTATTTCGCTATTTTTTTTTATTAACTGACATAGGTTGTTGAAATTGCACTCATTCCTCTATAAAAGGGTACTACTCGACATTGTCTCCATCACACGCCATGCATTCGAAAACCGTTACTGCAACTGAAGGTCTCTCACTGCAGTACAGAATGTATTGCCTACTTGGCGAATGAAAACACACCAAGATTAACAATATGTGGCTTTGAAGTACAGTACATGGCTATGTGACCTACTTTGTATAGTAAGTTGCTCTAGGAAAGGGCGTCAGCCAGATACTCTAAATACTCATAAATGTACAGGACAGTATGTGTAAAATCTACATGCTCCTTTGGTTGTAACTGAACAATTAAATCAGTATGAGATGGTATAAAGTGGAAAGTACTTTTAAACTTCTTTAACAAGCAAGCCTTATTACCTAGTGTAAACTGATAACAGAACTAATTTTTTTCTTTTTACCCAGGAGTTCAAACAAACAAATGAAAGAAGTAAAAAGCTGCCAGTAGTGTCAAAGCTCAGCCTCAGGATGTATGAATGTCATCTCTAAATCTACCGAATTTCTGTCTTCCCCGACACTCATCTAATAAACATGAAACTTTAAGACAAACCAGACAAATTTTAGCCCTAGAATTGAGAATAGCCGCTGTGCTCCTTTTATGTGTCCTCTGGTGAACTTAAGGGCTAAAGGAGGACACCTGAGGTGCATCAGCTGCTCGCTCTCTCATGACAATCTGTCTTCAGCCCTGAATGGATTGAGCAAAGCCATACAGCTGCAGCAGACATCTCAGTTCCATAGAAACCAACATCTACACAGGGTCATCACTTTAAGCGATGCTGCCTCTCATCACTTCTGCTACACAGAGTGGGTTATCAGCGGCGCCTGGTTTAAAAGAGACAGAGATCAGGCGGAGCTGAAATCGGAAACTGTTAAACAGTGAAGAAGGTGGGAGATGCTTCTCAATGTAGCAATGCATGCTGGAGGCCCGAGTAGCTGGTGAGGCTGGTGCGTTCAGGGGTTCTCTGAGCCGGCCAAGGCAGACACGCGTCATCGCTGTGTCTGGAACGTCGGGGGGACATTCAGCACAGTGACAGCTGCAGCTCCCTGCGCTGGCATGAGAAAACAGTAACAAATTGAAGGCTGGTTTAAAATATGCAATCTAACATTGTGTATTACTGCTCAGGCGGGATCCGAGTATGGAGTCAACTTCGAAAAGGTTAAAGAGTTAAACGATAATGCTTACAGTGAACCTATAGAATGTAGAACCTGTTAGATGATTCACACTGGGAAAGCCCCTTTGTATGCAAGAAGCCACAGTCGCATTTCCAAGAATCTTTACATAGACCTGCCTGTCAGCGGCGGATTAAGCCAGGGCATTCCACATCAGAAAACATCTTTAAAACGATACAGTGCCAATGCTCCTGTTACAGATTTGAGTCTCGCTTGTATCCGATACAGCCGGCCAGACATGCTAAGGGAGCAGGAGATGCTACCCCTGCCAGCCTGGGCATTTTGGACTGGGGTAAATGCTCAGCATTTTGACTACGAGCTATTAGAAAACCGAGACTGTAAACAGCCTTGGGAGTTTAATGACAGCACAAGTATCGTCGATAAGATCCCGAACAACGTGGCATCATTTAAAAGGTAAACTATTCACCAGTGCCCTTGGGTTTCTTCTTTCAAGAGCTTCTTATAACACTCAGCAAACACTTGGATTACAACCCCTGGGACAAAGTGTTACTTAGCTCATAATCCTGGAACGGTCCTGCTCCAAAAGAAAATCAACACAACAACAATCTTACAGAAAACATTTCAAGTAAACACAGAAAGTTTGACCAAACCTTTGTGTCCTATGAGCAACCTGAGAGATCTCAGCACTTTCAGATGAGTTTTCTGCAAGTGCCTTCATTTAACTGTGGTATTGCCATGGTCTGTCACAAACTCGCCCTCTTTAATTTGCTCTGCAGTTTCCATGGCAACGAGTGTTCCTTTTTATGTTTTAGTTCTTGATCAATTATCTTTCTCTACCTCAGAATGATCTTGATCACTGCAGCTAGATCTTGTCAACCATCACTCAACCACTTATAGCAAAAGCCTTTAAAGAGCTATAGCCGAGAGTAAAAAGACTAAAACCATCATCACAATAATAATAATAATAATAATAATAATAATAATAAAGAGAGAAATGAAAAGCGGTTCCCAGCTCTGGTCGAGGCAGCCTGGGTTTACCTTACTGCTCCATGCAGGCTGACAGTGTGCGACTGTTTAGCACGGCTGCACAAATCCCGGATGATGAGAGGAATAGTGCGTCTCTTAAAAATACAGAAATTCGGATATGCTCACTGATAAGTAAATATGATTAGCTCGCCAAATAGAAAGCGACTGATGTCTGCGATTATTTAAAAACCTTCAGTGCAGAGTTTCGATTTGTTATTCATTCACGCAACCTTGTTCCATGTGCTGCACGTCATAATGAGTGAGTATAGTAGGACAGTTGGGAGTGTGTGAAAGACCCTTGATGCAGGTTAAGGGATGGAAAGTTTTTGCTCATTAGTCAAGCAGAGGCTATTCAATTGGTTTCAGTTTCTTTATAATCTACATGAAATAATAAGAGAATGGAATATGTTGCACATGATGTAGGTTTTAAATGAATGATACTTTCTCATATCTAAATTATATTTGTGCACTGCTGTTTTTACTGCTGTAAAAAGTAAATAAATAAACAATACTACCCACTCAGAAGAACACTTTAAATAGAGGCTCCCAATAACGCCCCACACACCTGTGATGAGTGATCCATATCCACCGATTCTAATTTCTGTATTTGGAGATCGTGATTGGCCCCAAAAACCCTGATCAGAGCACCCGTATTTTCCCAGTTTTTATATTCCCTGGATTTCTCCTGTGTGTTTAGGTACAATGAATGTAGTTCAGATTTTAAACGTATATATCACAGAACTCGATGAAGAGTTAAAAGGCATTCCAGGAATATTAGAGTATCCAAAATATTAAATGTAAATAAAATATTTAAATAAATGCCCTGTTTTTGACCATCATAAACCCAAAGTCTCTTAATGAATTTTTGTCTGGTGTGAATATGAGGTCAGATAAAGCCTAATAGGACTGAACTCTGAGCCTCAAACCTACCAACAAACGCTGTTAATGGCAGAGCTTTATTAAATCTGACTGTAATAGAGGCTCTCCCTTTTCCAACATAAGCACGTTAATCCACATAGAGACCTCATTAGAAAATCAACACTACTCATTTCACCATCTGATGGCAAACAGTTGTCAGAGAGAACTGGAAAGACAAAGTCTGATTTTCGATTGCTACAGAGTGGGAGAGAAAGTGAGAATGCCACAGACACTCAGCTCTGTGCCCCCTCTTTCATTCCCAGACACAGCTGTTCTCCGTCTCAACACCTGTCAGTGACTCTTGGAGTCGGGTTCAGGCAGCAGGCATCTCCTGCTCTGGCATGTAGCCCCTGTGTAATCCTAACAGACAGAGACAGAGGGATGTAGAGTGATTCACATGTAGTTTTACACGGCCCTTAGGATCCTTCACAGCCATCTAAGAAACACCTCTGGATCAGGATAAACTTCTCACATCCACATTAATAGGGCGTGAATTCAAGGTGCGACTTAAATCGTTACACAAACATTTATGAGGCACATTCAAACTTTGGGTTTATGATGAGTTTGGATGTTATCATAAGACACGCTGTTGTTTCTAAACTTGCATTTTATGAAATGCGCTACAATATATATAAAAAGCAATGCTTTACTGAGTGACGACTTTTAAATAAATTCAATTAAAACTCTGAGATAGTTTGTTTCAGATTCATTCAGTCCAGACTTGCTTTCCAGCATTTTTTTTCCAGGAACTTGTTAAGGAATAGATATGCTTACACACATTCCCCTCATGCTAATTGTACGACACCAGTAACCCTAATAAACCATCCTTCCCTGGTTTTCCCCCTCATTGACTTGACTGTAAAGTGAACAGGCACTGGACATAGCACAGCTCCCTATGTTAGATGGTTATTTGAGGTCTGAGGCCAGCCCTGTTCCACCCAACAGCCTGCTATTTTCAGGTCCTCGGTTACGAGGCAGTGACAGTTGACATGGAGCGGGTCAGACTCCTCCTGAATTCACACTTACGTGAAACTCGGTGGTGTTGAGTACGTGACGTCCGTCTGGACTCCATCGTGAGGAGACTAGCCCGATCGAGCCCTCGTCTATCTTACACCGCCATTCAGGCTGCTCCAGAGACCACACCTGCACGAGAGAGACAGAGAGAGAGAGAGAGAGAGAGACCTACTCGTGAACACATACACCATCACCACTAAGAACAGCCCTTTCGTTACACCTGCACTCCTGAGTCTAGGACAAAATGAAAGACTGGCGCTGGCTTCCTTTAGAAAGGTAAGATTTTTTTTTTTCCTAATTTTACTCATTATAGTGCAGGAATCCAAACAAATAGGTTGCCTCAAATAATTCTGAAGATTTATATCCAAGGCTGGATATAATACTTTCTAATGCATTAAGTGCACTGGAAGTGCACTAAAAGGATGCACTTCCAGGAAACAATTACTTATTTCCCTATCTAATGAGCCGCTCTGATGCTCAGCAACAGGACTAGTAAGTACCTGCACCAGCCCTCTTTTGTGCATTGCGCAGAGGATGAAGAGGGAGTCTGAAGACCACTCCATCTGTGCCACCTGGTCCAGACAGGTGTAAAGCTGCAAAATCTGCAGAGTCCTGACATCCCGTACTACCAGGCGATATTGAACGCAGGTGGCCTAAGAATTAGACACACAGGGTTAGTTGGGGGGTGGGGGGTTACTGTATGTTTAGCACGTTATATTTTTACACAACAGAGATTGAGATTTATTAAGGATAACACACAGTTATTATACTGAAAATATATGTTTAGATTTGATGCCATACCAAATACTTTCCATCAGGGGAGAGTTTGCATAGCTGGTTGGACTGCTTCAGGAGCTCAGAGAAATTCATGCCAAAATACGAGACGTGATGCACGGACGTTGGATGCTAGGAGTGGCCTAAAAAGAGATTTAAGATTCACATCAGTTACTGTATATAAATTCTTTAGAAATCAGAAATCCTTAGCATTGTGTTCTGTAGAAAAAAGTTTGCCAAAGTATTGAGATAAAAATGTAAAGGTATTTTTGCCAGCAGGACAGAGTATGTCCTGGAAGAGGGGGGAAATCTCTTGTTTAAACTGTCCCTTTAAACAATGCACATTTAATATTTGGAGATAAACTGTAAATCATCCAATTTGTGCAATTTTATCTGTTTATTCAAAACCCATAGGGTGTCTGTGGGATTCTGCCTGAACTTCAGTGCGTTTGGTTTAATGACTCAAATCAAACACATGGTGGCGCCACCTCAACTTCACCAAAAGCCTTATGGTCATGTTCAAAATCCAAGTTCATCCATATTCAAAATTATATTTGTGTTAATCTTCATACAAATAAAAAGTAAGAGTTTAATATTATATACAAAACAGCCTTACAGGGAGTCACAATCCTCTTTGTGCTGTCCAAAGACTTGTGGATGTAACAATCCTCTCATTATATCTCAGGCAAGTTGTTACTTTTAACATCACTAATGGAAAGCCTATAAAGTATAGCTAGGGTATTAATAGCTAAACTTTATCTGTTAAAAAAAAATATATGTAATTTTTGATGCATACAATTTATCATAAAATTACTGCTCTGTATGGACTTTTTGCAGCTTTGTGTATGCTGTAGAGAGAATAACTACTAAACAGTAGAACAACAGTAATTCAATTATAAATCACGATTCATGTATCTCAACACCGATTTTTTACATTTATTTATTTTTTTTACAACAGAACAGAAATGACCCGGTTGATCAGCCAATGACCAGAATTATCTTGTTTTCAGTTTGATCAGCCATTACCAGTGATTGGACATTCAGCCACCCTTTAATTTTTCACTCACTCACCAACTAAACCACTTCGTCCTGTATACAGGGTCGCAGGGGGGCCTGGAGCCTATCCCAGGAAATTAGGGCTCAAAGCACGATATCAGTCTATCGCAAAGCACAAACAAACGCAGTCAATTAACCTAATCTGCCTGTCTTTGGACTGTGGGAGAAACCGGAGCACCCGGAGGAAACCCACCAAGCACAAAGAGAACATGCAAACTCCATGTACACAGACCCAAGGCAAGAATCGAACCTGGACCCTGGTGGTGCAGGGTGACAGTGCTAACCACCAAGCCACCAACAGTTAAATCCTTGTGTTCAATTCAGCTGTAAAGGAGTTGAAGAAAGCTTAGCTATAAAACATATACGTAATGATTATTTTTTTTTAAGATTCAAACTTGTTAACTGTAACAAAATCGGAAGAAATTTTTATATTGAATTGTGATATTTATATAATTGCCATAAAGATTATTGCAACATAAATCAAGTTGTGACCTAGGCATCGTGATAATATTGTATCAGGGAGTGACTGGTTATTCACATCCCTACAAAACAGTATTTATAATTACAACACAAGGTCAAAACAATTAGCAACACACACACACACACACACACACACACCAATAATTTACAATTTTTTTCCTGTTCCTTAAATATTTAATGAAATATTTAAAGTTGGCAGTCTGTTAGGAAAACTAACACTTTATACAAATGTGTTTTTACTGATTTTTATTTGTCTAAATGTTTCTGGTGTAAGAGATAAACTACCCACCGCACGCGCAGTGCCCTGTGTAGTGCACGTGCAGGGTGCAGACCTCAATTTGGGATTCGACCACCGCTTGTTCGTTTTATTATTATTGTTGTTTATAGCGTTCACCCGACTTCCCTTTACATTAAAATAAGCTTACCGTTTGCTAGTACATCATTTTATAAATTTATCCTGTAGGAGAATAAATGCTGAAGCCACCAGAGGAGGCGAGTCCACATAGCGTTATACAGTATAATTAGCCGGTTAGCTTAATCTCATTAACATCTCAAGAGTTTCAGAGCTATTCGCTAAATCTCTAACGCGTTATATTTACCTAGTTGACGAGATTGAGTGATTGTTTCCAAAAATTGTACAGTAGGCTTAGAACGTTGTTTTCTTTCTTTGTGAAGGTAAAATCTTACCTGGTCTTGGCGGTTGGTCTGGTGTTTCGGAAGCGTTAAGACAAGGCAACCAATCAGAGTGGTTCTGGTGCATCATGGGAAATGTAGTTTTGTGCCAGGTTTAAGCGTAGAATTGGACTTCTAATGCAAATGTAGACGATAAAATAGTTCAATGTGTATAGTTCAGCTTAAATTTAATAATAAACAATTATCATTATTGAAATATTATTTTTAAAAAATTAAAATTATGTCATGACGTATGATAAATCATGCACTGATGATGAAAGACTGCAGAGTAAATCGTGTATTATTTATTCTCTGTGATTAACTAATATCATTAGAAGTTTGAGAAGGAAACGAATGTGCAGGAGAGAGAGTGTTATGTTGCTTGGCTGCATGGTGTGTGAGGCTGCAGGGCAGTTGGAAGCGTGTGTGTGGGATCCCCTGGTGAGAGAGTGGCGTTTCCCGCTCGTGTGAGCCCAAACGGCGGCTAACGCCTCCTCCTGTCAGCCCTATTTCTCCCAGCACACAGCCCATCCCAGCAAAGCTGCAGTTCCCCATCCCCTAACCTGCTCCATCAGCTGATACACACACACACACTTCAGTGTAGCGCACGCTCCTCTCAGTCCAGTCTGCTTCATTTCAGTTTCAGCTTTTATTATTATTATTATTATTATTATTATTACCTGCTGGATATTTTTGCTCAGAGCCGGAAATTCTTCTGTTTAAGTTCTCCAGCTTTTAAACAGTTTCAATCAAAATGAATTTGACATTCAAGAAATTATAGCTATAGGCCACTGTGGATGTTTCAAAGCTGGAACGCGAATTTCATTATACAAGGTAAGGAGAAGTGTATTTCATACTGACGTTTAGTCACATTTGTTTGTTTATTGGTTTTGATTTTTTTTTCAGATTTTTTTTTCTACGACTTATGGCGTAAGATAAGGCTTTACAGACTGTGAAATAGACTGCGCAATAAATAGAATGGCTATATAATAATAATAATAATAATAATAATAAACTCGGACGCAGGATGCATCTCAATATAAAGCCTTTCCATTTAATTAAAATTTCATTTTTCTTGAGATCTTTTGCTTATCTCTGGTGCTTCACATCTTTATTTAGCTCTGTTTATGTGTACAACATGTTTCTGCTTTTAGGTCACCTTTATCTTTAGCCATTTTTTAAAAAAATGATATGAAATAAATATAATTTAACAAACAAATCCCTTGCTCTTTATGCTGATGGAATGTATTATCTGGTCCTTCTCACTATTTCGTTTTAGGTCTGGGGTGTGGGTGCGAGTGGGTGACCGAGCTGTTTGTATTTTTGTAATTTGTCTTAAATATATACATTCATTACCCTAAAAAAATTATAATAATAATTAGCTATTATGTTCACCACGAAAGCAGTTTATTTTAATTACATTTGCCGTTTCATTTTGTTACTATGCGTCTTAGTATTTATTTTCCAGACATTGACAACTGCATACGCATCAAAATAAATGTTGTTATGGATTTCTCCGAATGTGTGTGAGTGTGTTGTGTGTGTTGGAAATCGATATTAGGCTGTGAGAAGGTGATGCGGTGGTCAGAGTTCAGGTTTGATCATGATTGGGGAGGGAAAAAAAGCAAGTCGGACTGAGCGCACTTGGAAATCAGGGCTGAGTTGCTTTCACTAATCAGGTAAAAAAAAAAAGAAAACATGGGCAGTCTAGGTGCGAGTTTCAGCGAGAAATGATTGACATGTCTAGCCGGATCTAACCATAGATCTTAAGATAGGATTTTGAAATTCAACGAATGAACACGTAAGTGAATGTCATTCTTTTAGGTTTTGTGTAACGCTTTGTGGTTGTAAAATAACGACTGTATGTTGATTTAATAACAAAAAACAACAACAACAACAACAACAACAACAACATAATAATAATAATAATAATAATAATAATAATTAATTTGTTCCTGTTGACTTCTGTAGTTTGATTGTCGCTGTGTGTGAAGTGCGCTTCTGGCTGTATTGTGTACCGCGTTGTCAAGGCGGCTTGCCCTAACTTTAGCGTGTGTATGAGTGTGTTAACTGAAGCTCTGGCACTGCATGGCCACAGTCTCTCACTTATCTACATGGATGGTGCTAGCCTTTCCCTCAAACACAACCTGACTTGACGTTCCTAAACATGAGAGGTAAAAAACCTTCTCTTTTGAATGTTCTCTTTTGTTCGTGTTAACGTTGTGGATTTGTGTTGCTGTAAACCTGGGTAAAGGTTGTATGAAGCGGTGAATGTAAGTGTTAATTCAATTCTCAGGGTTAATCCCCACTGTCTGTGTGTAATTGCTGGCAGAACAGAGACTCTGGGTCTCAAGGCGACAGCCGCCGCGGGAATTACGCACACATCTCTCTTCTTACTGCACTCCCCTTTTGACTTTATAATCAACTCGGGTTAGTTGTTAATAATCCTAATGTTAATGTTAATGTTAATCTCCATGTCAAAGTTGATGGTAAAGTTAACTTAATATGTGGCTGTGCTTGCTTTACGCATGTGCCATAGTGCGTATTTTTATTATAATGCAATAATTCGATGTTTCCCTGTCGTTGCCGGGGAAGCAAAGGACGCGCGCGCTACGCACCAGAAAGCGCGCCTCACGGCTGGAAGTTTTGCTGTGGTGACGTCATCGTCAGGGGTGTCGTTGAGAGTAAGTTGCGGGAAAATGATGGATGCGTTTGCACAGTAGTGTACGGTACTGCTACGGAGGGGGAGATTTAGAGAAAAATAAATAAATACAATTTTAACCAGTGACCAGGGTGTTGTCTACAATTAGTCTGACAGTTACGTGCAAATGTGCACAAACCAACTAAAAGTCGTGATTTATTATTATATTTCTTTTAAAATAATGATAATAATAATAATAATAATAATGCTAACAATATTAATGAACTTTATTTATTTCTGTATTTGTTTTAATAATTTTAATTTGTTGTGCTTCTAGAAGTCGATCTTATTAATGGCTTCAATTTTCCTCTCTAGCATGTCCAGTCAGAGTTTAAATATAGATGACTGTTAAATAGTAAAGGGAGCACTACACTGAACACTTTCCCTTTCAGTTACCATCCTCAACACCAAAATCTAATGCCCTGTCATTTGTTTTCACTGTTTGTGTTCATTAGCACTTAATAACTATTGAACTTTATTAAAGTCTTTTAAACAGGATACAGTTTACCCAAAAAGTGATTCCCAAAGGTCCTTGTACGATGATCTGAAATATATATACACACAATGCATTGGAAAAAATATGTTACATCCTCATATGAGGACTGTGGTGTCTCATGAGGCTACGAGAAAGGGAAACCGAGTCAAAACTATGCTAGATGAAGACCAGCAAAAGTCCACTGTTTTTTTGTCTATCTTTGTTAGGAGTGTCTTCTGATCAGAGGATGATGTCTTGCCATGTTTCTATCTCTCTGAGTAGAGAGGAGTAGGGAGGAAGGAAGTGTGTCCTGCACCACGTGGCCCATTGGCCCATCGGGACGATGCCAGGCAGGTCCAGGCCTGCCAAACTCAGCACCTTGATTCTGAATCTGCACACCCAGCCTGAAAACCTGCTGGGATTTAGACGAGAGATGCAGCACTGGGAGCCTGGGTGGAAATTGCTTTCAAATGAAATCACTGTTGTGCTAAAGGCAGTCCAGCCCATTCGTTTCCAACATTGGCTCTTATTCATGAATTATAATGGGACAATATTGGGAAAAAATGTCCCATATGGTAGTGGCATTGTTATTTTTAAATCGAATGATTAAAAATGAACACATGAGATGGAGAAAAAGCTCATGGTGTAATAAATACACTGTGGAAATTTCTTCAGTATAATGTTGTCTTAATAGTAAAAACAGTAGCTCTGATAAAATTAGGAAATGAATTGCACTTACATTGTATATGCTCTTTAGAGTAATCTACCCCACGGTGGAGCACCCAATGTCCAAGATGTCCCAGTCCTCCACCAATGATGAGGGTACAACGTTTGAGCACCTGTGGAGCAGCCTGTAAGTTCCCTATTCATTTAAAGCCATTTTACATTACAATAAATATATTGTATTATTTATATTATTAGGACAAAGCAGTAATGCTGATGTAATTTGTGTCCAAAAACCTTTATTTTTTTTACATGACTGTACAGTACACAGTACTTGTAGTCTCCTCTTGGGAATACTTTCTGATTATTCACTGAGCATGTGATATTACTTCGTAGGGAACCAGACAGCACATATTTCGAGCTCCCTCAGACCAGTCATCCAGAGAGGGGTTCTTCTAGCACCATGCCTAACAACCGGGCCGAAGTGTGTATGGATGTCTACCAGATGAGAGACCTGAATGACAACGTCATGGTGAGCAAAAAAAAAAAAAAGTCAAACAAACTTTCTTTAGCTTTTTACTGCTTATGTTACAGTTACACGTAATATATTTTCTTACACTGCCAGTGATCAAGTGATAGATGATGGTTGTGGTTACAGTAGTGGGTATAAATAGGGCTGTAACTTTTATTTGCGTATAAGCTGTGAATTTCTGACTTAGTACCAAATCCTTCAGAATACACAACCAGACCAATGTTTTTATATATATTTTTCGATATAGTAAAATCATTAGCTGTGTGAAAAGACACTTGTATTTTTTGTTAGAATCAGGACTAGCTTCTTGATGTACAGTATAGCATACTATATAACAAGGATCCTTATTTATTTATTGCTTTCATTTTAAGTGTAAAATAATTTCAACTATTCTCTCAGTACGTATTTATTCCATGAACATTATTTAAATAATGTACAATAAATAGAAAATATATTTATTATTTTTTATTAGTGTCATGAAGCTTTTATTAGGCTATTTAACTGGTTTACTCCAGACCTTACTTGAGGTCTGGAGTAAACACAATTTATATATATGACCTGCTAAATAATCTAATAACAGCAATAATTTAAAAAGATAATGGCAGGATGGGATTTTTTATTATTAAAATAAAAAAAAGAAATCACTGAAAATTCATCATGGAAAATACTTCATGAGTTAAATGTCCTTTTTGTTAGTTTAACCTAGCATATATGGCTCGATATTAAGAATTAAATGTGATTCTTAATGTGTATTGCTAAATGTGAATAAAATAGGTGAATATATATAAATACATCATTGCACGTAGTACAAAAAGTTTGCGTGTTGCATGCATTATTATTTATAGACATTTATCTAAAAGATCCCGTTTATCTGGATAAATTCTTTATTTTTACACCTTTTCTACCAGCGTTATGCTAAAGTATAGTATGGATATATAATACTGTATATACTATACCAAAACCTTTGCAATTATGTCTAACAACAATCCAGATATAGAGCCTTTTAGCTTCATTTATAATCTACATTAAATGTGGCAACATTTTAGAAACCACATTTAAAAGTACTTTGAACTTTTGTCTTTCAAAGTGTCTACTTTGCTGAAAGCTCTATACAAGGTCTTTGTTTCTGCTACTATCCCAAGCCAGGTTTCTTTTCCCTCCACATCGGTACAGATTCCCTCCTCACTGCCTGCTTTCCCTCTTCTCCGCTATGTTTTCCCTCTCCACAGCAGGCCCAGCTATGGCCTGGGATTTAAAGTGGGAGGGCAAAATAGCTTAATTAGAGGGAAAACCAAGCCAAGAACATGACACCTGCTGCTCCCTTCCATCTGGGGCACACGTGCTGAGGGGGAGGGGGGTGTTTGGGGGGTAATTGCTGGAGAAGGAGGGGGTAGTTAAGTGATGAAGTGATGTTTGCATAGATGCTTTCGAGGACTTGTATTTTACCAATCGTACCACAAGACATTGACGTGACCTGATTATCTCGCAGCTAAGTGTGTAGTGTTTAGGCTTTTTTTAAATGGCTTTATGCAGATGCATCAATTTTAGGGTTTTTTTGTTGATAAATGATAAATATGATAAATACATTGCAGGGAAGTTTAAAGGAATATATGACCGAACTTTATGAAATTGTTATGCATTCATTTTTAATAGTCACGTAGTAGATCATTTGTTGTAGGTCGATGTAAAAAGTTTCTTTTATAAATGCGTACTTTGCACTGGTTGTGTCGTTTTTTTCCAATAGTTAGTCCAGCATTGTGTATTACCACAACTGTACGGGAAAAACAGTTTGGCATCTGATTTAATGCATTTCTTTATTGTTTTTCGTGCGAACAATGCAACAGTCTAGTCCTCATCATAAACACTCATTTCATATGCTCTCATACCTGTCCCCTTCTAAACAACATTGGTATCGTCCGATCCATCAGCGGGCAAGTCTAGGCCTGCCCTTTCGGGTAATAAATAGTCATGAGGCCAAAAAAGTGGGAGGTCCAAGATTTGTTGTTAGCTGCAGCTAGAAGTTGACAGGGCCGTGACGGCTGGAGGAATATAGACAAGTATCCGTCCTCGCACTTGTCCTCTACACTCTGGCACATACAGAGCCGCCGGAGTTCAGCAGACACACAGTTCGGTGCTCAGGGGAAGCGTCCGGTTCTTATCACGCTCACCTGTATGTGCGAGGTCACATGACCAGCCGGGTGAGAGAGTGCGCCTTGACGGCCACCCACCCTACGGGAGCGCTACAATGCTGTGCGCAGGTGACCCTGCTCATCAATACAGCACGGTAGGTGAGCTACATTCTTCTATAGCATTACCTTACTGTAGTCTGGTCTATTTAAAAGAGAAGGTCAGGAGAAAAAAAAGTGTAAAACTTTTTGTAAGAGCTTTTATATAGAGAGATGTGGGCTAATGTTCTGATTAATCTTAAAGAAATTTTGAGGCCATAATGACAATTTTTTGTTGGAATCTGGTCCAGAAAGTACTTATATGACAAGTTCGAGGTTAGAAATAGGTGAAAATAAGATGAAATGAATTTCGCAGGCGAGTTGGTTTTTGTTGTAAGTATTATGTGTTTACTTTCAAATTCCCAGAAGCTAAAGTGACACTGGGGAGCTGAAGCAAAGCTAATGCTTATATTTCACTGAGATTATACAGCAGAGGTAGCATTTGTTTTCAAAGGAAGATCACTATGTGCCATGCCTTTCAGGACCTGTTGATGCACCTGCAAAGATCTGTGAATTAATTATGTTGTGGAGTTTGATCCAGTGATATTTAAAGCGTATATTCTGTCAAAGACAAGAGAATATTTAATACTTCTTACATCGTTTGAGGATTAAATTTGAATTTGCATCAGTTGAAAACAATAGCGAGTGATGATAATCAGCAAGTCAGGCCTGACGCTGAATATTGAAAAAAGGCCCTATATAAAAGGACTTTTTTTTTTTTACATACACACACCTAAGTTACCAATGATGCTCTGCCTAAATATGATGCAGTAACTATATCACTGACTCAGTGCACTACACTACCTGTGCAGTAGAGGGCAATGTTTTTGCACTTTCGCACACGTTCTCTTAGCTCCCTGTAGTTCAACAAGTAAAGATGTGTCTGAGCACGCTTTAAAGAGGTGCAGCATTATGTCATGCTGAACATATCGGTTTCCATCATCTCCACACGCCATCCTTTTCATCATCTTTATCTTGAACTTCAACAGAATGAAAAGATGATAACATGCTGTGAATAGATGTGCACATGGCTGGGAATCAAACACCTCCACAACCGACACTTACTCAGGACTGCCTGGTCTGAGTAATAAAACTTTGATTTTCCTCTCACTTTCACTTGCTTCTTGTTGAAATAATGTTAGTAGTGTGTGACAAAATTATAATCTGGTTGAGTTTAATGTTAGCATGGTGAGAAGTGAAATGAAATGGCAGGGACTAGGAGAATTCAGTTCATCTACACTGTCCACGAGCACTACTGGACGAAAGTACAATACTGTTTTATTCTATATAAAGTGACATGCAGGTAAAACAACTTGTGAAAAGTGGATTTTCAGAAACGTTCACATGAAATTTAGAGTTATTTGGTGTTTGGTACGTCCTCTTTTGTGCACCTGAGTTGGCACAGACTGCACAAGTTTCCCTGAAACCGTCTGATCCATTTTTAAACAAATCCTTCAGCATGCTGTCTGAACATGTGCTTCCACAGAAGTGATAAAACTCTCAGAAAATCAGGCTGTTTGTACAATGTGATGAACACGGTCAATATTACACTTGTGCTTGTATTTAAAAAGCGACCTGAAAATTGTGCAACATCTTGAATACTGAATCAGTATTATGAAGATGTTGCACATTGCATTTAGAAAATTCTTAAACTTTCTGTTTAGTTGTAAATGAAAATAAATTCTAAGTTTCCTTAGATGTTTAGATCCGACTCTAGATATAATAAAATAATAAGAATATCATGATACTTTATGTTGCAATACAATTTAACAAGATCTAAAAGAAAGGAAATGGCAATATATGGTTGAAGGTTTAAACTTATTCAATACTGTTATTAAAAATATTAAAATATATTTTAAAATATTAAAATATATCATATTAAGTGTTGAATTTTCCCCTTGTTTTACAGACAGTTAGCAAATCTTTATACATTATGATACGTGTATTATATAACCCTAGTTTGAGGGTTGCAGGTTTTTTGTAGAGTAGTTGGATTCGAATGTAAAATATAACAGCTTAACATTAGTAGATAATGTTAGGTAAAAATCCAATGTAAAGCATTGCCAGTTATAGTTTTAATGTTAACAGTGGTGTCGAGCTTTACTTTATACACTTGATGTCTGCCTGTCTGTCCGCTCAGACTCAGAGAGCTGTAAAAGAATGTCTGTCTGAGAGTGAGAGACAGAGATAGGGCGAGAGAGATGCTGAATGGGTGTGCATGTGTTACTCCTATCCATAATCCATTAGCTCAGAAAGAATGCTTAGATCGCACGCGTATAGAGTTGTGCATGGAGTTGTGCAAAGGAGCGTCTTTGTTTTTGTCCTGTTTCGACATGTTGAACGACATGTTCCAGCGTTGTAATGAGGTTTACCTGAGCGCGTGTGTAAGTGTTGGAGAGCAGCCTCAAAAGACTCTCTTCACGTTAAACGTTCTGAGAGCTGACAGTGCAGCTTTGACTCCACACCTGTGTGGAAAGCCCCCCGGTTACAAGGGGGAACCAAAACAATTGAAAGCACTATTTTAGGGAACAACATGGAAAAGTGACTGTAAGGCATTGAAAGGCTTTAAGGCAATTAACATGTTAAAGATTTTAAAAACAGTTGAAACCCCTCCCCATGTGTGTGTGTGTGTGTGAGTGTGAGAGAAAGAGAGACAGACAAAACAAATACACTAAAGACTAAAAGGCCCTGGAGACATTAAGCTTATCTCTGTAAGCCTCTTAATTTCTCATTGCTGTCTAGTAAAAGGTTTATATACATACTTGGTAAAAATAGTCTTAAGGCAAAAGGATAATTAGAGTCATATTCTTACCGACATGCCATGTTAGAACCATGATGACACTTTTACTCTTTGTAATTTTATAACTTTATAATTTCAATCTGGATATTCCTTTTTTCTTGTAAACATCCTCATGGGAAAAAAACGTAAAGACAAGATATATAAAAGTAAAAATGAAATATCTGTACTAGTTTTTTACAATAATAGAATATATATATTTTGGCATGACAAACATTTTCGTCCACTTTATTATCTAACCTGAAGATTTGCAAAAAAAAAAAAAAAAGACCCGTTGATGTGACATTTTTCCAATGTTCAGTCATCTACTTGAACTTGTACCCAATGTAGCCACGGGTTCCTGTTCTTGGCTGATGGAAGAGGAACCCGGTGTGGTTTTCTTCTGCTGTAGCCCATCCTCCTCAAGGGTTTCATGTGTTGTTTATTCTGCGTTATTTTTTGTAATATTTTTTGTGTGTGTGTGTATGTGCGTGTATGCGGACACTCCAGGTGAACATCAGTATTCTGAAACCAGTCTGCTTTGTTAAGATCACCATTCTGATATTTGATATATCTGCATGATTTCATGCATTGTGCTTGTTCTACATGATTGGGTCGTTGACTTTGATTGCATTCATGAGCAAGTATTTGCAATAACGCATATGATTAGTACATTGATGGTACATAATTTTTGCAATACTGCAAATTTTTTTAGCAATTGCTCTAGAATCCTTTGCTCTCTCTCTCTCTCTCTCTCTCTCTCACTGGGAGTGTGTCAGACAGGTAGATTTGCTGCAGCCTGGACTTGCGCGAGGTGTTTTCCTGCAAGTATGTACTTGCACCTCTGTTGTCGTCTAGCTGAGGGCATGCCATAATTAGGACAGCACTTGCCTTCCTTCACTCCGTCCCCCCGAATCACTCACTCCCAGGGCTGGTAGCCACAAGGGTCACAACTCGGGAGAGTTGCTCTGGGCAGAACTGTCGCCAAAGAAATACCGAGACAGATGTGAGAATGGAGAGCTCATGGTGTCTGGAGAGTGTGTGAGGAGGATATACGCTGGCCTTTGTGACTGAACCGCGTGCATCCTTGTACTGGAAGTAGTTAGAGATTAACTCAAGAACCAGCGTTCGACAAACTTGGACAATGTACTATGTGAAAAAGAAGGTAAAGGCCCTTGGGTCTGTGTGTGTGAGCTTATTTAGAGCTTCTGATTGGTCTATAGCTTAATGAGAGCAATATTTCCCATCATGCTTTTCATTTCTGTGAAATTAAATCTGAAATTAAATTCTAATGTTTTGCTCGGATGAGGGTGATTATTCCAGTCATTGCTAGCGTTTGATCAAGGATGTCTTGTTATACTACTTTACAATGTGTGTAAAAATATATTAGTGGACAAACATTGGTTATGATGTATGCTGATGGGTAACACTATCCCTGAAGGGACTTTGCAATTATAGCTATCATAACACTAAAAGCTAGCAAACCTAACGAGGGGTCTATTACCTGTAATCTGTGCATCCTGAGCTACTACTCATGTTAGCAGCTGTTCCTCCTAAGATCCTTTGCCAACCAGATTCTTTTACTTTAGTAATTTATTAGGGGTGGCTGTGTGATGTGTGCATGTGTGTATCCATGATGGAGGGGTATGCAGGGCAATTAGATGTCTGAAAGATTAGGCTTGTGTTTTACAACCCCCGCACCTAAGGGGAGGCACGAATTCTGCGACTTCTAAATCTCACCACAGTGTAACCGGAGCTCCTTCGAAACACCTCACGTCTTTTTCTTTTCCCTCCTCCCGTCTGCTCGTCTTTACCTGTGTTGTTTGACTTCCTCTCACCGTCCCTCCCTCCAAAGTTTACCTGTAGCTTGTCTTCTTCCCTCCTTCCTGCTAGCTTACCTGTCTATCCCTCCTTTTTTCTCTCTCTCTCTCTTTCTCTCTCTCGACTTAGTCTCAGTATAGCTTGCTGAGCAGCAGTATGGAGCAGGGATTGGGGAACCGTGCGGCGTCCACCAGCCCCTACAGCTCCGAGACCGCCTCCAACGTGCCCACACCGTCGTCCTACTCGCAGCCCAACTCCACCTTCGAGGCCATGTCTCCGGCCCCGGCCATCCCTTCCAACACAGACTACCCTGGGCCGCACGGCTTTGAGGTCACCTTCCAGCAGTCCAGCACTGCCAAGTCAGCCACCTGGACGGTGAGTGGAACACAACTGGTGGACTTTTGTACTTTTTTCTTTTTATTCATCCTTATTCTCTTTTCTTCTCCCTAAATTAGTTCTTGGATCTTTTCCCTGATCAACTCTTGTCAGTTTTAGTAACTCCTGCAGGTATTCTTAGAAAATGTAATTTAGCATATTTTGAGAAATTGTATACCATTAGACTGTTTAACAGGCAGTGTATCCAAAACAAACCGGAATTCCAATTACAATGACTTTAGACTGAGAAGCTTGAAATCAGAAACGTCTCTGTTTTGCCCAACATCACTACAACAAAAAGTGTCAGCAATGTCTGTCATGCAGTTGACCCTGTGACCCCGTTCTACAAAACCTAAAGCTTTGGTCCTGCCTCTCGCTCACTCACACTGGCTTTTAGACTGTTTGTTAGAATAACTCAAGCATGAGGTCTGTTCATTCGCTAAGTGTGGAGCTGTAACATGATGACTGAGGTGGCCATCGTTCAGGCCAGAGTGTCACCTCTCATTCATGTCTGAAAATGTCCTGTTGTTCAGAATCATTGTAGTAATATCATGGTTTATGAGATAACGTTTGGTCCGGTAAGCTTGTTGAAAACATTCCACTGCGGAACATTAATGTGTAGAAAAAAATACAGTGTTCTACAGAGCTCTGTTCTTGTGGGACGGCATGGTGAAACCTCCAGGCCTGTGATTGCTAAACAGACAAAGCTTCACTTATTGTCTTGAGGGAGCAAGACGTTCAATTTGACCAGAAAAAAAAGCTGGTTAAGTAAATATCACTTAATATAACCATGTCTTACAAAAGCCTAATGTTTTTATGTGAACGGTACAGTTCTTGTGAATTTGCCTAAATGCAGTTGAACCTTTATCGGACAATCCAAAACATTCTCATAGCCGGGTTATACTCGAAACATTCCTGCGCAAAAAACAACAACAACAACAACAACAACAGAAAACGTGGCTGAGATGTGTACCTTGTCTTTTCAATGTATTTCTCCCTCTCTCTTTTTTTATTATTAAGTTCAACTGATTTGAAGACAGCTATACTTTTTTTTTCTGTTAGGGGATTGCATTTGATTTTGAATATTGTGTTTCCATTTCGTGCATCTGTTGTGATTTATGTCACATACTTCAGCATGTGGGCTTTATTAAATAAAATATATAAATTTATTATAAGCATAAATAAATCCATTATATTTGGTTTAAATTCCTTTTGAGCCTTATTTATAAAGGGTTGAAATAAAGATGAGAAGAATAGGGTATAGAGGTCAAATAATTGTTTCATAATTTTTTGTTTAATATCAGTGCATTTTTTTAAATAAAAATAATTTAGTGTTTGGGGACTTTTTGGAAACTAATCTGAATTTCATGTCATATATTATGCATCATGAATTTTTTTTAGCTACCATGATTTCGGGATATTTTTGTATAAGTATATATAATATATAAGTATATATAATATATAAGTATATATCTAAAGTGGCAGTCAAATGTATTGAGGCAAAAGTGTTTTAATGTTTATTGACATTCTTGGATTTTTTTTTAATAATGCCAATCAAGATTATAAGAATAATTAGTTATTTTACAAAGTAAAATTGTTATTCAGTAATCAATATTTAGTATAAAGTTCTATGTTCTTTAAAATGCCAGATCTGGCAGGGCATAGAGTCAAAGTGTCACCCGCTTGATCCATGGCTGCTTGATTGCTTGACATTTGCTTGAGTTTCTTGACTGTTACTGCCTTCTTCACCATCATCCAACAATTTTCTATTTGGTTTTGATGACCGATGCCATGACTCCAGAAGTTGATTACTATTGTTACTTGATTACTTTTAAGGATTAAGTTGATTACTTTTTTTTTTTTTTTTTTTTTACACATTTAGCCCAACTCGTCAGCCAGATAGGCTAGAACTAATGGGCGAATACATATGGCATATAATACATGCCATATGTTGTCATATACTTTTGGACACCACTATATGTTATATTATTCTATGTACACCAGCAACAATGCATAACAACACCTACTTTAGGTAATTTTATTAACCATTACATTCTTGACTGAGCAGGTGAGGCATGTGTAGAGAAATCATGTTTACTCTTAAAAATAAAGTGGCTTGTAATTTCTTAAATTATTCTTAAATTATTTTTAGGTGCAAGATGCTTTTGGTGCATCTTCTTATTGCATGGACTCTATTCTAGACAGTCATGACTAAACCGTTATACACACACACACACACACACACACATGATCTAATGTGTAGAAAAGGCAGCTCGCTCACTTAACTGAAGGGAGAAAACGGACATGCTTGGTTTTGGGTTAGCTGCAGGCAGTACTCGCGAGGAGAACAATGTTAAATGTCTTGCTGTGAAAAGATGAGCTATTATTACTTTGTTGTTTTACAAGGCAAAGCTAGAACACGAGCTGGCAAAAAAAGAAACAAGCTTGTCATCTACGACATAATAAATGTTTCTCTAGTCTATAGTAAGCTTTTAGTAATATATAGTTGTGAGTTGTCTCTTTATCAATGTCATAAAACTTTTTTTTTAAATCAACCGTGCTAATATACAGAATTATTAATATAGAAATTATATTCATAGTTGTATAGAAAATATTTTACTTTTGTCTGTATAACACAGTTATTTTGAATTTGCCGCATGCTGTTAGATATGAGGGTCTACTTTTTACAGTCCATTTACATGCATAATTAAAAAAAAAAAAATCTATGTACAAAGGTTTCATTGGTTTTTCATCGACAGATGTTTCAAGGACTTTTATGGTTAATTTATTTATGAGGATTCTGTTGGCATATTTTGTATTAACTTCAATCTAGTCCTAAGATATTACTAAAGTAGTGGTTTCTTGTTATAAAATGATAATTGTTTAAAAATAAATTTCTTCCGATGTCAAATCTTGAAAATATTCAAGCACACTAGTTGTAGCTTGTCTAGAAAAACTTACTCATTTATTTCTTCATCAGTAAGAATTTCCATTGTTGGTTGTGTAGGTGTGTGTGAGAACTCATTTGAACCAGTAAGAAGTTTGTTGTTATATGGATATATTTAAGACCCTGCTTCTGCATAAAAGAGAACACTTTTTAGTTTTGTTGCCATCAAACAAGAAAATGTATTTTCTTACCCATACTAAGTTATTGCTACTCTATGTCTGTTGGTATTCACTATGTAGGTGATGTGCTGTAAAACCTTACAGGTAGCACACAGTGTTGTAAAGTAAATATTTTTTTACAGCAAAATACTGTAATATTTACATTTGGGGCATTTGCTCCTTAGGCTGAAGATGTTAGAAAGAATGTACAAACGATTCAGGACACAACAGGTTAACGGAACATTAAGGGTCTTTGCTTAAGGAGCTTGGTGCTGTTGGGATTTCTGATCTGTAACTTAAAACCCTTAACCACTCAGCCAATAATCTATCAAGACTGATTCAACCAACTCAACCTCTGAATTGATAACTTAAGTATATATATATATATATTGATACTGTAAATAGATAGATAGATAAATAGATAGATAGATAGATAGATAGATAGATATTAACGCATGAAATTAAATTCATATAAAGTTTGACAGACTGAGAATTTGTCTCATTATCAGCCCTGCCAAAAAATGTTCGATATCCAACTTTGCAGTGCGATTTCTGGTGTTTTAGCATGAACCAATGCACTGTTCCAATAGCATGGTCCTTAAATACGTAACAAATAAGCATTGTACATTAATTGCATATTTAAATTTATAATTTTTCTGCAATCAATATGTATCAAACACATTGATTAAGTGCATCTGTTTACTATAGTGCCAGTTCTGGTAAAGAGCTCTTCTACCTTCTTTCTGATCTACAAGACCCTTCACTTAAGCTTTTAGATGAAGAGAGTAAAATTGGTAAGGATTATGGCCAAGCTGTGTGGAATGCAGCGTCGACGCTCTAATTCAGGGATTTCCCAGGTTGGAGACAAAGCCTGGCAGGTTGTTGTTATCTGGGATTACTATCGGGATTACTACAGGAGAAGTGAGTGACACATCAGCAGAGGCAAGGTGAGGGGTTAAAAGGTACCACTGCGGAGTATACATCGCCACGAGGTGCATCCAGGAGAGAGGTAGTGGCACTTTGACTGCGGTCTGCATGATTTTTCATGCACCACTACATCTAAAAGCCATCCTCTAGGGTTAAGCTATTGTATGGAGCTTTAAAGAAGCCTCCACAGGAAACACAGTATGAGAGGTGAGTGGTTGTGTGCTGTTTTGATGTTATTGCTAGAGTGGTTAAAGTGATAAGGAATAGGAGAAAAAAAAATCAGCAATCTTAGACAATGATTAACTTTTGCTATTAGCTCCTGAGAACCAAAGAGCAAGATATTAATCAACTTTAAGAACAGTTTTCCAGTAATGTGCAGCATTTGATGTATATAGAACAAGTGTTTAGTTTAACACTGGAAGCTCTGGGGTTCAGCTGCACTAAGCTATAACAGAGACTTGTTTTGACTAGTTGCCGATCTATGAGACGACAAGTGCAGTGGTGTTATCGTGGTATTAGCATGAAAGTTAAGGCTTTGGAGGCTGATCTGTTTGAGCTGAGTTTACAGATGTAGACAGGAGAGAGCTGGACAGGTAGTTTTTTAGGTAAAGCTGACTTCACAACAGCACAACTGTCAGCCGGTAGTCGAGCTGCTTAGAGTGGAGGATGTAAGAAACCAAATTACTGTTTGTTTTTTTTTCAACAGAAACTGTTATAAAAGTAAAGACTTTCTTTATTTCTCTATATAATCCTCTGCTACAATAATGCACTTATCCCAGTGTTGCCTTAGTGCATGGATACCATCAAGGTAGAAAGTTTTCTCAGTATGCCGGAGCCATGATCAGCCTGCCTGCTTCACTGTTCTCCCAGGAACTCCCTTAATGGCCCAAACATGTGGAAATGACTTGGAGCGATCTCAATGTTCAGGGGATGTCTCAATAATTCAGCCAAGTTCTTCTAATATGCAAATGATGTGGTGGGCAGTATGAGGCTGTGACTTGCCCTGCAAAAACAGAACAACATTGATAATCAAGCCAGGCCATTTTTTTTTCCTGAGAGCGTTCCATTTGTTGATTGTTCACGGGAATGACTGCAGTGGGCTCCAAGTACAGTAAGCTTGGCTGGGGTCGTCATTCACGAACATACAGCCTTCTGATCACAGTACTGTGCTCAAAGTCTTCTTTAAAAAGTTAGTGGCTTTATGCCTTTACGTATGACAAATTTCATCAAAGTCTCAGTTTGACTTGAACGATTTTTATACACGTAGAACTAATAGCTAGATTTCCCTATCTTTTATTCTCCTTTTATTTGAACAATGCCCGGACAACAAATGTTTATTTGTGTGGCACATGTGTCATTCTAACACCCTCACAGAGATGATAAAGTTGTTAAATCTGTGAATGTTATCCTTTCACTGTATACACTTTCTTACTCATCAAACCTACTTTTGATCCGTTCCTGGAAGCATGTCCTGTTGTGCCTGCTGGCTCCAGGCAGTTCTGCAGGGCTCCTGTAATATCATGATATCACGGCTTGAATCATAACCGCAATTTTATGCATCAGGATCGGAGATGAGTTTGAGGTTGCTCAAATAAGAGCTTTGCTTCAAACATACATTCCAGAGGCTCAAAGCATGAGGTGTCATAAGGGATGAAAATGAGTTCTAACACCCCAGCTTTTCCCGTAAAGACCCCAACACTTTTTTTTTTATTATTATTGTTGGCATGTACATGGGACAAGTCTGAGCACGTCTTGCTTTTTAGCGTGTTCGAAGCCGCTTTTCCCAGCCATTACGCTTCTACTCAGACAACGGGTCCGAACACGCCCCACGCCCAGCAGCATCCTTCCACCCAACACGCCTTATCATAATTGTTTCACATATAGCATGTATTAAATTTTTTTTAATAACATTAAATTTATCCGTATGGTTTTCCACAACTATAACAATAATATACAACAATAATAATTTTTACATTGTGCGTCTGGTAAAGTAACTGGAAATAATTAATTCTATTATGTAACAAGCCAATTAAGAAACAGAAGTGATCAGATGTAATTTATGATATTACTCAGGACACCTTTAATATAAATTCAAAATCAGGCATTTGAAAAAATATTTTTAATACTTAACATCACCTAAGGTTACTTTCTGAGACTAATTACTAATTATTAGGAGTTTTCTATTTTATTTTATCTTAATCGCTGAAAAACAACTGTTGCTCAACATAGCTAGGTACATGTTTTAACGTGCCTCCTATCCATGAGATCCAGAAACAATCAGCATCCTTAAATATATGGAAATCAGCTGTGCCTTTAAGCCTTACCCCAGGAGGAGCTGCGCCGTATGGGTCAGGACATGCCGAGACTCTCTCGTCTTTGTATAAGAGCATCTAAAGGATGACAGGTGAGGTAGAAATACGGTTGAAAGTACAAGTGACTTTTTTTACGCATGGTGCAAATTGTGTAAAGAATGTCACATGACTCCGAGGATCAGTGAATTCAGGTTTATAGTTCGATTTCATTTTCTGACCTTTGTTTCTAAATCGAGGCTCAAGGCTTGTAAGCTTGTAAGAATATACTAAGAGTGGTTAATGGAGCGTAGATTTTAAATACTAATACCCAACCCGGATCAGGTGTTCATCCAGGCAATTATATCTATATACCTAAATAGTATTTCTTTTTTATCTCACAACT
The DNA here is from genome assembly GCF_024256425.1 of Clarias gariepinus. Taxonomy (NCBI): domain Eukaryota; kingdom Metazoa; phylum Chordata; class Actinopteri; order Siluriformes; family Clariidae; genus Clarias; species Clarias gariepinus. The sequence continues at coordinate 28,224,842 of NC_071108.1, forward strand.
CGTTAACAAGTTCTTCATGAGGTTAAAAACTTATGTGTTAAAACAGAGACTGCTAAAGTGTAGCCTGTACGGGGAACTCCATGTGCAGGGTTGGGAAACACTGGTGTTAGGAGAATTGAATGAATTCACAGACAGCATGCTGTAACACGCCCATCGGGCCGTCAGACGCATCATTATCACCCGGGCCGAAGAGCCTGCCCGAACCTGCGCCGGTCCAACGCTCGCATTCCCTCTCATCATACTACATCATTTTCTGAGATGCGCTATCAATTTCTCTTGTTCCCATCTTCATTTGCTTACACTGTCTCGTTTTTTTTTTTTCCTGTGGACCTTTTTCCTGTTAATGTTCATGAGATGCTGTGAACACTTCGTGCTCACAGCGTGGTGCTTGCTTATGTATGTCAGGGATGCTGAGGCATCTTATCTGTTAATGTGTAAACTCTCTGAAAAAGAGGACTTTGGAGTTCCACTTGGAATGGTGTATGACAGAAAAAAACACACTCTTTGGCAGGAGTCCAGATGTGGACTGAGCACTTGAACCATTATGAGTTCTGTAGCAGACCTAAATATAAATCTCGTAAATTATTATCTGAATGCAGTTCAACAAAGTAGAGACTAACTACAGGACTTTCTCCCTGCATCAGAAAAAAAAAAAAACTTGTCACTCCTTAATGCTAGTGAAAGTGATAACACCAACAGAAAACCAATATTCCTTATATACAGTACAGGCATATAGTGGCACGGTGAGGAAGTGGTTAGCACTGTCGCCTTGCACCTCCAGGGTCCGGGTTTGATTCCCGGCCAGGCTCGATACCCGTCTCTGTGTGTATGGAGTTTGCATGTTCTCCCCGTGCTTGGTGGGTTTTCTCCAGGTACTCTGGTTTCCTCCCACTGTCCAAAGATATGCAGATTAGGCTAATTAACGTTCCCAAATTGCCCATAGTGTGTGAATGAGTGTGTGTGTATGCCCTGCGATGGATTGGCACCCTGTCCAGGGTGTACCCTGCCTCGTGCCCTAAGTCTCCTGGGATAGGCTCCAGGCCCCGCGACCCTGAATACAGGATAAAGCGGTATAGACGATAAATGAGTGAGTGATACAGACATAAACTATTAGTTATCCATCTATGTGCAGTCTTTCTACATCTGTAACTGGCAGTGTGTATTCTTAACGAGTGAAACATCAATTCCCCCTCAGACAATTGGAATTGATGTGAATAAAAGAGGATGTGTTACGACTGGACGTGTTGAGACTTCTCTTACTGTTCACAGCTGCACAGGGTGATTTATGCTTCTCAGTGTGTGTGTGTGTGTGTGTGTGTGTGTGTGTGTGCGTGCGTATGTGTGTGTGCCATGGCTAAGACTTAAACACTTTCAGCCAGTTTCATGCAGGTTACACACAATCAGATAATTGCTCATGGTCAATTAAGCAACTGAAGCAAACGTAATCTGTAAAGCTATGCGCGTTAAACAAAACCGTAACATCTGTATGTACAGTACTTCTTCAGAATAAGTATTTTGACACAAGTTGAAAGCACTTCCATCTGCTGGGATATAAAAAAATTATACAGCATTACATACTGTAGAGACTGATGATGACCGTTGAATAAATGTATACACTGCAGTCTATTCAGAGGTCATGAGAATTAGACCAAGTGATGCAGACAGTGATTTACAGTATGAGAAAAGTGTGTTCAGGCAACTGTACTCAAGCGTGAATGTAAAAGGCTGGTTTTTAGTATTTATTAATACTTGATTATAAAAAATGATTTACAATTGCCTGGTAAAACTCTTATTTGGGATGTTATGTAACAACAACAACAACAACAACAACAACATTTAATCTAGTTCATCTTTTTTACATATTTATCATCCTGCCACACTGAATCTGAATCTTTTCCATATTTAAGTCCACACGAAGCAGCTTTGCTCTAAGAAGGATAGATTTTTATTTTCTCTGATGAATATTTGGGATGTCTTTATAGTGTTAGACAGGCTCTGACATGTGGTGTGTGTATAATTGTGTGTGTGTGTGTGTTAGATTTAAGTCAGGATCATCGGCAAGGCCTGAAAGTGATGCTTGAATTCAGTGTAGGTCTGTAGGTCTTATTCAGAAAGCACTTAAAAAAAAAAACTGCTGCATTTTTCAACATCAATTACAGCGCACAAATTTCAAAACAAATGGTATAACTGTAAAATTATTATCATTAATTTTTTTGCAGTATTCTCCATTGCTGAAGAAGCTGTACTGCCAGATTGCTAAGACCTGCCCGATTCAGGTGAAGCTTGCCTCGACTCCTCCGCACGGTAGCGTGGTACGAGCCATGCCTATCTACAAGAAAGCTGAGCATGTGACCGAGGTGGTAAAGCGCTGCCCGAACCATGAGCTTGGACGTGACTTTAACGAGAGTAATTACACAACTTTTTACCCGCTATAACCTTTAAAACCTTAATAATAAGTACTGTATATTGTAATTGCTGTATTAGTACCAATTGCATTCTTTCTTTCTTTCAACTGCAGGTCAATCGGCTCCAGCTAGCCATTTAATAAGAGTAGAGGGCAATAACTTAAGTCAGTATGTGGATGACCCAGTAACAGGCAGACAGAGTGTGCTCGTACCGTATGAAGCCCCACAGGTCTGTTTAAACTACTTTTACTTCATACATACAGTATGTATACTTTCAGTAATCGAACACAGGTTAATTCCACAATCATACTACAAGTGCAATACTTATTAACATTAAATGATTAAATGTGTTATATAAGGGTTTCTAATAATGTTTTGTAAGTCTGCAGCGATTATATTAAAGTACATGATTCTTTTACGTGGTTTGGCAAACTTGATCTGACGAGACAAACCCAGTAATTACATACTCTCAGTCCGTCTGTAACACCAGTAGTAATTCAGACTAATCATGAGATCCACTTTAGGCCCGAGGCTTCATCCATAAAATTCTTTTAGGCGCAGAATTTAATCTATTTAGTAATTTAGTAGGAGTCATGCATTGTTATTGCAACCAAAGCTGTTAATTTTACCAAATGGTTTTAATATGGAAAGTATAAATACTATTAGTGTTCAAGCCAAACCATGATGAAAGGTGTTAAACCAATTTATTTACAGAAGACCTGCCACAGTAAAACATATGAATGGTGCAAATGGTTTACGGTAGAGCGTACTGTACGTCTAAGAATGATTATTCTGGCTGAGGTGGTTAATTAATTAATTAATTGATAAGTAAAATAAATAAATAAATAAATAAATAAATAAATGCAGCTCTACATGACCATGTAACTTTACCCTGATAAATTGGGTAGGACAACTTGCAGTGACAATGGAGACTCCTTCTATAAATGTGCAATAAGCATTTCCTTGCACAAAACATCACCATAAAAACAATTACACTTTTTCCTTTATTATACATATACTATATACAATAGCAAAGTGTGTAACATGCATGTTTATGTGAATAAGTCTTTAATATAGAAACAATAACATATTAGTACAACTGCATTCATATAAGTCTGTAATTTGAAGTATGGTCATGAAAAATCAGACCTGATGTTATAAGAAATTATTGATCGAACATTTTGTTTAAATACAACTTATCAGCCAAATTCACACAGTGAGTTGAACAGTGCTTTCAGTGATACAGTATATCTTCTCCATCAATAGCTATTAATTCCTGCCTGAATAAGTCTGAACATGTTGAAGTTACCAACCCCTTTAAAAGCCTGAAACGAAAGGCCATATAAGGCTATCTGATAGCTCACAGTAGGTGGATATGATAAGAAGAATTGAGATTTATAAATACAACTTTCACAGAATTGTTTATGGAAATATATGAATGGTAGATTGCTTTTTCACACAAATGATCACACATATGATCACCTTTAAAATCAGAACAGAGGGACATTTATAGTATGTACTCATGCTGTTTTGTGCTTCTGCTGCCCCCTAGTGGCAGAAAGTAAATCTTGACTTTCTTTCAAACAAATATTGCATTATGTAGTTTTTCAATACTACTTACAACTCTACTGAAGGTAATAAAGATATATTAAAGAGAATAATCTTACTTACTCTCTTTTTCACTCTTTCATTTTTTTCTCTTAGGTGGGGACAGAATTCACAACAATTTTGTACAATTTTATGTGTAACAGTAGCTGTGTTGGTGGAATGAACCGCAGACCTATTCTCATCATTATTACTCTGGAGACGAGAGAGTTAGTGATTTATTGATTCATTTATTTAATCCACAATCTGTTTCTTGTTGTCTAAGATAAAGTGAAAAAAACAACATTCTTTAAAAACCTGATCTTAGTAAGGTTTATCATATGATTTTCTGTCCTTGCAGTGGTCAGGTCCTGGGTCGGCGCTCTTTCGAAGGCCGGATATGTGCATGTCCGGGTCGAGACCGCAAAGCAGATGAGGATCATTTCAGAGAACAGCAGGCTCTAAATGAGAGTGTGGCCAAAAACGGCAATGCTAATAAGCGCAGTGAGTCTTGCACTCTTTAATCAAACTGCATTTTAGCCTTGATTATAAATGAATATAATAATTTATTTCATGGCACTGTTGAATTCTTAATTCTGATCAGCCAACTCATAACTATGCGTCGATATAAGAGGAATAAAACACTTAGACTTGGTGTTATTGGAAAATAAATAAATAAGACAATATAAAAAAAACAATTGTATATAACACCTTTTGGGTTTTGTCTAGTTTAATTATTTCCATTCATAATTTTTTTCTTTGGATTTGTCCCCTTTGTCCGGCTAATTCATTTGAGACGCAAGATCTGGCACAAGTTTTTCCCTGGATGGCATTCATGTCTCAGTGGTAGGGTTGTATGGGGTGTAGGGTATTGTCCAAAGACCCGACAGTGGTAACCCGGTGGTGACAGAATTCATTGCCTGTAATTACAACAGTGAAATTTGACTGGACCTAATTATATTCACAGAATCAAGAATGTAAATCTTACCATGTAATGTCTCAAACCAAAAAACAACTCTTGTTACTTTAGCTGAACACCTATATTTCCTTGCACAGATTTCAGACAGACACCTCCCAACATTTCCGGTCCTCCAATCAACATTAAGAAGAGAAGACACGGAGAAGAGGAGATGTACTACATCCCAGTGAGTAGACACATACACGTTTTTTGTGGAATAGATTACCTGGGTGTGTAGAGATGTTGGTAAGATGGTTTTGGTGGTTTGGGGGTGTTGTGCAGGTACGAGGCAGGGAGAACTTTGACATCCTGATGAAGATCAAGGACAGTTTAGAGTTAGTGGAGCTGGTGCCCCAACAGTTAGTCGACTCCTACAGGCAACAGCAACAGCAGCTACTACACAGACAGTGAGTACCACAAACACACACATTTAATCTGTTTCTCTGCATTTTTTAATGCACTTTGTTTCTGGTAATAGCAGAAATGTTTTTTTTTTTCCTTTTGGCTGGTTAAGGTGAATATAATTCAATAAGGTGATAATTAAATATTGTAAATATAATTCACAGTACGGGGATAAATGGAACTTGTTTTATCTTACAATTTCCTAAGGATAACAAATAGACTTAAAATTAGATTCAATTCAACTTTATTGCCATTGTGCAGAGTACAGTATGTACAAAAGGGCATCATAGTGAGGTACAAAATACACACATTATGAATGAGTACCCCTACACATCTATTTCTTTGTAGCGGTCATGTGACCTCTCCATCACCCTATGGAACACAGATGAGCAATATGAACAAGGTCCACGGCAACATCAGCAAACTTCCTTCAGTCAACCAGATAGTGGCGCATCAGGGTCATCAGAACGCAGGACCATCTGGCAGCATGGTGCACATGGGTAAGAGGCATGAGGGCATTTAAGCAGCTCTTATTAAAAGAGGATTTCTGATGCGCTGTGAGTAAAAGTTAAAAGCAATAGTCCAGAAATGTACTCAGAGGTGTTCAAGTCAATCCGGGACTTTGTGTGGAAATTTCTCATGACTGAGGCAATAACACTGATTGACGTTTTACAGAAGACTTTAAGCACGGTACAGAGAAGAATGTCCTAGCTGCAGTAAAACATTTGAATGGTGCAAACATTTTAAAGAAGGCCGTGCACTTGTGAATGGCCGAGATTGCTTGTATTTGACTGCAGCAGCTGATTCTTGAAAGTTGATGAATAACTTGTCACTAGCTTGTGGAAGCTACAGGAACTTGGCTGGCAATTAATTCTTGCCCCAAGCAATTTTCACATGCTTGGGCGATTAAAGGAGTTCCTGAAAGTGCCAGCATTTCCGACGTGAAGCAGGTCCGATCATGGTTCTAGACTGAGGAAACCTTTCAGTTATAAGTGCAGGAGAAGTGCATTAGTGTAGGAAATTAAGGTGTTTTTTACTCTTATAACATGTTCTGTTATTTTGCACAATTAAAAGTCCCAGCTTGATTTGGACACCATTCGTAATACTTGTAACTGCAAGCTTAATTTACTTTAAATTTTTAGACGAGGAGATTTTATAGCATATTTATCTTCCAGCCACATTGATTTAAGAGAGTTTATGGAGCAACAGTATGTGTGTGGACAAGGTAATCAAAGCGGTGGCTTTTAATTAATTGTTCGTACTGTACCAACGTTGGTAATAAGTATAAAGGTGCACTGAGAGGAATAAACAAAAAGCAATTCGTAATTCCTTCCTCCTATTTGGCCTACAGATTAAACTATGTTTAATATACTGTAAACTGTGTGTGTTTGTGAATTAAAATGTCAGAAGCACCACTTTTACCCTCTGAGTAAGATCCTTAACCCTTAAACTTCCCAGCACATCTCTCAGTTTGGATTTGTCGACTACCTTGTTATATTAACTACATGCATGTCTCCTGTAGGTGCGAACATGCTGGGCGGCCACCACATGCAGTCGAACGGCGACGTGAATGGAGCACACTCAGCCCAGACGATGGTGTCAGCATCTCACTGCACCCCGCCTCCACCCTACAACCCCGACCCCAGCCTCATCAGGTACTTCACGCTGCAGTAGCACGGCTTTCCCTCGCTTTCTCACACGCACACACACGCTCACACACACCTGACTGCAAATCTACAGAAATGACTGCATGTCTAGAGAATCTGCCCTGCTGTAAATGTCACACAAAAAGACTTAAACCTTCTGTCTTATGGGCCAAAATATGCCTTTTGCATTCATGGTTTGAAAAGCATTGTAATGTCTTTTCCATGTCTTTATGATGTCGTTTTTACAAGACTTGATATTACAGGGGATTCCATGATTGGGGTGCCATTTATGTTAAGTATAAATCAGAATTTTGCTTTGCTTATAAGTGCATCTCGAAAAATTTGAATATTGTAAAAAAAAAAGGTAATTTTCTTTCTAATTTAATTAAAAAAAAAAAATAAAACATATATTTTAAAGTTATTACATGAAGTGAAATATTTCAATCCTTTTTAGTTTTTAATTTTAATGACTCATGAAAGTCTTGTATTTAAAAATATTTCTTAAGAATATTATTTCTTAGGATCGATTCCAAAAAGCAATACAGAAATATACAATGCAGAAATTCTGAAAGTTATGTTTATTTTTACACTCAATACTTGGTTGGTACTCCTTTAGCATGAATTACTGCATCAATGCAGCATGACATAAGGGCAATCAGCTTGTGTCACTGCCGAGGCGTTACTGAAGACCAGGTTGCTTTAATAGAAGCCTTCAGCTTATCTGTATGGTTGGGTCAGTCGTTTCTCATCTTCCTCTTGAGACTTCCCCTATAGATTTTCTATGGAGTTTATATCAGGTGAGCTGGCTGGCCAATCAAGCTCTGTAATGTCATGGTGAGCAAACAAGTTAGTTGTAGTTGCTGCACTATAGGTAGGAACATGTCAGCAGATGGAATCATAAAATGGTCTAAAATCTCCTGGTGGATGGCTACACCAGCAGATAGCATGGCACACCAAATCATCACTAATTGTGGACACTTCACACTGAACTTTAAGCACATTGCATTATGAACTCCGTTCTTCTTTCCGAACCTTGAATTCCCAACGAAATGCAAAGTTTATTTTCCTTTAAAAAGAGGACTTTGGACCACTAAGCAACAGTCCAGGTCTTTGTCTCCTGGTCCCAGGTAAGATGCTTCTAACATTGTCTCTGGTTCAGGAGTGGCTTGATAGGAGAAATGCAACAGTTGTAGCCCATTTCCTTCAGACGACTCCAGCCTCACCCCACTCATTATGAAGCTCTCCAAATACTTGAATCGGCTTATGGCTGTGGTCATCCCTATTGCTTGTGCACCTTTTCCTACCAAATATTTTTCTTTCAGTCAACTTTCCATGAATATGCTTTAATACAGCACCGCCTGTGGCTTACCCTTCTCGTGGAGGCTGTCACTCAGACAACCGTCAAGTCAGCAGTCTTCCCTATGCATGTCCTGAACTAGACATCAAAATTAAACCCCAAAAATCTTACCATGTTTTACCCTTAACGTACTGAATCTCGAATACTGCAGATGAGAAGTGAACTTTGTAAATTAAATCATAAAATGACCCAACTGACCCATAAACTTACCCATTTAAAATTATAGAATAAGAGCCAATTATAAATTAAATGATAAAATTAAACATTGAATTGGTGCTAAGGATGCAGCAATTTATCGTCTGTACATCGGAAGATATTCATCTTGTTAACTGTCATTGGCTTATCAGCAAAGAAGTTCGCATTCACTGATGGCAGTGGCGTGGCTTTCTAATGCAGTGTAGTGCAGGGAGTGAAGTAGAGATGGAAACCTGTACTTATCAATCGCCCAAGGATAGCCTAGGTTGCACAGGGATTTCCACACTGTACCTTTATTCTGACAAAATATTATCCAGTATTTATGACAGTATCCATGGAGGTTAAATAGAACAACCCTATAGCACTCTTGCTCTCTTGTACACACATTCTACTCTAGTTTATGTAACAACAGAGGGCTTCCACCATGTGGTGTTATTTGGTATAACCGCCTTACTAAGCTTTTGATTGTTATAACGTGTACACAAGAACGTTTTCCTTATGAAATACACAAGAGCTGTAACAAAACCAAAAAAGAAAAAAAAAATTATTGTTTGGCCATTGGCTAAATTACAATTTTAAGCAACTATATTAGTAAAGTTCTAGAATTTCACAATTATTGTGTCCTTATAACCACATGCTTAACCACAAAACAAACTAAAAAAACAACAACAAAGTTTAACTCTTACTTAATTAAGAAAAAACGTTCTCTTAAAGACTAAAAAAGAGATTGTCGCCTAGGATGGGTTAAAACACTGAAGTGTTAATTGCTTGTTTTCTTAGTTTACAATGGCTAAATGCCACCCCAATTGTGGAATCACCTTTTTTTTTGGAGAATTGTGCCACAGCATGTATGGCTGTAGTGTGTTAAGTAGAATGGAAACCTGGTTTCTGCTGACTCAACCCCTTCTGTTTACTCATCTGTAAATAGAGTTAAATTTTTCTGCTGGTCAGAAAAATAATTGTTTATCTAAAAAAAAAATCACTTGCTTTGGCTTTTTGGCTTTTGAAATATTTAATGGAATAAATTTTGTTTTTAAAATTGAGTCGTTATATCTTTGTCCATACAGTTAGATAATTATACAGAATAACATTTTTTACTTGTTTCTATGCATAATATTGGATGTAATGTGTGATCTCATTTACATATAAATCAATCCACTACAATATTGTATTACATTCAGCTGGAGTTCACACTTTTGTACACATTACTCAATTTCTGTTTAGAAACCATTCATCACACAGATTACACCTAAGAAAATACAGAACTATATGTTTTCTATTATTAAAAAACATATTTTTATGAAATATGTTTTGTTTTTATGTCAATGCACTGTTCTGCAATACAGTTGCCACTTCATTATTCTAAGTTTCCATTCTTTGACATTTTGTATTTTTTATTTACCACTTTAAAGGTAGAGTCCCCAAAACAAGAACTTTCTTTTTGTCTTTTTGCTTCTTCTTCTTCTTTTGTTTTCTTTTTTCATTTTGCCCCTTCCATGTCATCCAATAAACTAAGTGATTTGGGCATATACAATAAAGTTGCATGCAAATTTCTATAATTAATAAATTCCAAAAAAACAATTTATAAGACAGATTGTAACTGTTGAAAAACATAATAATGTGAGATGTGAAGCAGTTGTGGAATCTACCTTTAAAAAAAAACGTCACTATATTTATGTCCCATTCCTGTTTTTTTTTTTTTTTTTTTACGATATCAATACAAATGAATGTTTTTCATTGTATGTAGTATTTCCACCTTTTTGTATTTATAATAAAAGTCTGAATGCTTTTCAAAAAAAAAGTTGTTATGCATTATTAATGCAGCTGGATCTGTTTTTGTTTAAAGAGTTATTTATAATGATATATATTTCCCATCTTCAAAAGTATTTAGAAACAAAAAAAATGTAGGTTATATATTATTACTATTTCCTACATTTTAGCTTATTTGCAGTTCATGTGTATTATTAGCGCTAACTCATTCCAGGGAGTAATCATATTTTTCCATTTAGAATTAGACTAAGACACAAAATTAGTTTAGTGATATTTAATGCATTGCATATTAAGCAATAAAGGTTTTTACAGCCAGTGTAGATTAAACTATTGTTTCAGTCTGGATAAAATGTTGTCCATGCACGAATCTGTAATTCCCAGGGTGCAGCCCCTTGGTCTTAGTGGGATTCCTTTTTTCTCTGAACAGCTTCTTAACCAGCCTGGGCTGCCAAAACTGCATCGACTACTTCACATCACAGGGCCTCCAGAGTGTGTACCACCTGCAGACCCTCTCCATGGAGGTAAACAAAACGAGAACCATCTGTAAGGGCTCGATTCTGCTGGCTTACGCTAGTTGAGAATGGCATTCATTGTACTCTGGAAATTAAAAGTTTTTTTTTTTTATGGACTGATTTTAGCTGATATAAAAAGACAATATATAGAAAAGTGCAAGAAATCGGAAACGAGGCTTGGTTTCGTAATTAATGTAACTGTTCTATGGAAATAAGGTAACAAACCATATAAAAGATAGTAGGTGCAAGCTAAAGCTCATCTTGTTTTGTCCTATTTCTTCCCTCTATAATAAATGAACTACTTTCATTTATTATGGGTTATATCTTATTTTATGACTGACACTGACCCTTATTTGTGTTTTGCTATCAAAACTTCAGCAACTTTATATGTTGTGATACATATAAAGTACTGTGCAATGTGTAAATGTCTTTTATTTATTTATTTATTTATTTATTTATTTTTACATATTTTCTCACCAACTCCTATAGGTTTTGGATTAAAGTGAATTGTAACTAAAATGCACGATGGGTCAATAGCTCTTATTCAGATTACAGGTGCTAACAATTACTCAGAGAACACACACAAAAAAAGAGTTTTTGTGCTAAAATTTGTATTTAAAGCTAAGGTAAAGCTAACTTCTGTATTTTCCCCCTCAGGATCTTGGAGCTCTTAAGATCCCAGAGCAGTTCCGTTTGGCTATCTGGAGAGGCCTTCAGGACATGAAGCAGGGCCATGATTATGGCCAGCAGCTTATTCGCTCTAGCAGTAATATGGCCACTATGGCCATCGGGCCTGGAGGGGAACTGCAGCGGCAGCGTGTAATGGAGGCTGTGCACTTTCGTGTACGCCACACCATCACCATTCCAAACCGCGGCACCACAGCTGGAACGGACGAGTGGCCAGACTTCGGCTTCGACATGCCTGACTGCAAGACCCGTAGGCACTCTATTAAGGAAGAGTTTGCAGAGAACAGCATGCGCTGAGATCTCTCACTGAGGCATTTACATGACGATGACATTGCCATTTTTGCTGCTTTACTTTTTTCCCTGATCAAGCTTCATTTAAAAAAAAAAAAAAAAAAAAAAAATTAATGAACAGTTCTATCTTCAGTTTCATTGTAAAGTTTTATTTTTAAACATTTTTCTTTTTTCTCAATTTTATAGCATGTAAATACAGGAAAGCCTCCCAAACTTTTTTTTTTAAATAGACAACTAACATTTGTATAAATTATATCAACTACAACACAGTGCTGAGTATATACAGTAATAACCCACAACAAAAAAAATGTTTGAACCATATTATAACACCAACAGAATTCCATGTAATTGTCTAAGACTGTAGAGACCCTATACAAAATCGTAAACACTTAAACGACAGTAATAGTTTTTTTTTATGTTATATTTTGAATGTTTTTGAATGTGTAGTAAAAATAACGCTCATAGTCATCCTTTAGAGTAGAGAGAAATTTAAAGGGCTTGTTGTAAGATATATTTGACGATAACGACAATGATTTAACCGTGTCATATTGTACCTTTAATTTTATGAGCATCTGAAAAGCGATCAGTCAGTAAAATGAGGTGACTGCCGGAAATGTGTGATTCAGTCGACTTGTATGACAAGACGAGTTTATAAATGAAATCAGACCCGTCTGGCGTTCTGCTCATGTGAACCCTAGTATTAGTGAGTGTTATTTTGTTTACTTGGCATAAAGTGTATATTGCAAGACACAGGAGCATTAATGGATTAGATTTTGATATGTGTTTAAAGCATTAGCAAAAAAAAAGAAAGAAAAAAAGGCCCTGTGTTGTGTGGTGTTAGCCTTGCAGGACAAGGTTTTTTTTTTATTTTTTTTTTTTTTTAAATCATGCCACACTGGTTGTCCACTTGTTTTTAATGAGAATGATTTATATTGACTATACTATTGAAACAATTTTAGCAATATTTGTGTAATTACACGTTACACGTTTGTGTGATTACAACACAGGTATTTATACTGTATGTGTCCTGAGAAATGACATGGTTTGTGCTTTTTGTTATTACACTGTTACAAACTGGAGTATCATAATGTTGAAGAATTTTCTTTCAAAAAAAAAAAATGGAGCAGATTCGGTCCTTCTTAACTGTATGGTTTTAACAAATATTTTTTTAGGAGTTTTGGATAATTAAATACTCGCACTGCCACTGCAGTGTTACATCTTTTAACAGCACCTTGTTTGTAAATGTATAGTATTAAGTAGATCTTGTGATATTGGATTGTGCGACTTTTTTCCCCCCTATTGTTTCCCCTTGGTGTATGTACAGGCACACGGATTCAAATCGCACGGATCATTTTCCCCTTAAAGAATGGCATAGAATATAAAAGGAAAGACTGAAAGAGAACCTTCCCAAGGGTCTGTTAATATTACTCAACACCTGAACAGTTTGCGGCACTCAGTCCTTTTTGTAATTCATGTAAAAACCACGTAAGAAAGCACTTTATTGCTTTTGTACATTGTAAACACTATAATTTTTGGCTTGATTGTGATCAGTATTATGTCAGGTTATTCATAAGAGAGTTTATGAATGTTTTAAAGTTGACATGTCTTTTTTTTAAAGACTATTTTTGTTCATTTCTACATTCATGTAACATGATGTTTATGTTTGACTTGTGTAAGGTTATTATTATTATTATTATTATTATTATTATTATTAAAGTGTGTAATATAGAAATTATATCAGTTGTCATTAATATCCCAAATCAGGTTGTTACAAGAAATCTTTCTTTTTCTTTTTAATTCCATAAAAAAACATTAAACTTGTGGTTTTTGGTTGATTTACGAAGATTTTTGTGAGACATGATCTTCTACATAGTGAAATAAAAAATACATTGTTTTCGTTAAAAAACAGAGCTAGTTTTCACCAAATTAGTGATATACATTATGTGATAAGGTATTGTGATGCTGGTCTCTAATGTGGAGCATCAGAAAAAAAAATTATGGAAAAAAATATATCAGAAATGTGTCAGTACGCAGCTCTGGTTACTACAGCAGTCTGGTTATTACCAATTTGATAGAAAAACATGTTTTTTTTTATGGTAGCATAGGAATCCTGGCGTCAAAATAGGGCTTGGGGTTTTAGGTTTGGTTTAACAAACTCGCACTGGCCATATCTTAACAACACAGGGAAACATGGAAGGTAACATTTGAACCAAGCAACTGAAAGGCCAGGGTTATCACCAGAAAAGTAGCGCCTGCTATTTGAAAGATGTCAAATGACGCTTCATAAACATTCCCTGCGGCTTACATTTGTGGGTTAGCTACAGTGCCATGCCATTAGAAAAGAAAGAGGTAACCTAGATGGTCCTAGGAGAGCATGTGTGTACAGGTTTGGAGTATAGTGGAATATGCTTTACTTTCTAGGATAACATCCCCGGCACCCTGGATAACCTGAAGCAACTGATATCCTAGAGTCTTCACAAGAGAGAACGTTTATGCACAGCTGACAAGTAGCAGATCATATTAGTATCCCCTAGACTTTAAAGAATTGTCGAACCACTAGGGGGAGTGCCTCAAGAATGTAGCCTGATTTGTTAATTACAATGATCAGGGCCCATCAACTTAATAAACACTTTTGGAGGTCTGTCTTCTGATATTGTTGAATGTAAGTTTTTTTTTTTTTTTTTTGCAAGCTTTTAAAATTTAGTCACATTGCTAAAATAAAAAAAGACTGCTGCCCAACTACATAGCTGGACAGGATGGCAACTGTTATAATCGAGCACTTTTTGTAATCAACATTTTTTGGGGGAGCATTATGGCAAAAAAAGGGTCTGGAAAATTTACAGTAAAAAAAAAAAAGGAAATTCAAGTGCCAATCCAATATGAAGTGCCAAGAAATTTAAACCGGGCTTTGAACACACAATCTTATCTTAGATAATTCACACATTTAACCACTAAACCACATTTTACTCAATCAGTTTGCATGCAAGTTAATTTAGCAATAGACGTGGTTAAATCAGTGCAAGCTAGCTGAGTTAGTCATGATCGTTCACTGATTAGATATTTGAGTTATAGACTAGACCATCATACATTTAAATAGCCGTATCCCTCAGCAAGACCCTTACCCTTCAATTCAGGTGAATCCTGATTGATTTTTTTTCTTTTTATTTATTTTAAAGAATCAGTCAAATAACCAAATGTTCGGGATTCTGTATTATTTTATGCTATTACAGGACTTTTTTTTTTTTTTTTTTTTTACAGTGTATCAATACTATGCACTTGTAATAAAGGATTCAATCCACTTGAATGATTTATACATTATACATTATACAGTAATATAATATGGGGTAATATGGTAACAGCAAGGATTCATTCCGGGAAACTTACAAACACATAATGAGGAATGCTGGATCTGTAAGGACAAGTCTTGTAATGGATAAGGGCTGTGGAAGTGACTTTGTCTCACTTAGATACTAAGGATGTTCATTTTTTATCTGTCGTATTAATAAATAGATTCTGACATGGAACCGATTCACAACATCTCACCAACGCTCTGAACTTGATCACACACGACTGCTGCGTGACTGATGATCTTATAAAAATTATTAATACATTTCAAGCAGGCACTGTGCAGCTAAGTTCATAAATTATCTTGGAAAATATAGACTGGTTGTGGACATAATTCTTTATGTACAAGACAGTGCAAAAGTCTGTGCACCTTTTTTGTACAAACTTTATTATACATATTATATTTATGATTTCATTATTAAGTCAATACAAAAAAAATCGGATCCAAAACATTAGTATTAAAGTTGGAATTTTTTTACAGGAAAATTTGCAAGCAGATAAACAAACAAACAAACAAAAAAAGCAAAGCTTCTGGGTTTTGCATGTATGAAAAAATAAGTAGGTGTGACAAAGTTCTGAGAAGGACTGTGGCTGGTTCTGAAGGATGTTCAGTAAAACTGCACAAACATTATTTTAAGCAAAGTGTCATCACACCAATTATTGACATGTTTAATTAATTGCTGTTTACTGCTTTGTATAATTTTAATTGAATGTATAAACTTTTTTTTATTCCTCCCACAGTCCAAAGACATGCAGATTAGTAAATTGGCATTCCCATATTGCCTGTAGTGTGTGAATGATGTCCTACCACAGTTGTACAAAAGGGAATAAATAGAATGGTCACCATTGGCCTTCACGGTCCCTAGCTGGACTACAGAGGATCCTGAATGTATACATGCGTGTTTAAGTGTGTGAAAGCAATGTGATTGACTCTTTGGAAATGTTACCCTGTGGACCTTGTGTACATGTGGGTTTGCTCTGGTTTCCTCCTATCTGGTGGGAATATACTGACATAGAGAGATGTTACAGTTCACACAGACAGTAACCTAAGCTTAAGCAAACCAGGGACCCTGGAGCTCTGAGCCATCCACGCTACCTACCCCAAACTTTAATATGTAGTTAAAATCCTCAATTTGTGATTGTTTTCTGACTCAGGTGCTCAGAGTGATATCACAGATAACTATGTGGAATTTTGGCGGGCGGCCTACATAGACTTTTGTGTCTACTAGTGATGGGTCGTTCATGAACGATTCGTTCTTTTTAAACGAATCTTTAACGTGACTCAGAAGATCGCGTAGTCTCGGAGAGTGATTTGTTCATTTTCTACTGGACGTATATGAGCAAAGCATCGCAAATCCTCCGTAGGTTTTGTACATGAAACAGAATTGAGCGATTCTTTCTTAATGACTCTTCTACTCCAAGTCGTACGTTCTTTTGTCACGTGACTCCCATAGACACTATGTAGCTCATTTTGTTTATCATAATATATCGTTAGCTGCATTGTCTTTTTTTATTAATAATGCAACATCAACATAATCCTAAATGTACATATATACATTCAAAAAAGAGATGTAAAAAAGATTGCACATATTCTACAAAAAAAACTATTTAGAAATTTCAGCTTTATATCTCTTGAGAAATTGGTTGAAAACGATCCAAACTTCCCATCACTAGTGTCTACAGTACATAAACTGACACAAACTGTACACTGATCACGTACTAAACACAGTAATGCAACTAGGCCGACTGGCTGATCAGAATAGATCCAGAGTGCTCTGTGATCCATTAGTTCAGTCTGAACTGATCTTTGCCTTGCGGAAGTACTGACGTGTTCACACTGGAGTAGCGCGAGCGGCGGTCAGGCAGCCGAGAGTGACACAGCGGCAGCAACCGGTCAGAAAAGGTATTCTGTTTATTCTGATTTAAATCCAAGTTTATGCAAATGGTGAAGGGTGACTCGTTTCTTTTCTCCCCCTACCACTATAATCCAGATTTAAAAAGAGAGTGTACTCCACTGTACTAGGATTTTAACCAGCTCTCATTAGCAGTTTTTTCCCCCCGGAAGTGAGTTGTCCGGTTTTATTGGGGAGGCTGGTTATTGTAGTTCTTTTGTAATCACACCGTGACGTATCCCGTCAAATTATTACATGTAATTCATGTAATAACGTGTAGACATGAAACATTGTGTCTGAGATACCCTGTAGAATCAAATGTGATCCAATAACGAATGATTAGTGGAGTTTGAGATATTAGAGTAATTGTCGATCAAACTACAAATCCCGGTTAGGATTGTGGAAGTGAAAAAAAGACATCGATTAGCAGGCTAGTGCTACCCAACGAAAAAGCGAGCACACAGTAGAATTTTTCATTCATCTCTAGGTGGTTCGTTTAATCATTTTTATTTCCTTAATATGATATTCTTACATCACATGCGGTTATTATGCCATTAAAATGAACAGGACACGAGAGCCTGCTGATGTTTAACAGATAGCTGTAGTGGAGTTATGATAGTCAAGTGTAGCTAACTAGCTAATGCTAACAGTGAGACACATCTAGATCTACGCAGCCGGTTTTCTCTCGAATGTCCTCGGCTTGCCAGATCACCTTTGGGAAAGAAACATATCTATAATGTTACAGCGTCTTTAAAATAAGCTGTCTTATCATCCAGGCGACTCGGCTTCCTCAGTATTCCCATTAACACTCACTGTAAGCGTGTATAACCGAGCTAGCAGTGTGTACAGCGCGTTATTGATTCATGAAGGTCGTGATTTAGACCATCAGATGCTTCTGAATCACTGTGCTATAATGGTGACTCGTTGTACTTTTACTACTAAAGCTTTAAACATCACGATTGCATTGGATTTGTACCTGCATGATGAGCATTTTTTATTTTATCTTTTGCTTTCATTTTCTAGCCAGCACAGTTGTGTCTCATACAGGGATGTGTGAAATGCCAAAAATTGTTCTATCACCATACTTAAACACTTGATCACAATAAATTCTCTGTAATAATGAGTCGAAAAAACAGCAAAACCACTAGATTTATCTAACATCTTAAAAAATACAATGAGTGTTATTACAGTGCATACATGGATCCAGTTCCCTATTGTGTCTGACTGCAATCTCCTTTAAAAATCATGATTAGATTTCATAACTTCATACTCTCTCAGGACTGCCCCGATCATACTACAGCAAACATCTCTACTGGGAACACAACAGCACTGAAAAACCTTTTGGCTGCTGTTCCTCATTCATCGCCTTCTCTGTTCTCTCCTAGAATGTTCTTAATTGTTTTCTACACAACAGCCGCAGAAAAAACACCCCATGCTGATTAGAACTAAACGAAACACTAAACAATGTCCGTTATTTTATTTTTTTTTGCGATTCATTTCCCCCATACAGCCGCTGTCATTTTTAGATTGTAACGACAGCAGGATGAATGTGGACAGTGTACGTCAGGGATGTCAAACTGGATCCAGAAGGCCAGAAGCCACACCTAATTCCACATGTTTCAGTAGTTGCTCTTGCTTTCAGTAGACTCTCAGGTGTGGCTTCTGCTTGGTTGGAATGAAAACATGCACCCACTCACATACCGGCCTGGATACAGTTTACAGGTTACCCCAAGTGTAAGTGACATTAAGGAAAAGTAATTTGTAAAGTTTTTAGGAAATTAAAAAATTGAAATAATAATAAAAAACTGACAGATATGCATACACACCCCAATCAGCCATAACATTATGACCACTGACGAGTATGCTTGGGGGGGACCAAAGGGCCAGAACATTCAGTGCACCACTGCCTGCCACGCACGGGGTCTAGCTGGCAAAAAGCTCAATATCGCCAACCTGGCCTTCAAACTTCTCAGATCCCAATCCATTTGAGCACCCGTGGGATGCACCAGACAAACAAATTGAATCCACAGTTGCCCTACCGCACAATCCATAGGACTCGGATTTGATTCCCACATTCTGGTATCAGGCACCATATCACCCCAGAGGCCCTGAGGGGCCAGGGATGCCCTGGTAACTGGCCGGATGCCCTGGCCGGATGCATGGATGTCTCTTACCCCGGAAATACACAGCACTAGGACGAAGAGTTTTCAACTATGTCAAAAAGGCAAGCTGGTGGAGGCAGTGTGATTCTCTGGGCAATGTTCAGCTGCGAAACCTCCTGTCTTTTATTGATGTGGATGCTACTTTGACACGTACCAACCTAAACCTTGTTGCAAGTACCACCCTTTATGGAAACAATATTCCCTGATGTCAGTGGCCTCTTTTAGCAAAGCAATGCAGCTTGAAACAAGATTGTTAAAAAATGGGTTTGCTGCTCACACAAGTATGATCCATGGAGTCCTCAAGTTGTAACTTACAGGACTTAAAGGATCTGCTGTTACCATCTTGCTGCCGGATACCACAGCACACCATTAGAAGTCTTCGGGAGTTCATGTAGAGATGGGAATCACCAGGGATGCAATATTATTAAGATATCTAACTGCCAATTCTATTTTATTGTGATTCTTTAAGTATCTAGATTTTGTTAGATTTTATTGCAATTCTAAAGAGTCTTGGCAAATAATTACCTCCTAACATACAGGATGCTGTGCTGCCTGCCAATGTGTCAGTAGTTAAGTCACTGTTCTTAGGCTACCTGTAGGATTATGGAGGAATGGCAGCATCTTATCACCTCAAATTCAAACATGCATATATTAAAAATAATTTAAAAAGTAGATTTTGGTATCAGTGTCATACATAAATTGCAGAATTGATGCGTACCTGATTATACTTATTTTTTTCCCTTTTTTTCTTCCCCATCTTTAATGCCTTTACATTGCAGATTGTAACACAATGTAAAGGGACAAGGGGAACCTCCACAATATTAGGCAGATGGTTATGGCTGATTGATTTAAATGGCTATATTTTCCCCAATGTGATCTCTGCCAGAATGGTTTTATCTGATAGCCTCAGATAAAACCATAGTTTATCAAGGACTGAATGTGTAAGCACTTATTTTATACTAGTACATCTCTGAACAAAGGAAAAAACTGACACAATAGAAAGGATGAGCACTACTGACTAAAAAAAAGCATGCATGATTAAAAAAAACAGTTGTGTGGTACCTAAGATTTATTTTTAGCAGAGTATTATGAATAAATTAGTCTTGGATTGTGTTTATTCATGCACACCTCCTGATCTTTTGTTATGGTTTTCTCCTTTCTCCATGAGTCTCCTAAGTATTAATTTACAGATCGTGTACTAATGTATTAAGTAAAGAATTGAACACATGGTGGAGTAATGTAACAGGAGAGTGATGGTAATGCTGGGATGTTACTGAACACAACACCAAGTCCCTGTTGCCATCTTGAAGTTGGTTATGTTCCACTCACAGCACATCCCCAAGTGTATTCATTTTATACCACAGAAATTTTTCTAGTCACGTTTTATTTATTAAGCAAGTATGCGTTATACAGTTTATCTGCTCATGGTTATCTGTAAAGTTGCATGTACATCTGACAGTTAGAAAACACACAGCTCTTTAAAGAGACTGCTTCTAAAAGTGTTGAACAAAACATTTCAAAAAACAGAAAATGTCACCACGTCATTAATATGTTTGTTTGTCCTATTATGTGGAGTGTTGGAAATCTCTGCAAATTCCCTGTGGTAGCTGTCAAATCAGCTGTTTTAGTAAATGAATGAGCTGCTGAATGCCACCCAGCCCTGCTATCACTAGCAACAGCTCCACTGTGAAGATGCCCCACTTTTCTGTCAGGCTTGATGGTGTTGTTTTGTAATTTGCATGCCGTCTATTTTTGTCTTACGGAAACTCACTTTTTAGCTTTAAGTTAGTGACGTTGGCATGTGCTGCAGCTGCCAGACATTCATCCAGATGTTTGATCTGCTTTGTGTTTAGACAGAATGTCAGAAGGAGACAGTTCTGCTGAAACCATTCATGGGAAGCCATCCGCCATATCCAGCTTCTTCACACGTCTTGGACAGGTGAGGTTGCTGTGCTGTACCCAAACTTTAATGTTAACTCCTACACCATTACTCACTGTTCTTATGTATTGATTTAGGGGCGTTTATGTCAAACTAGGACTTTTGTTTATGTAATATAACAGTACACAGTTATGAGAAAAAAAACTCTTTATTTCTTTATATAATCTCCTGCATTTAGCGAAGAGTTTCAATAATGCATGCATAGAATTAAAAGTAGAAAGTTATAACGTTTTCTCAGTACCTATAATCAGACTGGCTGCCTATCACATCATCGTCGCTGCTGAGATGCTAACCTCCCACGAACTCATTTAATGGCCCTTAGCTGGGAGTTATTGTTAGATCTAATGCTGGGTGTTATGACCTCAAATCAAGATCATAGTTATTTGAAAACTTTACCTCATATATGATTAATGAATGGTTGTTTTGTTTTGGGTTTTTCTTTGTTTGTTTTTTATTCCCCATTATGGTTTCCTGACAAGGTTTGCACTGTAAATACGCTATATTTATATTAGAGCTGTCCCCCCCAATGAAAGAGTTCTCCATGTTGCTTCCCCGTCACAGAATGGACAGGGGACAGTCAGGAAGGGTTATGTTTTTAAGGGCAGTACATGAACACGCACAATAGGGAAAGTATTAATAGAATTTAAAAGACAAAGGTTTTATTGACAGAATTTAAGAATTTAAAAGACAGACGTTTTCAGAAAAATAATTTACATAGGCCGAATTACATCGATTAGAAGTTCTAAATGTTCTAAAAAACCCTAGGTTTCGATTTACTTATAAATTAATTGCCCATGTTTTGGGATGTTAAGTGAGTTCCTGGGAGCAGACAGTCATAAAGCAGACAATCCAATCATGGCTCTGGCATACTAAGAAAACTTTCTACCTTGATGGTTCCAAGCACTAGTGAAACATTGGGATAAACGCTTTACTGTAGTAGGGGATTCTATAAAAAAAAAAAAGTTTTGAGTTTTTTTGAGTAGTCTGAAAATTCTACCCAATCAAAAGTCCCAGTTTGACTTGAACACTCCCTTTGTATTATTTGATTTATAGTAGTACCCTTGTATGGCTGATAGATGGCGCTGTGAGACTAGGCATGCTTTATTCATTGTTACACAGAACCTCATATATATATATATATATATATATATATATATATGAGGTTCTGTGTAACAATGAATAAAGCATGCCTAGTCTCACAGCGCCATCTATCAGCCATACAAGGGTACTTTTTTATATTCTGCCTTACATAGTCTCAAATAATCTGTGGTCTGCGTAATGTAATTTAAATAGACTTTCATATTTAATGTCCACCTTTGAAAGCGTTGTTCATGGACCAAAAAGTTTGTCCAGCTTTGCTCTATGTATTAGTGCATTCATTAACAAAAACACATACACTCTGTCTGTTGTAGATCTACCAGTCATGGTTGGACAAGTCCACGCCGTTCTCTGCGGTACGATGGGCAGTCACGCTCATCCTTACAGCGATATACATGATCAGAGTGTACATACTACAGGTACGCCATATCTCGCAGTTTATTTGTTTAATTTCCTGTTTTTACATGTCGTCTGGGTGTGCATCCCCTCTTTATATAGGTTGTGATTGCTTTCACAGATAGAAAAGACATGATAATGTGATGTGTTGGTTAAAAAAAAAAGTACTAAGGTATCCCAAGGCTTTTTATTTAATTAAATTTTTTAAACAAAAAGGGGAAAAAAAGACATGGAATATTTTGCAATGGTCAATGTCATGGACAGTTGTTCACATACTTATGATTGTGATTATTAGCGCAGTAGTGATCCGGACATCCAACATCATTCATTTAACTGTTGAATAGTTTTTTTTTAAGGTCACCAGTAACGCAGTTCATTATTCAATTTGTTAAGTAAGCAAGCTAATGAGTTTATATAGGCGGATAAATAAGAAGTTTATAGATTAAACAAAGTTTACAGTTTGTGCATGATTCTTTCTTGTTTTTCAGGGGTGGTACATAGTCACATACGCTCTTGGAATCTACCATCTCAATTTGTTTATTGCTTTTCTGTCGCCAAAAGTGGACCCATCATTGCTTGACGACCCAGGTTAGTCAAATCAAGGTTTCTGCTCACTGTTTGTTTTAAGTCAAATCAGTTTGTATCATCATGTTCATATAGAGTGGGTGTGAACTATTCTGCTTTAAGGGCAGTATAGTGTCTGAGAACTAAAAACATGCAATTGTTAATTAGTTTTCTTATAATGAAAACGTAATTACTGACTGATTGACACATTGTGTATGAGAACAACCAGGTCAACAATACTATATCTACAGTTTCACCACACACTGTCACATGAATGCTAGTGAGGCACGATGGCGTAGTGGATACCACAAGTGGCCTTGCACCTCCAGGGTCCGGGGTTGGATTTCCGCCTTAGGTCTGTGTGTGTGGAGTGCTTGGTGGGTTTCCTCAAAAGACATGCAGATTAGGTTAACTGGTGTTTTCAAATTGACCATAGTGTGTGAATGAGTGTGTCCAGGGTGTATCCCACCTTTTGGGTCAGGCTCCATTCCTTTCGCGACCATGTACAGGATGAGCAGTATAGAGAATGTGAGTCGAGAACGCACTGCATTTTCTATTCACAGACTGCACATACACGATCATGCACAGTGGGTATGGGTTTACTGAGTATAAAATTAAGACATGGATAGCATTTTCTGCCCTTATAATTTGCATTATTAAAATCTTGAGTCTAAAGTCTTGAAATAGTTCTTCTGTGAAATCAGGAAACAGTCTAACTCACTAATTAATGCAGCACCAGTTAAGAAATCGAGGTCATCTTAATTAGATGGCATGTATAGCTTGAGTGGCCCTTATCACAGGCCTAAGAAAGAGACAACATGATAAAACAGTATTTTCTTAGAGCAGCAACATGCATAAACAGCTTGTGTATCATTTAATGCATGTATTTCCGTCCATGTTAAAAGGGTTACTGGTCCCCTGAACTGTTAAAAGCACTGTTAAAAACATTTCACACCTTTTGACTAATCAGCGGTCACATCCCCGAACAAACAAATAAAAACACTTTATTTATTTGAGAAACCTGTGGGACTTGCTGACATTATAGCAATCATTCCTGTATCAGTCTTCCTTCCTCTCTTTTCAAAAGGCCTTTCGTCTTTTGCAGTTTTCTGTGATGGTGAGAACCCACAAAGTACTCTTTTGATAATATTATAGCTTTATCTCTGACCCTTACTATCACTGAAGACTCCTTACAAAATTTTACATTTACAATTAGCTCAGTTTACTCACTTGTTGGTATTTATTTAACCTACTTCCTTTCAGGGGTAAAACACTTTGCTCTTTGCTTTATATTTATATATTATTTAAATTGTATTTTCCCCTGTTTACATTTTTTATATAAGATGACGGTCCATCACTTCCCACGAAGCAGAACGAGGAGTTCCGGCCATTCATCAGACGGCTGCCGGAATTTAAATTCTGGTCAGTTAATTTTTGATTTTTTTAATGCACTTGATTTCACTGAATAATGTGATTTCATTAAATAATATTCAGGAAGCTGCCAGTGTCCAGATTGCTTAATTTTGTTTTCTTAAGACTGATTTATTCCGTATGTATATGTGTACTCCTGCAGTCGATGCTGCAGTAAATTATGTAGGCAGCATATTACCATGAAGATTACAAATTCAAACCCCAGCACCACCAAGCTGCCACTTTTGGGCACTTAAGCAATGTCCTTAACTCTCAACCCTCACCTGCTTAGATGTATATAGAACTATAGAGCAAACACTCATCAGGTGTCCAAATACTTTTGGGCATACAATGTAGGTCATTGCTGAGTCCTGAGTAATTTTATGTGTCAAACAAATAACATTTTCACTATAGTATTTTAAGTTTAAAGCAAAAGTGAAAGATCTGATTAATTGGCAATGAAAAACAAGTAAGTACAAGACAAAATGACTAACAGTGAAATCTTTATAGCAGATCAGAAACCTCTGTCCTAAAGTCTCTGCCAAAATCATACAGCAGTTATAGAAAATTTATCAACAAACCAACGTAATTAATAGAAAAAGCGAAGTGAAGGAAGAATCAGTAAATCTTGACTTGTTTTTTACATCATTTTTTAAAAATTAGTATTAGGAAAAACAAGGAAGTAAAAATGATCAATCTGATTGCTACATTTGTCTGAAATGATACAGAATACAGCTAAGAAGTTGAGGTTTAAAGTCTTGCTTAAGGTCTAAGCAAGATTTTGCCAAATCACTCTGGTGTCATTGCACCATGGATCACCACAGAACGATGTGACAAAAACCTTTCATGTATCACGAATTAGAGAAGCCAGTACAATGAGGTGTATGGTAAGGCATTTTTACAGGATGGATTGAATGCCTTTTGTGCATGCTTGAAGATCCTATAAAAAAGGATGGGGAGGGGTTTTCTAGTCCAGAGGAACATTCAAACAATTCTTCGATTGACAAATTTTCTAATTTTCTTTTTTAAATTTTCTTTTCATGTTTGTGAAGCTGCTTTGAGACAATGACTATTATTAAAAGCGCGATATAAATAAAATTGAATTGAAATGGAAAGCCAAAAGTGCAAAAAGGCGGACATGGTTTTGCTGGCGATTTCAAAAACTTATGTTCTTAAACTGGATATGAACATGTTTATTTGTAAATTTGCTGTACGCGGGGCATTTAAGTCGATCCAGGACTTTGGACTGTGCAGAATAACACTTATCCGAGTGTTCCACTAGGGACTGTAGACGGCTCCACCTTGGAAATGCTTGCACCATTCAATTGTTTTACTATGGCCAAGAGTCTCATCATCATACTGTGCTGTCCCAGTTTGACTCGAACACTCAAGAAATTCGGTATTCTTTAATATCCCATTAACGCAAAAAAAGATATGTATGCGTAGCGTATGCGTGTTAAATGACCACAGTCATTTTTGTCTGTGAGCCAAGAGATCTAAACTGACCATGTTGTCTGGGGACAGGAGCACAAAAACAACTGACAATCTCAGGGATGATATGCACATCACAAATCTACACTGGGCTGGCTTCACATGTCTCTAAGAAAGTGAGTTTTAGCCTTCACATTCCTCTGTTTGTAATAGGGAGCTAGCTCTTCATTGGGAATTTGCAGTCAACCGAACTTTGGATGAAATGCAGGAAGGAAAATAATTCCCAAATAATGTTTTTCTTGTTTGTTGATTCAGGCATTCTGCTACAAAAGGCATCGTCATCGCTATGATTTGCACGTTCTTTGAAGCCTTCAACGTACCAGTGTTCTGGCCTATCCTCGTGATGTACTTCATAATGCTCTTCTGCATCACCATGAAGCGTCAGATCAAGGTTGGTCACATTCCAAAACATGTACAACATTACATATTACTGATAACTAATTGCTCATCTTTTTTTCCTCTCTTTTCCATTTGTCTGTCCACAGCATATGATTAAGTATAGGTACCTCCCCTTCACACATGGGAAGAGGACATACAGAGGCAAGGAAGACACAGGGAAAACCTTTGCTAGTTAAAATCCCTCCCTTTCCTCCACTCACATTAAAGTTATTGATGAAGAATGGTGCGTACAGGGGTTGAAGTTTTGTAAGGGTTCCTGTTTTTGTTTTTGACGTTTTTGTCGGGATGCAAAAAAAAAAAAAAAAAAAAATTGCAAAAAAGGTAGGCTTACTGGAAAAGAGTTTTGATCCATGATGACAGTGTTGGGTGTTTTGTTTAATAAATATTGCTGCCTTCGAGGAGTGAAAAATGCATGGAGTTTGGGTCTCAGCATGACTCACGCAAAGTTTACGGATTAGTATGGTGTCTAACTTGGTCTGATAGTGAGTTGGAAAGCTGGGTCTATGATGATGCTAATGACAAGCTCTAGAACTTGGAGCTTTTTCATCATCGTTCCCCCTCCACTTTTATCAAGTCATACTTTAAAGTGTGGAATGTGGTTTCATTCCTTATTCTGTGATCGTTTGGTGGAAATTTAAGATAATAAGAGCCAGATTTTCATCAGCATCCAGAAAGCTCTCACGAAACACCCGGTCATTCCCAGACATCTGCACTGAAGTACTTTTTCTAAGCAACTAAAAAGATTCAGTATTTAGATGCAAAACAGCAAGGTGTTTTGACACTAGTGCCCATCATGGATTCACCACGTGATTTTTGCCTTTATTTTCTTGAATGTGCATTCTCTATTTTTTTTTGTGTACATATACTTTGTGCCTAGTAACATCCCTTCTAGCAGCTTTTAATTTATTCTCACGTAGTAAAATCCCCCTGATCATTAAGCTGAACTGTAATTTGATGCTTAATAGAACTAGCTGTACATTGTAAGTTACATCATGCAAAACAAAACTCTTTTTCTTTCTCTCTCTTCTTTTTCAGAGGAAACATAAGAGTCTTGAGGGCTTTAAAAAATGTAAGAAATCGATGGAGAGAGTTGACATTTTTCTTTTAATTTCATTATTCTGGACCCTAACTGCTAATACATATATATAGAAAGAGTTTTTTTTCAGCACTGTAGGTGAGGATCAAAAAAAATTTCCTATTAATGTGCATAATGTTTTACGGGGGTTTATATATAAAAATATATATATGTATATTTTAAAGGGTAAACTGAAATTATTTTGGATGTTCTTTTTCTTTAGACATGTGATTCCAGGTGTTAATTTTGACATTAAATGAAAATATACATGAATTGGATACTAGATCTATAAATATCTCATTAAAGGCATTGCATGTCTTTGGTTTACTTGTGTTACTGTTTAAAATAAAATGATTTTAATAACTACACTGTAAATTTTTCACTCCAAATGCTATTAAAAGGCTGTGTCCCTTCACATATAGAGTTAAGTAACTTTTTCTTTGTGTTGTAGGAATGCATATAATGTATAATGTGTATATACACTGCCTGGCCAAAAAAAAAAAGTTGCACCCAAGATTTAATTCACCCACCTTTACTTTTGAATACAGCACACAGAGTGGTGCCCGGTTTATGTGTGAAAATGATTCCCCATGCTCCCAGAAACACCAGGGAAGAAAAGCCTGATCATTTAGTATATTCAGGGCATCAACTGACTTCATTTTCTTTGCCACATAACTTTGCTAAACCTAGACCTGACCAACTGAAGCAACCTCAGATCATAAGACTGCTTCCAGAGGCTTGTACAGTGGCCACTATGCATGATAAGTGCATCGCTTCAAGCATTTTCCTTCTTAGTCTGACATGCCCATTGATCTGGAATAGGGTCAATATGAACATTATGCCACATGACCTTAGGCCATGCCTAAATCACCCACTGTTTTAAGCCTTCCAGTCGCCTCTGCAGCACTCAGTTTACAACGTTTGATGAAGTAAGAAAGGGTTATTGCTGCTTAGCCAGGCCGATCCTTTTGAAATCGTGTGCTGCAAGCTCACATACAAAAGTTCAGCTAAGGTATGGATCCATGGGCAGTTTCCTGTGGATGAAAATACCTGTATCTAGCTTTTAAAGGACTTTACCTGTGAATTTTTGGAGTCAAATTTCCTGGTAATTTTACTTAAAAATAGTTTTTTTTTTTATTATTATTATTATTAATAATACTAATAAAAAACAACAACCTAGATATACTATTTTGCAAAAGTCTTGAGCCATCCCACTTTTCTTTATATGAAATAAAAAGATGTGTATTAAATTAAAGAAATGGTCATTTTTTTTTACTGTGACAGGATGGTGCAGTCTTGGATTACATTGAAACGGTGTCATGTATGGTGTCTGGTGGAAAACCAGTGCCATATCAAATATATGGATCATAAACTGCATGACCTGCTGTGGTTTTGCAAATAAACAAATTTCATAAACAAATTTTCCTTAAATTTGTTATATGTCTTTTTAAAGAATTGCTGATGATCCCAATGTCTTCTGGCCAATGTCTTCTGTCTGACATGGCCAGAGGTGTCAAGTAACGATGTTCAAATACTTCGTTACCTTACTTAAGTAGAAAGCTATATTTTACTGGAGTAATTATTTTTCAGCTGACGTTTTACTTCTACTCTTTACATTTTCACGCAATTCTCTGTACTTTCTACTCCCTACATTTTAAAAATAGCCAAAATAGCAAAAAAACTAACAAAAAAACCCATACGGATAAATTGCGCCATCCGGATGGAGCGAATTTGATTGTGGTTGGATGAGAAGTATAAACATACCATTCCGACACCCTATTGGTTGGTATGCGATCCATCGCACCTGCACATGACGTCACGTCACACACTCCAGCAAGGTCGTTTGAATAAAATAGCATTTTCGGTTGATAAGGTTGTGATAAGTAGAAGAAGATGTCCGTGATAGAGACTCAAGATTCGAGCGAAATGTCACAACCAAGCACCAGCAAGGAAGGCAACAGCACCAGGAAGGTAACAGGAATGATATATATAAAAAAAATTTTTGATTAATCACTTGGATTAATCATTCATTCTGACGGCACTAATGGTTATTGTAGACAACCATACAGGGGTAATTGTTACTAAGCCTGCCCTGGGTACACTAATTTTCTTGTATGTTGCCCTCACAGATTCCTGCAGCTAAGCTTGGATGTACATTTACATTCCAATAAAGCTTACCGATGACATGCTTCTGAAGTTTGACTTTTTGTACCATTAAAATACTTATAGGCAACTAGCCTTCATATCTTCTTCTCCATAAAACATGTTAATGCTCAGTAGTACACATATAAGGTTTTTTAATGTATTTGCGTTTAACTGAAATGCATTCTTTACATTCTTCTTTATTCTCTATACAGTATCCCAAATCACTATAGCCGTTAAAAAATATGACAAAAAAACAACAAATTTTTCTTTTATTTTTTTAATGAGGTGTTAGTGCAGTATATAGGCCCGTGGCACAGCCTAAGCTTTTATCCTTAATGCTTTTTCCCCCTCACGGTACTTTTACTTTTATACTTTAAGTAGTTCTGAAACCAGTACTTTTACACTTTTACTTGAGTAAAAAGCTTGAGTTGATACTTCAACTTCGAAAGAAGTTGTTTTTTAAAACCCTAGTATCTATACTTCTACTCGAATAATGAATGTGACTACCTTTGACACCACTGGACATGGCTATATTTGGGCATAGCTGTAGAGTTATTCATTTATATAAGTTATCTAGTGACGACTGTTCTGGTAAGTCCATTTTTTCACCATGCAGTTTGTTTGCACCGGTAGCCCATGAGTCTGTGCTCTGTGTACATTCACTGATAAGTCATGGTTATCTGCAAATCAATAAAGGGTACAACCACACACTCAATAACTGGGGTTC
Source organism: Clarias gariepinus (assembly GCF_024256425.1). NCBI lineage: Eukaryota > Metazoa > Chordata > Actinopteri > Siluriformes > Clariidae > Clarias > Clarias gariepinus. The sequence continues at coordinate 28,255,292 of NC_071108.1, forward strand.
TGAGCAGTGCATGGTGTTACATCATATCTAGAAGTAGCTTTATATAACAAGACATTTGCTAAACCAAACACATAGATACGAAACTGCAAAAACTTTAAAAGACTTATAGAGAAGCTCCAAATAGCTGTTGTTCCAGGGACCGAAAGCACATTAAATCGAACCATTCAAAGTTGGTGAGTAAACATGACTAGAAACTTTCTTTGCATGAAAAAGAACTAAATTATATAAGATTAAGGTCTAAAAAGTAAGTATCTATAACTATCTCAGCCCTAAATTATTTGAGCTTTATAATGAGACATTCCTGAGATTTTTTTAAACAAGCCTAAAAATGGAAGGCAAAAACTTATAGAGGATAGACTTATAGAGTTTGATTCCCAGCCAATGTCCAAATCCCAACCACTGGAGGCAGTGCCGTTCCCAAGCCCGGATAAAATGCCAGAGTTTAGTCAGGATGGCATTTGGCGTCAAACCTGTGCCAACCTGTGCGAAAGACTAACAACAACAACAGAATTAGCTTACAGTGGATTGTTTGTTACATGTACAATACCCCCTTTTTCAATTCTAGAGTTTTACATTCATTACAAGTAACTAGCAGCTACGTGTTATTTATGAAATACACAAGATTACTTACGTTAATTAAGTTAATTGGCACCAGGTCTGTAACATGATTAGCTATAAAAGGAATGTCTTAGAGAGGCAGAGTCTCTCCAATCCGTAAGAGAGTGCATAAAAAGATTGTGGAATACTTTAAAAACAACGTTCCCCAACGTTCCCCAGACTTTTTAAATCTCATCATCTATAGTGTATAACATCATCAAAAGATTCAGAGAAACTGGAGAAATCTCCGTGTGTAAGGGACAAGGCTGAAGACCTTTGTTGGATGCCAACAAAGATGGGTCTTCATGCTTTTAGACAACACTGCATTACTCAGCATTATTGTGTCATTGACATTACTAAATGGGCCCAGGAATACTTCCAGAAACCACTGTTGGTAAACAGCCATCATGTCCTTTGGGACAAGGCTAAATTAAAATGGCCTGTTTCATCAAAGAGGGAAAGTGTTTATGGTCCGACGGGTCCAAATTTGACATTCTTGCTGTAATTCATGGACCCCATGTCCTACGGGCTAAAGAGGAGGGAGACCTTCCAGCGTGTTATCAGCATGCAGTTCAAAAGCAATGTAGGATGATGTTCCTTTTACAGACTGTAGTTTTTAGGATATATCAAAAGTGATCCAAGGAAGGAAAACCGATGAACTGATGACAGGGTCATGGGGAGTGAAGGCTGCCCCGTGTAGTCCGAGAAGAACTACTGTAGATGAAAGGTTATGTTGGTTCCAGTGAAACAGTAGATCACATAGAACACATAAATCACTACTGTTTTGGTAGCAAAAAGGGCGACGTAGTCTGTTGTAACTTTTGTACATCAACAAGTGTCCTGGTGTATGTAAAATATTAATGTTTATGTATAAATTTTACCATTTCAGTGTTTGAAGTTTTAGCCTCATCCCCAATACGTTCACAATTACAATGGTTTTTCTGAAACTCATTCTACTCACCTGTAAGTTTCTTCACTGATTAAAAAAAAGTAAAAAATTGTTAGTAACTCTTTACTTATGACTTTGGTATAAATAGTTAAATTATATTATCTCCTGCATTGAAATTATAGAAATAATAAACAATTAGCAGAATCTGTGTTCCTTTAATAGTTATGTATCTGTGATTTTATTCACAGATATTGCAGCTTGGTGCGTGTTTGTTTCTGGAGGTAACATTTAAACATTCTATTTTTTTATATTAATTTTTTTTAACAGCCTTAAATGTAATGATGGAAAGCCTAAGGAAAGGATTTAGTGTGACTTGATAAAAAAAATCTGTGCACGTAATCTGTTTCTCCAGAGAATGTGATTACCTGTGAAGGTGATGTCCATCGCCTTGCTTGTGGTAGGTGTAAATAATAATAATAATAATAATAACAATAATAATAATAATGTTGAGATAAATAATATAAATGTTTTCAGACACTGGACTGATATCGGTGAAGTCTTCTTTTTATGGCCGGACTGACAACCATACCTGTGGTATTAACTGGTCCACATATGAGGCAGTCAATACCAGCTGTTCTTTAAGGGTTCACACTATTGCTGACAGGTACTATTTTTTTTATTACAATAAACATAATATATGTACTACAATCGGCAGACATTTGGTAGAAAATGCAATGATTTAATAAGATACAGGGCATGCTGTGTGTTGCATTATCTGTTTAAAGTTTATATTTATAGTTATACTTTTGTACGATTAAATATGGGAACAGGTTTGGACATTGGTTGTGCTGGATAAGACATCAGTCCTAAAGACTTTGCTATAGCAAAAGACCAACTTCTTTTTATAAGGACAAAATGGATCTCTGAAATGTGAAATTGATAGAAATATCAAATAAAATAAAACACTGTGTTAATTATCCCAAACAGATGCAATGGACTTAAAGAGTGTGAGATAAAGACAGATTTTCTTGCCAACGATGACCCCTGTTATGGAACTTACAAGTACTTCAACACCACTTATGTGTGCACGAATGGCCGTGAGTAAAATATAGAATAGAGGAGGGTTAAAGTTTAAATATTGGAGATTTTTCTCATTAAAACTTTTTCTCAGTAAAGAACCATACTGCACTTAAAAATTTTAGTTTGTTCATATAGCTATGTATAACTATAACTAATGCATGAACTTCCTTTTTCTAGGAGTTGATGTGATCTGTGAGCGAGGCTATAGCACACTGGACTGTGGTACTTCACTGAGTCTTTTTTTATGTATTTATTTATTTAAAAAATGTATATATACTTTTGATGTTGCGACTGAGCTACAGCAGTTGTACCTGTGACCTGTGACTGTGTGCAGGAGATGGTACCATTCACATCATAAATGCAAACTTTGGCCGTGCCGATTCAGCAACTTGTTCCAATGGACTCTCTAACAGTGTGCTCCAGAACACCAACTGCTATGCTCCAAACACACTCACCACTGTGGCTGAACTGTAACTATATATATATATTTGTTGGTTATAATGATTGTTTGACCCATTAGATCCATTTTACTTAGTAGATGCATTTGATGTTCATTGGTCATATTATCTTACTTTGATTTTCACAACAGGTGTGATGGACAGAGTAGATGCACTGTAGAAGCTTCTTCCACCATCTTTTCTAATCCTTGCACTGAGACTGTTAAATACCTCACTGTATCTTACATGTGCACTAGTGAGTAAGCGGCTTTCTCCAGTAATCCTTTTCTTTTTTTTCTAGAAATTTTTTATATATATATTTTTAAATATGCATACAAAACAAAACATTTTCTACAGGATTAACAGTGACCTGTGAACATGACACTGCTGTGCTGACATGTGGTTTGTGCTCTTTGGCCCCTTATTATATAATATATCTATCTATTATATAGCATACTAAATAATAAAGACTAAACTATGCAGTATGTAAAGTAAACTACTTGGTAAAAAAGGAAAATAATATCTAATTAGCACCAAGATTGTTTTTTTCCTTGCATTTCTTTGTAGCTACTTTTATTCAACAGTCTGTTTTCCTTTGTGCTCAATTCTGATCTTAGGTGCTCAGCATTTAAAGATCATCAGCGCTAATTATGGCCGAACTGATTCCGCCACATGTTCTTCACAACGACCTGCCAATCAAATATCTTATACAAATTGCTACATGCCTGAAACACTTAATATAGTTGCAGCTAGGTAACAGAATTATTACCCGAAGTGTGATCTTTTTAATTACTATACATGTCTGTTCCATTAACGTACTCATAAACATTACTGATGTATAGTGATGGTTCTAATTAAAACCTGTTGTTTTGCAGATGTGAAGGAAAGAGCAGCTGTGCAGTGCCTGCATCAAATGGACTCTTTTCTGATCCCTGCGTTGGCACCTTTAAATACCTGACAGTTATGTACGCCTGTGTTTAACTGTTTTTTTTCTCTGTCATATGTCTAATGAACAATATATCTTACTGAGCTACACACAGCATCATTTATACACTGATTTACTGTATTTGTTTCCCTTTTTTTTGGTGGTGGTGGTGGTGTGGTGTAGTTGTTAACACTGTGACCTCACACTTACAGGGGTTGAGGGTTTGAGTCTGTGTTCTTGCTGTACTTGGTGGGTTTTCTCCAGGTTCTCCTGTTTCCTGCCACAGTCCAAGTACATACAGATTTGGCTTAGTGGCATTTACAAATTACAGTGTGTGAGTGTGTGAATGTATACAAGATGCCCTGTGATGGACTATCATCCAGTCCAGGGTGTTCCAACCTCAATAAAGAATAAAGAATATGTGAGTGACAGTGATTTTTCTTTTTGTTTGTATATTTGTAATTATGAAAAATGGTTGATTCCATTAGCAAACTGTGCCTTTCAGACTTAGGCCTTTAGTGAACTCCAAAAAACAGTGAGCTTCCTTAAAAAAAAAAAAAAGAATTCTGTAATATCCAGTGTGACGGAGCCTATCCCAGGAGCCTTGAGTCACGAGGCGGGGTACACCATGGACAGAATCCGTTGCAGGGCACACGCCACCCTTCACATCCCCCCCAAAACACACAATCTACAGGAAATTGGGTAATGCCTATTAGCCTAATCGGCATGTCTTTGGACTGCGGGAGAAAACTGAAGGAAATCCACAAAGCACAAGAGGAACACGCAATCTCACATGCTGAATGTTCAAACAAGACAAGCTGGAGGTGGAATGGATAAGAAAGATTAACTGTAAGCCTTTGGAGTCTCAACTCAACTCTATGGAAAATGTATGTGCCTTGCTTAAATGTTTGGTTTGTGGCAGGATATGAACCAATTTAAATAAACCAACCATCAAGTCCAACTCTGCTAACAACAGTGTTTAAACACCCCACCAGAATTCTGCCAGAAGATTGTTGTGGCTACTAAAAATGTCTGCAAAATGTGAAACTTACTAAAGAATAATTAAAACCTTTAAAACCAAATTCTTGTTTTTTTCAGTGAAAGTATTTTATACAGTTATTTTGCCCCAGAACTTATATATATCAGTTCAAAATGCTCATAATGAATGGATACAAATTGGCCTACCATCCGAGTGCTCCAGTGTTCTTCAAATCACATCAGCAAGCATCAGTTGTGACTTTTGTATTGGTTTCAGCACTTTGACCTTACATTATACAAATGACTAATAGGAAATCTATACATATACAGTACAGTATGCACATCAGTGGTAATCACTGATGGTACTAATTTTGGTGTTGGAGTATTTGTTTTAACATGTGTGTCATAGAGATTATTGCAGTTTAGATAACAAAATATAAGGTTTTCTTTGCAAAAATTTTATATGTCTTTATTGAACACTAAAATAACAAATCCTGACTCCAGGTAAACAGTTCCATACAGTATCAGACCTAAAAATGTAATGAAATGGAAAAACTGTTCTTGAAAAAAAAAAATATCCAAATAAATTGTTCTTCTTGATATATGTGCCACAACTACTGTATGTGCAAAAACTATGTGACACAATTAAGAATATCTGCAAAAACCTTTATATGTGCAATAACTAGAACAGTGCAAGAATGCAGAATGAGGAATAAATAAAAACATGTTTTTGAAACTTTGAGTGTGAACTAAGGGATTCATGTGCAATAGTGGTGAACAGGACATGAAGATGAGGAGGGCAGGATGAAAATTAGAGTTTTTTTGTTGTATGGTGTGTATATACATATACATATATATACTGCGGTTGTTCAGTTTAGGGGAAACTGCAGTTTAAAGCACCAGCTAAAACCTCATTTTACCGGTGTGAAAAGTTTATATGTACGTACTTTATTATTTATTTTACAAGTTACAGTAAATCTATTCAAGAAATTGTTCCGTTCTTAATGTGTAGAATTTTAGGATCAATATAAGGGGAAAAAAATATATTTTTAAATACCAAAAATATTTCTTGCACTGATTCATTAGTACAGTGTAAGAACTGAAGGAGTTTTACTAAAAGATTTCACTTTCAACTCCAGCAGTGACGCATCCAGCATCATGGTGCTCCTGAAACTCACATTACTCACCTGTAGGTTTGCACAATAATGAAAAAATAAACACTGACGTGAATTTATGTACATTTTGAAGGTAATTTATTTTATGATTTGCTCTACAGTGCTTATTGCTGCTCTTGACCTGCATGCTCTTGACCTACCAGACACACCCGGAGGTATTTTCTAAATACATTTTTAAACAAATAATAGAAAAATTGTTTCTCACAAAGCATAAAGTAATAATTTAGGGTCACTTGCTCAAATATTTGTTTGGATAATCTATTCTTGTGGAGAATTCCCTAACCTATGATGGTGCTGACGAGGGCCTTACTTGTCGTAAGTTTCCTACATTAAAACTATAAACTACCATAAAAGGAAAAATTGATTTTGCATTACTGTGAACTATGTTCTCTGTAGTTTTGTATTTGTACCTTCTGAATTAAGCATCAGAAAAATGTGATCTCAGATACTTTGACTATGACTTTGGCTATGGTTGGTGGAAACAGAATCTCTGAACCACCTGAATTGAGTTTTACAACAAGCTGGACTTTAAATGTTGGCAGTAAAGACATTCCTGTTGGCAGTTTGCCTTTTGTTTAACTTGTTTTATCTGTTGTTTTCTTTTAAGTTCCTTTCACTCCTATTTTTCTCATACTAAATAAATTATGTATTCAGTAGCTATTAACTTTGCTTTATGTAGTCTATCCAAAAAAACCCTGTCTAAATAAAAAAATAAGCAATTAATATACTTAATTAATTATTTAATTTATTCATTTGTTTTTTGCAGCAATAATTGTAACCTGTCAAGGCCATACTGCTGTGCTGAACTGTGGTTTGTTTTATTTCATCTACCATCATATTGTATAACATAATACATTCATAATAAAAATGATATTATACAATTTCTCTTGTTAAAGACAGAATCCTATTAGCATCTAGTATAAATACTGTACATGATCCAATGAACAAGTGTTACCATAAACAGATCTAAAAGGCTTTCCTCAAAATATTGGTCTATTTTCTACTGTTTTTCCTCATGCATTCTTATTTTCAAGGGGATATGCTTTGCCAAAATTTCTAATTGTAGGATATCGTCGCATAAGGATCATCGGCACATTCTATGGCCGAACCGATTCCACCACTTGTGCTACAGGATGTTGCAGGAGACAACTCAGGAACAGAAGTTGCTACTCGCGTACTGCACGATTCATAGGTAAATCCAGGTAACAAACGTAATAACCTTTACTGTTATTGCAAATGACAATTAATATTAGCATACCTTACTGATACCTCTGGAGACAACTTAAATAATATAATATTATTTTGCAGATGTGATGGCAGGCGCAGATGTCGTGTGTCAGCTAGCAATAGGGTCTTCTCTGACTCCTGCCGTGGCACCTATAAGTACCTGAGAATTACGTACGCCTGTCGCTAACTGTAAGTGCTACTTTTTAATATATATATCATATCCAGTGACTGAGACCCAACTCTTGCTGAGCTGCATACATAGCATTCTGTATGTAACACTGTATAAAAGTTTACTGTATATAAAAGTGACTAACTTTTACTCTTAATCAAAAATATAATTCCACACATAACATACAAACAATATTCAGAATTTTTATAATTTCTTATTAATCTTTTATAAAAAGAACTATGTTCCTAATGAAGTACTGTACAATATTATGTTTTTCACAGACTACTAGAGGTAATCACTTCCCAGTGACCTCTCTTCAACGTGAAAAAGAATCAAACGAAAATTTTTAAAGTTGGCAATCACTTTTATGTTTTGTGTTCTTCATGTGCTTTATGTTAACACTTCATTTTATCAACTGCTGTAATAACATTTCCCCCAAAACCTATGATGGTTATTTGCTTTTAGATGTAATGACTTCCTCCTAAACTAATTACCTTCACTAATGATTCTGCAATAAAGTATCCTCTAAGTGCAAGCATAACAGGGATGAGAGTTGTGTGTGTTTATTCAAATTTAGATAGTTCATGTAATCCAAAGCTGCAATTATCCAATCTGTGATTTGTGTGAAGTCCAATAAACATTACAATTAACATAGTGCTTAAACAAAAAGGTGCAAAAGGTGCTCTAAAGGGAGAATACAGGTATACATACATTCTAAGGCTGTAATGCAAGCAGACACAGTTTTGAAACTAACAAATTAGTTTATTATACACCAGTCAGCCATAACATTAAACACTAAACATTAAAAGCATCTAACATTAAGCCCAAACATTAAATTTCTCTTGTGCCACCAAAACAACTCTGCTTGTCAAAATGACTCTACAAGACCTCTGAAGGTGTGCTGTCATGTCCGGCACCAGGACAGTAGCTGCAGATCCTGGGGTTATTTATTATTTGTTTGTTTAGACTCAAACCAGAGTAAGAATTTTTGTAAATACACCTGGAACGCAGCCCATGGCACAATAAACTCAGTGTACTTCCATGGTAATTCCTCTGAAGCACCAAAAGACACTTCTTGTTTATAATAAGTCCCATGCTTGCCATGTCTTTATTGACATTCAAAGTTATCTGCAAGATACCAAAGAAACAGCTGTTAACAACACCAGTCTGCTCATTCAGGAAGCTGGAGTAACCTTTCATCCTTGAGATCTCACTAAGGTTACAACACAAAACCACCTTGAGACTTGACACTTGGAAGGTTGATGGCATAGGCTGTGTAAGAAGTAATCAAACCCTGACTTCACCCTTTCACTAGGAAGAGCTCAACTGTGGGAGCTCTAGTCATCGTCAACTTGGTGGGAGCTATTTCTGTCTAAACCATGGTTAATCCTGTAAGGTTTTATAATGTAGTAAGACAATGTAATCTAATAAGAAGATTCCTGTGCCTTGAGAACAGACCCCTCACTGTGCTTCCTCATGTCTTCTGTGGTAACACCTTCTATATCCTGTATCCAGACGAGGAGACATCCAAATGGCTCCTGTCTGCTAGAATCCTTTTGTTTAATCAGGAGAATGCAAATGTATCTCCTCTCACCTGTCTGTCTTTGGGTCTCTCTGTGACTGACATGTTAATGACTGGTTCTTTTGATGTTCGGGACGTATTATGAGACATTATGCCTGCGTGTGTGTGTGTTTGTCTCTCCCGGTCGATCGGGCCCGGACCGGTAAGTGTATCAAGGTGCAGCGGACACAACAAGCTAAAACTCTTCTTCTCTTAGCTTAAAACTTAGCTCGGACACACACTTCATCTTCATTTAAAACCTAACAAATCCATTAACGGACAAATGGATGGAATGAACTGTTCTATTTACCTCAGTTAGCTTAGCTTTAGCTCACGTGAAATGCTAAGTACAAAAATAGTGAAATGCAACTGCAACAAACTCCAGACTGTGCAGATTAAAAAAAGGTAAAATAATAATAATAATAATAATAATGAGAGAATATTTATGTATAAAATAAAAACTAAACTAAGAAGACTATGATATAAATGCTATACAATATAGTTTAAATATAAATTACACGGTGTATACAGAATTATATTGAATTATGTTGACATTACTTTGCATTTGTTTAACTACAACATTTTCACTTTTTTTCAGACAGTTAGCGGACAACCTGCATTGCAGTTGTCACTCAAATCAGCCCACATCAATTTATGCCAAATTTTATTGCTTAATATATTTTTAACAGATGAGTTACAAAAAAAATAACTCCCTGTAGTTGTCATCAATCAGAAATATTGGTATGGAGACCCAAAACATTTTTGTACCAGGCTGCAAACATGTTCATCATTTCTGCTGTAAAGATGGACAGTTTAACATGTCGGTCTTTCGGGATTGACTCCCTTTTGGGTCATTCGAAAAACTGCAAGTTTTGACACTTTCGTGTCAGACTCATTTTTTAAAACCGAAGCTTGCCATAAAGACTCCAGGAGCCCATGAGCAAATATAAGGGATCTGGTATTATATTGCCTAAGACATTTTGTTTGGGTGGTAATTACTTGCTGATTAAATGTGCATTGTTCAGATTTTCCTGTAACATACATAAACCAACTATTTCATGTTTGTTCTAAAAAGCATTGTATAATTACACTTGAACATTGGGGAAATTTATTTTAACTGAGTGAATCTAGTGATCTATTGAACATACATAAATTTATCTCCAGTGGGGAATGACTTTAAATTGGATCTCTTTGAGCAACTGACCAAGCAGCACTACAAAGCGAGGAGTAAATTCTTGAAGCACATACATCTGTGTTTTTGGCATTTGAGCTTGATCCACGGTGGTGTAGTGGTTAGCATTGTTGCCTTGCACCTCCAGGGTCCAGGTTCGATTCCCGGCCAGGCTCGATTCCAGTCTCTGTGTGCATGGAGTTTGCATGTTCTCCCTGTTTGGTGGGTTTCATCTGAGTACTAGGTCTGTAGTATATGCATAATTGCGTGATATGCCTTATCTCTTTAAAATCCATAAATATGTTTCAGGTGTTTAAAATGAAAATAGGTGATGGTTGCAGACATTGACAAAATCGACATCAGGAAACACAGAGGAGAGAGATATTTTCTATTGCTTAAATGCTACTGTGAGCTAATACAAGCTCAGTAGGTAAATTTGAAGGTGAGTACCTTTGTACTTTTAAATAAAACAACATAAAAACAGAATATAAAAATCAGGAAAATAAATGAAGACAAACTAACATACAGTTGGAAAACAAAACAGCACCAAAATGAACAACCATTCCAAAATTGACTCTTTCGCTAATGTTCTATAACTGGTTTAGATTTAGATTTTTAGACCGGACTTATTTCCCGGTGTTTGTTATAAATAACCCAATGTGTTAGTATGCCTATGCTATGCCTACAGCTTGCTATGCATGGGGCTTAGCAAGCAAAGTATTCAAGGTTGTTGATCCGGTCTTCAAATTCCCAAAACCTCAATCCAAACAAGCATTTAATGGATGTGCCGCACAAAAAAGTCTGATCCATGGAGAATAAACCTTTCAGCTTACAGCACATAAAGGCTGTGCTGCTAATGTCCTGGTGCCAAATACCACAGCACACCATCAGAGGTCTTGTGGAGTCATGCCTTGAGTGATCAGAGCTGTTTTTGGTGGCACAAAGGGACCCTACGCAATATTGGACTTAATGTCTTAATAATTTTTATGTCCTCGCTTTCCCCCTCTTTTGACAGCTTTAAATTTGTGCATTTTTTCTCATAGAAAAGTCTACAGTCTTCTTCTTACAGTAGATTTTCAGAGCTTTTACTTTAAATGTGGATGCAGTGAGAGAGGACATGAAGTTAGTTGGTGTAAGAGAAGAGGATGCAGAGGATAGGGTTAGATGGAGGCAAATGATTCGCTGTGGCGACCCCTGAAAGGGAACAGCCGAAAGACAAAGAAGAAGAAGATTAGCGTAAAACAAATAAACGAACAAACAAAAACAAAAAAGCATTACTGCTCCAATACTTTTGGATAAGCCCATAACTCCTCTGTAACACTTTTAACTCCTCATTACTAATTGCTTCTAAGTCATTCCGAATGGCCTTTGAAGCATCCATGTCGTTCTATTCACGGCTATCACAAGCTACAAAGTGAACTAGCCATTTAAAATTGAAAACTACTTTCACCCCTGTTATTAACACCAACAGTCGGTCGCTAACTATCGGTCTCCAGTTCTTCCAGTCACAAAAGGATGTGTGTTGGTGGAGCAAAGTAACTGATTAAATAAATCAACTGTGCAATTTAAAAATTAAAAATTGTATAAAAGCAATATCACACTTCAGGTCATGCTGCAGTCCTGAATATCAGCACACCTGTAACATCTTTGTTACTTGGACTGTGCCCTTGTGCCTACGGCCACACAGTCGTGCTAATATTTAGTACAACAGCACAACCTCTCTTGTGATATTGCTTAATTATTTATCACAATCATTCAGATCTAGTTATAAAATTATTTTGCATTTAAATATTTAAACATTTTGTTCAAATTAAAATTTAATGGCCATAAAATACTTTTACTTATACGGCATGAATATTTTTAAATGTACGGCAGTCCAAGAATCTGCCATAAAAATAATAAAGTTATAAATTGAAAAAATAAAACTCACACTTGTCAGGCGCGGGACTGAAGAAGGGTGAACCCAATAGCAGACTAATAGTGTTTCTTTCTTTATTGAGAGGTACAAGGGAGTTTCAACATGTAGAAGAAATAGGAGAAGGGGAGAATAAGGTGCTTGTGAGAGAACGGGATGAATGGGGAATCTCCTGTGACGCAAAAGGAGGCGGGACGATGACGTAGGGGGGTCCTGAAGTCGAAGGTGAAGCGGGAGTCTCCTGTGATGCGTGGGTGGAGGATGAGAATTTGGGTGTGTAAATGCAGTGTTTGGTGTTTTGGGAGTTTGTGTCTGTCAGAAAGTGAATCCCCGCTCGTGTTGATAAAACTCCTTCGTCCGATCTCCCCGAACGCGGAAGTGCACGCAAGCACACACACAGCTTGAGAGGAATAATGCAAGTCGAGGTCGGAGAGGCAGGCGAAATTGGTGACCAGTAATCCAGCCGCGAGAGAAGTGGGCTTGATCGTATGGGCTTGATCTGGGAGACATGGAAAGAGGGGTTGATGCGGCGCATGGTGGACGGTAGAAGCAATCTGACTGTGCATGGGTTGATGATTTTGGAGACAATAAATGGGCCAATGAATCTGGGAGAGATCTTACGTGAGATAGTGTTAATGGGGATGTTCCGGGTGGCAAGCATTACTCTCTGACCAACACGATACCTTGGGGCGGTGGAGCGGCGGCGATCCGCCTGATGTTTGAAAAGAGCTATAGAATGCCAAATGCTAGTCCTTGCCCGTAGCCAGGTCCTCCTGCAACGGCGTATGAAGGCTTGGGCTGAGGGGACTGCTACCTCCTCCTCTTGTGACGGGAACAAGGGGGGCTGGTAGCCCAGACTGCACTGAAATGGTGAAAGGCCCGTAGAAGCTGTGGGTAGCGAGTTATGAGCGTATTCAATCCATGGTAACATTCGGCTCCAGGAGTGTGGGTCCTTGGTTGTCATGCATCGAATAGCTGTTTCTAAGTCCTGATTGGCTCTCTCAGTCTGGCCGTTGGTCTGAGGGTGATACCCGGAGGAGAGGTTGGGGGACGCCCCGACGAGCTTGCAGAAAGCCCTCCAGAACTGGGCAGAGAACTGGGGTCCGCGGTCAGAGACAATATCCATTCGTCTCCATGGCATCCAGGGGATGCCATGGAGACGAAACACATGCAGGATGAGAAGTTCCGCAGTTTCCTTGGCTGAGGGAAGTTTGGTCAAGGGGACAAAGTGTGCAGCTTTGGAGAAGCGATCCACAATGGTTAAAATGCAGGTGTGGCCTTCTGAATTTGGGAGTCCTGTGACGAAGTCTAGAGCGATATGTGACCAGGGTCTGTGGGGCACTGGAAGTGGTCTGAGAAGACCTGCGGGTGGCTTATTGCTGGACTTGTTCCGAGTGCAGACGTCGCATGCGTTGACAAACTGTCGAGTGTCCTCTCTGACCGAGGGCCACCAGAAGCGTTGCTGGACAAGGGCGAGGGTGCGAGACCCACCAGGATGACAGGCCAAAAGTGAACTATGGCCCCATTGCAGGACTTCGGGGCGAATGGCCTGAGGTACGAATAGTTTGCCCGGTGGAGCCCCTGGAGGGCTGGGTTCCTGGTCCAACGCTTGCTTAACCACGGCTTCAATGTCAAGAGAGGTAGCCCCAATGAGACAGTGTGATGGCAGGATGATAGATTTTGGAACCTCATCTGCAACCGAGTCGAACTGACGAGAAAGGGCATCGGGTTTAACGTTTTTAATACCTGGTCGGAAGGATAGGGAGAAGTTAAAACGAGAAAAAAAATAAAGACCATCTGGCCTGTCAAGCGTTCAGTCGCTTGGCTGACCTGAGATACTCAAGGTTCTTGTGGTCCGTCCAAATGAGAAATGGGACTTCTGTCCCCTCGAGCCAGTGTCTCCATTCCTCAAGCGCCAGTTTTATGGCCAGTAGCTCCCGGTCACCGATACCATAGTTCTTCTCTGGGGCGGAAAGCCGATGAGAGAAAAAGCTGCAGGGGTGCAATTTACCGTCTGTTGAGGTTCTTTGAGAGAGCACTGCCCCAACACCAGAGTCTGAGGCGTCTACCTCCACCACGAACTGGAGGGAAGGATTTGGTTGTGTGAGGATGGGTGCTGAGGTGAATAGTCTCTTTAGTTTGGAAAAGGAGTACTCCGTCTGATCTGACCACTGAAAAGGAATCTTGGTGGAGGTAAGGGTAAGGAGTGGGGCTGCTACTGAGCTGTAGTTGCGGATGAACCGACGATAAAAGTTGGCGAACCCGAGAAAGCGCTGGAGGTCCTTTCGGGTGGATGGTCTTGGCCAGTCGGTCACCGCCTTTACCTTGGCTGGGTCCATCTGAATCCGAGACGGGGCTATAATAAAGCCTAAGAAGGAGATGGTGCGGCGATGAAATTCGCACTTCTCCGCCTTTACAAATAATTGATTTTCCAGGAGTCTCTGGAGGACTTGGCGAACGTGCACTCGGTGTTCTTCCAAGGAACGTGAGAAAATCAGGATATCATCTAAATAAACAAACACGAAGATATTTAGGAAATCCCTGAGAACGTCGTTTACCAAGGATTGGAAAACCGCTGGGGCGTTAGCTAGACCGAAGGGCACTACCAGGTATTCGTAGTGTCCCGACGGGGTGTTAAATGCCGTCTTCCATTTATCACCCTCTTTAATCCTGACCAGATGGTAAGCGTTTCGCAGGTCGAGCTTTGTGAAGACGTTGGCTCCCTGCAGGAGGTCGAAGGCCGTAGACATCAACGGGAGAGGGTAGCGGTTCTTTATAGTTACCTCGTTTAGACCTCGATAGTCGATGCACGGCCGTAGCGTCTTGTCTTTTTTGGCCACAAAGAAGAATCCGGCCCCAGCAGGAGACGAGGAAGGACGAATGATCCCAGCGGCCAGAAATTTAGAGATGTACTTGTCCATGGCCTCCCTCTCCTGAGATGACAGAGAATATAGTCTTTCCCTAGGGGGGGTTGTACTTGGTAGGAGGTCAATGGCACAGTCATAAGGTCTGTGAGGTGGTAGGAAGAGAGCCCGCGATTTGCTGAAGACCTGCTTGAGGTCGGCATAGTCAGGAGGGACAACTGAGAGGTCAGGGAACTCCTCCTCGCTAGAGGATGTGGCTGAGGGACAGTGAGCTGACTTGAGACAGGACAAAAGACACGAAGGACTCCATTCTTGAATTGTGTTTTTGACCCAGTCGATACGGGGATTATGACGGGTCAACCAAGGGCGTCAGAGAACCAAGGGCGAGTGGGCGTTATCCATTACGAGAAAGGAGGTCTCTTCAGAGTGATTGCCAGAAATTCGCAAGGTTATCGGAGCTGTGCGTTGGGTAATGACAGGCAATGGGGTCCCATCCAGGGCTCGAACAGCTAATGGTTGGTTCAGGGCTAGTGTAGGAAGATTAAGGTCCTTAACCTTTGATGCAGAGATCAAATTCTGGTCAGAACGGGAATCAATTAATGCGGGGATTATGTGAGGCTTATCTTGAGCTACGATAATAGCTGACAGGAGTGGCCGCGAGCTAGGGGAACGGATGAAAACTGGCCCCTCCAGAGTCCCTAGGTTCACCGGAGGGGCTGGACTTTTAGTGGACAGTGGAGCCGATAATGACCAGACTGGCCGCAATAAAGACAAGAACCTGATTGGAGCCTCCGCTGACGCTCCTCTGGGGAAATCCGGGTTCGACCCAGTTGCATGGGTTCTGAGCCTGAACTAGGACTTAGCAATGAGACAGGGCTCGGAGACAACTGTGAGGAGGCGGAAGGGCTAGGTCCAGGATGGAAGAGTGGAGCCCGAGTGCGACGCCTATGTGTCAAGCGTCCGTGCACCCAGCTAATTCCATCAGGCCGTTAAGATCAGTGGGAAGATCCTGGCTGATCAAGTGATCCTTAACGTTCTCAGAGAGGCCGTGGAGGAAGGCGTCATAAAGCGCCTGAGCATCCCAGTTTGCCGATGCCGCCAGCGTACGGAACTCAATAGCGTAGTCGTAGGCAGACCGTGAGCCCTGGCGAAGCTCCAATAACTGTCTGGCAGCCTCCCTGCCGGTGTGAGAGCGGTCGAACACCCTTTTCATCTCCTCAGTAAATGATTTGAAGCTGGAGCAGCATGGGTCATTGGCGTCCCAGACCGCAGTTCCCCATTCGCGGGCTCGGTCAGTGAGGAGTGTGATCACATATGCCACTCTTGAACGCTCAGTGGGGAAAGAGGAGGCTTGGAGCTCTAACAACAGAGAGCATTGTGACAAGAAGAAACGACAGGTTCCAGGTTCGCCACTATATGGCTGTGGGTTAGGGAGTCGAGGTTCATGACGCTGGGTCTGTGCTGGCGCCGAGGGGGGGCTGGCCTAAAGTTTTTGTAGCTGTGTGGAGATGGAGGAGAGTGTATCAGTAACCTTAACTGCTCTAAGTCTGCTAGGTTCGTCATGGCCGATGTATACTGTCAGGCGCGGGACTGAAGAAGGGTGAACCCAATAGCAGACTAATAGTGTTTCTTTCTTCATTGAGAAGCACAAGGGAGTTTCAACATGTAGAAGAGATAGGAGAAGGGGAGAATAAGGTGCTTGTGAGAAAACGGGATGAATGGGGAATCTCCTGTGACGCAAAAAGAGGCGGGACGATGACGTAGGGGGGTCCAGAAGGCGAAGGTGAAGCGGGAGTCTCCTGTGATGCGTGGGTGGAGGATGAGAATTTGCGTGTGTAAATGCAGTGTTTGGTGTTTTGGGAGTTTGTGTCTGTCAGAAAGTGAATCCCCGCTCGTGTTGATAAAACTCCTTCGTCCGATCTCCGCGAACGCGGAAGTGCACGCAAGCACACACACAGCTTGAGAGGAATAGTGCAAGTCGAGGTCGGAGAGGCAGGCGAAATTGGTGACCAGTAATCCAGCCGCGAGAGAAGTTACAAGATCCAAAACGTGATCCAAACTCGAAGTAGATAAACAGACACGGTCATACACATAGACGAATCCAAAGCGAGCAAATCCGGAGGGCGAAGCACAAAAGCGAAATCCAAAACAGGCAAAGTCGAAAACACAAATCCAGGACGCTAGGAAATTTCACGAAGAAACAAGACAAGAGGCACGTAGTAAGATACATCGGCAAGGTGAGGAGCTCTCTGCATTACTTTTAAAGTCCCTGGCTGATTGCCAAATTGGTAACAGGTGTGCTCTCGCCATTGGCGCAGAGTGTATTGGCAGGAGTTATGACTTAGATGTGCTGGGTTGATCAAACTGGCTCGTGACAACACTAACATGCCACCTGTTGGCATGTTGCAAAATGAGTCTCAAAACTAGTCTTAAGTGGCCAAAAGTCTGCCAAGAAAATATTCATCACACGATTACACCACCACCAACCTTAACTGTTGATATGAGGAAGGATGGATCCATGTTGTTTGTCCCAAATTCTGACTGTGCCATCTGAATGTTGCAGCAGAAATCAAGAGTCATCAGCCCAGCCAACATTTTTTCAATCATACATTGTCCAATTTTGATGCACCCATGCCGACTATTGCCTCAGCTTCCTGTTCTTAGATGACAGGAGCGACACCTGGTGTGGTCTTCTAATCTTATAGTCCATCTGCTTCAAGGTTTAATGTGTTGTCCATTCAGACATGCTCTTTGGCATATCTCGGTTGTAAGAAGAAGTTTTTTGAGTTGCTGTTGCCTTTCCAACAACTTGAACCAATCTAGCTATTCTCCTCTGACCTCTGGCATCACTGAGGCGACAACAACCCAGAGAACTTTTCCAGACCATTCTCTGCAAACGCTAGACATGATTATGTTTAAAAAATCCCAGTAGATTGCATTTTTGGAAATACTCTGACTAGCCTGTCTGGCACCAACAACCACATCACATTCAAAGTCATTTAAATACTCGTACTTCCCCATTCTGATGCTCAATTTAAACTTCATCTTGACCATGTATACTGTACATGCCTAAATGCATTGAGTTGCTTTTTTCTTTTCTTTTTACACAGTACTGTTGCTTAGTCATCGCCTAACAGCTATGTTCAAGATTGGTCTGAAGTATCCTTGCATATTGAGTTTGGAGAATTTTGAGAAGTCGATTTCTCCCACATATGACAAATTGAGCAGCCATGTGACCACCCAGCCCCCCAGCCCCCACCAAAAAAAACCCAAACCTTCTCAACAGTGTTTTACTGGTACTTAGTTAGTAATCCAGAACCTAGTCACCCAGTACAAGGATCTATCCAAGATGGAATCTTCAAAGCACTTTTGTCACTTGTAAATTGTCTGCCAAATGGGTAAATGTAATATGAATAGTAATATGTGCAGAAATATGACTATTCTTTTCACCTATACTTTTTACAGCTATTTAGAAAATATCTTGACTAATTCCAGCTTTTCCCCCAGTCGCCTCTCTTCAGTTTGAAGAATCGCACCAAGTCTTAAGCATGCAATTATGCAGATGATGCGGTAAAGGAGTTTTGGTGCTGGTGCACTTAACCCTTGCATGTGATATGATCAACTGCTGTTTTTTTTTTAATATTTCTAAACCTACTTATTTGCTTTGCAATGAATAAAGCATCAGCTAACTGCATGCATAACAGGAATGGGAGTTGCGTCTTTTTGTCCAGAGGTAGCCTACAGATAAAAATTGCAAGGATGTAAAACAAAATTAAGAAGGATGAAAAAATTTGGAAACTTAAAATATTTTTTTTCTGTGGGGAGTGGGCTGTTATTATATTCCCAAAAAATATATAAATAAATAAAAGAAACATGACAATATTTAAGGGTAGGATGATCTAATAGTTCAGTGTTAAAATATAGCCTTATGCTTCATGTTTAAACATGAACATTGCATGTTAAAAAAAAAAATATAAAAAAATATACAATATATATATATATATATATATTTTTAAGAAATGTAATACGTCACATTGCTGCCAAAATTCAACAACTTTTTTTTTTTTAAGTCATAAATCGCAATTGTTAAAGTGTGTAAAAATCTTTTGGGCTACATATATATACACACACACTGCCCAGCCAAAAACAAAAAAACAAACAGCAACAACAACAAAAAAACACTTTAATATTGGACTGTCCTTTGCTTTTTGCTTTATGCCTGTGGCATCATTTCCACTTTATGTAACATCACAACTTTTGTTTCAGTCCTGCATCTCATTAATTTCTCTCAAAGATCTTGTATTGATTATGTGAGAGTCGGAACTCTGCATAAAGCCTTCTCTATAAAATCAGGTTCAGGTCTGGACTCAGGGTTCAGGTGGTGGCCAAACTATGTATGAAAATAAAGTCTCATTCTCCATGAGCCACTTTTTCACAATTTAAGCTTGATGAATCCTGGCATTGTCAGCTTGGAAAATTTGACTCATCATGAAAGAAAAAAAATCTATTAACCTCCAGTCAAAACCTGGTAATTCAATATATTCAGGTAGTCAGCCGACCTTATTTTTTGGGCACATAACATTGCTGAACCTCGATCTGACCAATAGAAATATTAGTTGCCCTTATCCAAAGTGACTTAAGGGCCTTGCTCCAGGTGGTGGTGGTGTGGCTCGAACCTGAAACATTCCAGAACTGTAGTCCAAAGCTTTAACCAAGGTAAATCTGGACTCATCTGGACTCAGAACATTTCCCAAATGCTCCACAGTTCATTCTTTATGCTCTCTTTTGTGCATCTTTCCCTTATTATATAATACACTTGTTAGTAAGGCTAATCAGAAAAAAGGCTTCAGTTAGTTAGGGAGCATCAACATTGGACTTTGGAGGTATTCAGGCCTCCCTTAACCTTGTATAGGATTAGTGGTATAGAGAATGACTGGGAGTGACTGGAAGTTTTATATATATTTTTGTAGTGCTGATAAATGGTCGATTCCTGTAGCAACCGTGCCTTTCAGACTTGGGTTTTCAGTGAGCTCCAGACATAGACACAATAGTGCTGTATACCTAAAGGGGGATGGACCCATTATATTATTGGCCATCCTCCTCTAATGCCTGCTCTATTTCTACCCCTTCAAAGGCTTAAAGCAAGGGTAAGGACAGGAATATTGTTGATGCTCCTGTGAGTTCTGCATACATTACCTGCCATCTGTCATCATGAGCAGTCACTCTTACAACTTCAACCGTTCCATTAAGCAATCTACTGTTTAATATGCCAGCAATTACCTAGGCAACTCTTTTGCTATCTAACTGCGTCCATTAAACAACCAATCTTCTGAAACAACAGCTTTCTGTTACATAATTTTACTGTCTTGTTTGTTCTGCTGTTTTCAACATTAAACTTTATCTTCCTTATTCTCTCTGTGCCTTCTGTACGGTCAATAGAAAATGCAATTACAGATCATCAACCATGTATAGTGTGGTCAAAAAATAAATAAATCAGGAAGACAACCATACTACAACAGAATTGACTAAGATATAATATACTGTATTTATATAAAGAGTTTTATATATATATATATATATATATATATATATATATATATATAAGACGCTCTATTGGGTTGAGATCTGGTGAC
The DNA here is from genome assembly GCF_024256425.1 of Clarias gariepinus. Taxonomy (NCBI): domain Eukaryota; kingdom Metazoa; phylum Chordata; class Actinopteri; order Siluriformes; family Clariidae; genus Clarias; species Clarias gariepinus. Next base: position 28,275,913 of record NC_071108.1, read on the forward strand.
TGTGGGGGCCATTTTAGTACAGTGAACTCATTGTAATGTTCAAGAAACCAATTTGAAATGATTCAAGCTTTGTGACATGGTGCATTATCCTGCTGGAAGTAGCCATCAGAGGATGAGTACATGGTGTTGTATGTACTTACTCTTCAACATAAAAAGGAATCAGACCAAAATTTTACGTGACAAACATGAAGATGATAAAGCACACAAGTATATGCTTTATGTTTGCATGTTTTTAGGCAACTGCTGTGATAACTTTTTTCCATAAAACTTTCAAAGGTTATTTGCTTTTACATGTAATCACTTCCTCCTAAACTAATTAACTTTACAAATGATTCTGCAATAAAGTATGCTCTAAGTGCAAGCATAACAGGGATGAGAATTGTGTGTATGGTTGTCTGCAGAGTATCCAATTCAGAAAGTTCATTTAATCCAAACCGACAATTATCCAGTCTGTGATCTGTGTGAAGTCCAATAAACATTTTAACCACAGGGCTTAAGCAAAAAGGTGGAATACAGATAAAACAAACAAAAGCAAACAAATTTTACATTGGTTTACTATACACCGAATGGCATAACATTAAAACCGTAAAACCAGCTCAGACACCTTGATGCAAGAATCCACAAGACCTCTGAATGTGTGCTGTGGTATCTCGCATCAGAACATTAACACGTTATTAGCATATTTCATTAAATGCTCAGTCGAGTTAAGCTCTGGTGAATTTGGAGGCCAGATCGACTATCTTAAACTTTGCCTGCTAAGACAAATACACAATAAGCTGCGAATGCTCTGATATCTTTCTGGCCTAGCCAGCATTAACAATTTGTGCTACATTGACTTTTCTGTGAGATCAGACCAGACAAACTGTCCTGCGAACCTTCTGTTTTTAAAAGAGACTTGGGATGGGGGGCTCCTCTGGTTTTAGCTGATTAAAGGAACTCTTATGAGTCCTTTTCATAACTGTCCGAAACATAAAAACATGAACTGTATGTTGCATGGTGCAGATGAGCTCCAACCACAGTGAAAACAGAAGATAAAATGATGAACAAGGTCCTTTTTGTCATACAAAGATGCTGCTTCATGTGCAGAAAGTCAAGGCCCACCTTCTTTCTAAACAAGCCCTACGTTTGTTCTTTTATTTCAGTTTCCTTCAGTTTATTCATCCAAGATTTTTGTTAGCATAATATCTCAAGTAGAGATGTTTAAAAGGAATTATAATAGAAACGCATATATTAGCAGGACCTTTTGCTAACCTGATTACCTGTCACAGCAAGGTCAAAAGCCTACAGTAGTTTTTCATTAATACCTATATTTTACAACTAGAACTAGGACTTTAAATGTTGACAGCAGAGACATTCTTGTTGGCAGTTGACATTTTGTTTTACTTGTTCTACATGTTCTCTTTGCCATTTCTTTCACTCAATTTCTTCTTTTAACTAAATATTTTTATAAGGTAGGGAATTAGGAAAAGGAAATTAAGTTTATTATTCCACAAATGAATATTTATAAATGATGTATGCTATTAACATTGCTTCATGTAGTCCATATGAAAATAACTGTCTAAACCATTAAGTAAGCAATTAATATATTTTATGCAGTAATAATTGTAACCTGTAAAAGTGGAACTACTTTGCTCAATTGTGGTTTGTTTTATTTTTCCGTTGTATTTTCTACCCATACTATTGTATAAGATACATAATAAAGATCACATTATACTCTTTGTATCACAACTTCTGCCTTCTACCTTACTGTGCCAGCCACCTTACTGTCTTCTCTGACCCCTACTATGGGAACTGTAAGTACTAGAAAATTGCATAGAACTGCAAGTCTCACTTTATATCACTTTCGGAAATAAAGGTATAGATTTGTTCTAATGAAGGTACAATCCATTGCCCAGGCCAGTGTAAACTCTCTACAGTACCTAAAACTGGACGTGCCAAGAACTCCTCTCTAACAACTCCCTGTTGTGAGGTTTGGAACAATGATCGACCGATAGACTGAAAGCTTACCCTTTTGGGTGAACTCTCTTTTCGTCACGACAGTGCGGTAAAGTGACTGCAATACCGCCCTCGCTGCTCCATTTCTCCAGCCAACCTCACGTTCCAATGTTCGACCACTTGTAAACAAGACCCTGAAATACTTTAACTTTTTTCACCTTTGGTTTCCTGCTGAGAACCATGGCCGCAGATTTCGAGGTGCTGATCCTCATCCCTGCCATTTCACACTTAGCTGAAAACTGATCCAGCAAGCACTGCAGGTTACTGATGATGACATCAGGATCACAGCATCTGCAAAAAGGAACACTGCAATCTTTAGCAAAAAATCTTTATTTTTGCTTTACACGCCCGCACACGCATGTTATAATGAACAGTGCACACGTGCTGTAACCACAAACATACAAACACAAAATGAAATATGTTTTATGTGCACACACGTGGTCACAATGTTATAGTAAACAGTACACACAGGCACGGATGTTGATTATACCAGTGTGAGACGCGCACTAAAACCGAGCAGGGGAGACGATTACTCACAATGCCGCAGCACAGGAGAACCTGAACACAGGCTCTGTTGTGATCATGTGACACTCGGTGTCAAAACAAGAAGCGCATGCGTGCTACGCAATACTCAATACACTTTTCAAATTTATTAAAAAATCTTTGCACATCTTGCGGAACACTCGCAAACCAAGTTACTTGCAATAGAAGGTACCATTGTACAATTTTTACTGGTAAAAGCCAGGGCTTAAATCAACTTTTACTTCCAATATTCTCCTTTGTCTTTCGGCTGTTCCCTTTCAGGGGTCGCCACAACGACTCATCTGCCTCCATCTAACCCTATCCTCTGCATCCTCTTCTCACACACCAACTAACTTCATGTCCTCTCTCACTGCATCCATAAATCTCCTCTTTGGTCTTCCTCTAGACCTCCTGCCTGGCAGTTCCAACCTCAGCATCCTTCTACCGATATATTCACCATCTCTTCACTGAACATGTCCAAACCACCTCAATCTGGCCTCTCTGACTTTATCTCCAAAACATGTAACATGGGTTGTCCCTCTGATAAACTTATTCTTGATCCTATCCATCCTTGTCACTCCCAAGGAGAACCTCAACATCTTCAGCTCTGCTACCTCCAACTCTGCCTCCTGTCTTTTCTTTAGCGCCACTGTCTCTAAGCCGTAGAGCATCGCTGGTCTCACCACTGTCCTGTACACCTTTCCTTTCATTCTCGTTGATACTCTTTTATCGCACAACACACCTGACACTTTTCTCCACCCATTCCAACCTGCCTATCCCCGCCTCTTTACTTCCTTTCCACACTCTCCATTGCTTTGGACCGTTGACCCTAAGTACTTAAAGTCCTGCACCTTCTTTATCTCTGCTCCCTGAAGCCTCACCATTCCTCTTGGGTTTCTCTCATTCACACACATGTATTCCATCTTGCTGCAGCTAACCTTCATTCCTCTGCTTTCCAGAGCGTACCTCCACCTCTCCAAATTTTCCTCCACCTGTTCCCTGCTCTCGCTACAAAACACAATGTCATCTGCAAACATTAAAGTCCATGAAGACTCCTGTCTAACCTCATCTGTCAACCTGTCCATCACCAAAGCAAACAAAAAGGGGCTTAGAGCCGCTTGATGCAGATCCATCTCCACCTTAAACTCTTCTGTCACACCTACAGCACATCTCACTACGGTCTTACAGCTCTCATACATGTCCTGCACCACTCTAACATACTTCTCTGCCACTCCAGACTTTCTCATACAACACCACAGCTCCTCTTACGGCACCCTGTCGTACGCTTTCTCTAAATCTACAAAGACACAATGCAACTCTTTATTACCTTCTCTGTACTTCTTTTGACTTCAAATATTATTATTTCTAAAAAAAATAAATAAAAAATAAACCCTTCTTGCTGTTTCAATACTTTTGGATAAGCCCATAACTTCTCTGTAACACTCTGTCTCCTTAGTAATTTTAATTTCCTCTACACCATCCATGTTGGTTTGTTTTCGGCTAACACAAGCTTTAAAGCTAACTAGCCTCTAAACACGGAATCCTAAATTATTTCCCTCTGACTCCTGTTCAAGGGTATTACTTGGACTGTGGAACAAATAATTGTACACCCTAGCACACTAGTTTTCTATTTCATGCTATTTGGGCCCCCACAAGAACCCCACAAGTTACTGTAGGTGATGTTCTACATCATCACACACTTTAAAATTGGACTGCCTTTTTCTTTTGCTTCATGACCATGGCATCATTTTCGGTTTATGCAATGACACAACCTTTATTTCACTCCAGCATTTCATTAATTTCTTTAAAATTTCATTCAAGATCTTTCATTCAAGATTTTGTATTGATGTGAGAATCAAACTGCTGCATAAAGACTTCTCTGTGAAATCCCAAAAGTTCTCAATGGGGTTTAGATCTGGACCTGATCTGGTGTCTAGTGTGTGAAAAATAAGTCTTATGCTTCTTGAGAGACTTATTTACAACTTGATCCCGATGAATCCTGGCATTGTCATTTTGGAAAATTACACTCATCAGAAAAGAAAAAATCCATTCATGGAAAAACCTGGTCATTCCATATATTCAGGTAGTAAGCTGACCTAATTATTTGGGCACATAACATTGCTAAACCTAGAAACAACTCCAGATCATAACAATGCCCCCACAGGCTTGTACGGTAGGCACTACAGTATGATTGGTGCATCACTTCATCCGTCTTACGCTAATGTGTTCATCACTCTGAAACAGGGTAAATCTGGACTCATCAGACCATGTGAACTTTTCCCAATGCTCCACAGTCCATTATTTATGCTCCCTTGCAAATCAAAGCTTTGTTTTGAATAGACACACAGGTAAGGGTTTTTCCTAAGCCTACGCAGCTGTTGTTACAATTCCTTGAGTTTAATTGATCTCCAATCAATTTCAGTAGTTTAAACAATCTCCTCATTTGTTTTTGTAACCCTGCTATAAGAAAGTACACCCTAGCTTCGCTTATGTAAATACAGTAATTATATACAATGGTCTATCCCCTAAATGAACAACTCACTTACTGTAATATTAATTTAGGCTTTGAAACCAACAAAAAACAAACACTTGCGTACAAAATAACACTTGTATTATTTAAACAACAAATACATAAAACTCAATAACAATAACAGGTGTGTGTGTGTGTGTGTGTGTGTGTGTGTTTTATTAGTATACTGTAGGTGTATTACTGGGTGAATGAAGGATCCAGTTCTGTCCATTCAGTTCACGTTGCTGAGCTCAGATCAGTTCCAATTCACTAGTTCCTTTAGATTCCAAGTAAATAAAGTTCCTAGAAAGATAATTCCATAGATCGTATTTGTACAGTCCTACCGAATACTGGATGTAAGGACGTTCTGCACAAACCAATTGAAGGTCACCAATTCAAACTGGGTGGCTCGCCATCTTCTATCCAGAACAGGAATTCTAATGAATCAAAAAACCTGGCCTATATAAAAACAGGCACATGTATATCACTTAAATAGTTTGTCCATGAGCATTAAAACCAAATGCACATAAATACAGAATTGAAATGATTCCTGAATACTGCTGATAATCACAGAGAATAATGCACACATTTATATGATATACAATTAACTAAAATAGACATTAATAATTCAAACACTTCCAGATAATTGAACAGATACTGTTATATGTTCCGTATTAATATCATCAGACATGGACTGCAATGTTAAATTACAATACAGAAATTAGCATTCTCCATTACACACATGCTAACAAAACTAACATGTATTTTATCAGTTTTTACATCTAATACAATGAAATTATAGTTATTAATGATTAAATACAACATAAAACACAGAATAACTCAAAATATAACTAGCCTTCAATCCTACATGTGATTATAAATCCGTACTCACCGAGATTCAATAAATGTTTTCCAATCCAAAAATACAATTAACAATACCTTCTGATGCATAAGATCCTCTTTTATGGAATAAAATCACTGTCAAAAATATTTGTGCGTAAAAAAAGATTTGTGTGTAATTCTGTTTTTTGTCTGAGTTGGATTCCAAAATCTACGGCCACGACTATGGAATAAAATCACTGTCGAATATTTTTGACAGTGATTTTATTCCATACATAGGGGGCGGAGCTTGAAATATTTAGCCAATCACCATTATCTACACAGGACTGCTCAACTATTGTTAGGCAGATTTTCAATTTCAAGAAAGTTATATTATAATATGAAATCACAATAATTTTATATAATCATCTATTTACATTATTAATTATAATAATTATATTCCTATAAGAACTGAACTTCTTATGCGGGTTACATTTTCTTTGCTTGATGCAAGACAATAATTTGACCCTTTTGAAACAGAGTAAAATTGTTGCCACGACCAGACGGTATGTCTTCTGACCAGTGTTGGGTGTAACGCGTTACAAAGTACTTGGATTACTTTTTTGATGTAAAGAGTAATCTAACACGTTAGGTCCGCCATTTAACTACTTAGTTATTTAGTTACTTTTTCAAAAATGTATTATTTAAAATTTATGTACTCTGTGAGTCAGACAGCAGTCATTCCCAATCCCTTGGTGTGTGTGTGTGTGAAAGTCTTCCTACAAGCCCCGTCCCCGATAACCCCCCCTCCCCCTCCCCTCTGTTATTCCTGCTGTTATACAACTATCTCACCTATGTGGTTTGACTATGCGTGGACCGATGAACAAAAAGATGGAAACCTTATAACAGCGCCTAAACTCACGATGAATCGTACTTTCGGCCAAAAATGTGTAGAGAGATGGCAAGTTTATTTGTATAGCACATTTCATACACAATGGTAATTCAAAGTGCTTTACATAGAAGAAAAGAAAATAATCATGAAATGAAATAAAAGATAATAGCAATAAGACTTTTTAACAAAAAACTTTAAAATTTCATTTAAAATAAAAATAAAAACAGTTTGCAACAAAACTTTAAACAAATTAAAATTTAATAAAAAAATAAAAGACTAATTAAAACTAATATAAAACAAAATTTTAAATAAAACAGTTTAAGATATTAGATAAACATAAAATAGTACAGTCAGTTCGGACGTAGCACAGTGCTCATTGAATAAATGCATAGCTGAACAGATGAGTTTTGATACTAAATTTAAATGTGACTAATTTTTTAGCACATCTGATCTCTTCTGGAAGCTGGTTCCAACTGCATAATGGCTAAAGGCGGACTCCCCTTGTTTTGTGTGAACCCTTGGTATTTCTAACTGACTCGATCCTAACTATCTAAGCGGTCTGTTAGGGTTATATTCAGTGAGCATATCTGTAATGTATTTAGGTCCTAGGCCATTTAGTGATTTATAAACAAGTATAAGTACTTTAAAATCTATCCTAAATGTTACAGGAAGCCAGTGTAAGGACCTGAGGACTGGTGTGATGTGCTCAGATTTTCTGGTTCTAGTCAGAATCCTGGCAGCAGCATTCTGGATGAGCTGCAGCTGTCTAATGGTGTTCTTGGGAAGGCCGGTGAAGAGACCATTACAATAATCCACCCTGCTGGTGATAAAGGCATGGACAAGTTTCTCCAAGTCTTGATTGGAAACAAAACATCTAATTCTTGCAATGTTTTTGAGATGATAGTATGCTAATTTAGTTACTGCTTTGACATGACTACTGAAACTAAGGTCTGTCTCCAAAATCACCCCAAGATTCTTGACTTGATTTTTAGTTATAAAGCTCTAAAGGTATGCATTCACCTTCAGAGCTTCATCTTTGTTTCCAAATGCAATGACTTCATTTTTCTCCTTGTTTAATTAAAAGAAATTCTGGCACATCCAACTGTTAATTTTATCAATGCATTGGCAGAGGGAGTCTATGGGGCTATAATCATTTGGAGATAAGGCTAGGTAAAGCTGGGTATCATCAGCATAGCTGTGATAGGCAATTTGGTTCTTTCTCATTATCTGACTTAGAGAGAGCATATACAGGCTAAACAGGAGCGGTGCAAGAATTGAGCCTTGTGGGACTGCATGTCATGGACGTCCACTTAGACTTGTGCTCTCCTATACTCACATAATACCTCTTCCTTCTAAGTATGACCCGAACCATTTGAGTACCATCCAAGAAAGCCTGACCCAATTTTCCAGTCTTTCTATTAGTATGTTATGATCGTCAGTGTCAAACGCAGCGCTAAGATCTAGCAGTACTAACACTGATATTTTGCTGGAGTTAGAATTTAAATTAATATCATTTATTATCTTTAGGAGCACTGTCTCTGATGAGCAGAAAGAAACATTTTGAATAGTTCCTTTTTCATTTTGACAAAGAGTAGGATTAGTCAAAATACTTATATAAGACTTAATACTATAAAACAGCTATACAAAAAGAACTAGAACAATAAATACACATCCAGAAAAATAAATGTCATTCACCCCCCCCCCCCCCCCCGCCTTCTTATTTTCTCTTTCCTGACTCCCATCTTTGTCTTTCCATCTCATAAAATGCAGAATCTTCAAACTCTCTCCAGGTCATCTCATTCTCCATGCCCAGATCCTTGTATAAAGAAAATATTTTTGAAGGACAGTACATGTACTTCCTTGCCATTTCAGGGAAACCTGTGTGAACGTGAGGGCTGTTTGGGCCTTGCTTTAGTTCCAGTTAACAAAAATGACACTTGCGGCCTGTGTATTCAGGTTCACTCCTTTTCCTTTTCTGTTGCCCTTTCTCCTCCGCCTTCATCTTTGTCGCATCCAGTTCCCGCTGAAAAAACTCTGTCTCTGAAAAGTCTTCAAACAGCATTCTTGTATTTGTCAATCCTTCACCACCATAAACTTTGAAGACCTTTGTGGAGCAGTAGAAATATCTGATGGGTCCTTGCTGGTAAAAAAAAAGTGGATGGACGAACCATCATTCAGATACTTAGACTTTGGCTGGCCACAGAAAAGACAAGTTTTTGTTTGTGCCCTTTTTTGTGCTTGGTGTGGATGTCTCAGTTGTTCCTGTTGCTTTTCCATGATGTTTTTAACCATTTCCTCAATGGAGTCTTGTGTCAGAGGTGTGGCAAGGGTCTGAACAGGAGGAGGGGGGTTTACTACTGAAACAGGCATGGTAACAACTGGTACAGTCATAGTCTCACTTCCCTGTGTCAGAGTGTACCAGAGTTGCTGCCTCTCGTGGAGTTTTTCCAGGCTTGTATTTATTGAGGATGCTGTGTTTATCAGCTTGCTGAGATGCTTTATGTACTGGAAAATGTGGACTTTGGTTGTTGGGTGAAGTATGTTGTTTGGGTCTTTACAAGAGTTGTGAACTAGAGCAGCATAATCTTGGTCCACAAGCTTGAGCATGTCCTTGTGTCCTCTGTGTTTATTAAGGAGGTCGTCAATGACCTTCTTCATAGGGGCAGGCCAACGCTTGTGGTCCAAGACAAAGATCCTGCCTCCATTCTTCACAGGTATAGCGGCAATTGGTGAGGCCAGCAGAGGCAGAGGTGAGGGGTAGGGGCTTTCTGTAAAGCCATAAGAAATAAGAAAGAAAGAAGAGTGCAGTAAACCATTCTGGACCTGATAGCAAAAAAAAAAAAAAAACAGAACACACATACTAATCTAGGTAAAAACCTTTTTTTTTTTGCTTAAGCTCTGTTTATTGGACTTCACACAGATCACAGTTCAATAATTGCAGGATTTGGATTACATGAACTGTCTGAATTTGAACTCTGCACATAAACACACACAACTCCTTATTATGCTAGCACTTATAGGATACTTTATTACAGAATCATTAGTAAAGTTAATTAGTGTAGGGGGAAGTGATTCCATGTAAAAGCGAATAACCTTCATGGCTTTTATAAGGGAAAAAAAGTTATTACAGCAGTTGATTAAATAACATGCCAATATAAAGCACTTGAAGAACACAAAACTTGGCAAACCTAGATTACACTGGAGGAGCAGCAACGGCAGAGTCAGACGGGACTTGTCTCTACTGTGGACAGACTGGACATTAGCGCTTACACTGCCTCAGTGAATTTAGGCACACTGGAGGGGCCTCATTTAAGAGCAATTGCCTGACTGTCATCCACTCTTTCCTGTCGTGTCCTCCTTTGACAACCAGCCCTTTGGTCTTCATGCCCTCATTGATTCCGGGTTCCGACCAGAACATCACCTGTGCATCTAGGGTAAAAGAACTAGGCATTCCTCCTCAGCATCTAAAATTTTGATTATCAGTTTGAGCCCTTGATGGAATAAGGCCACCTCATCGTTCTGAGGCTATGAGAAAACAACTCAAAATAAAGCTCCTTCCTCATCATGCACAGCACTCAGTCCGAATTGGTTCTCGGACGACCCTGGTTCATTCATCACAATCCCCAGAGTGACTGGAGTAACAACACCATTTGGAGCCCCCACTGTCTTGCCTCTTGCAGCCCTATTGTCAGCCCTATGTCCTACACCAGCCATGAGCACACCTGACGATGTGAAAAAGTGTTTGCCCCCGTACTGATTTTTTTTGCATGTTTGTCACACTTTAATGTTTTAGATCATCAAACAAATTTAAGTATTAGTCAAAGATAACAAAAGTTTCAAAGATATCATGCAGTTTTTAAATAAAGGTTTTTATTATTAAGGAACAACAAAATCCAAAACTACATGGCCTTCTGTAAAAAAGGGTTTGTCCCAAAAAACTAATAAATGGCCAACTCATCTTTGCAGAAATGTTGTAATTCAGCCAAATTGGAGGGTTTAAAAACTGCCTTTTAAGGTCATGCCATTTTATAACTCCACCCAGATCATCATTCAGCCCATTACAACATAGGGGATTTCCCCATCAATTCCATAGCTCTTATTACACACTGACTCTAACACAGAGCATCTCTGCATTGCTAATTTTCTTTTGAACTCATCTGTGCTTTAATAAAACACATTTTTTAAGGTCAGTTATATAATTTTTTTCATATGAATTACATAATCTAAAAATTAGTTTTTCATTAGTTTATATAAAAGCAGACATTTCGCTTTCTTTAAGTATATTTTTTCATGTCTGTGAGGTGAGTACACACAGTATATACAGAGGTTTGATTCTTTTTCTGATGTGCTCAAGTTTATCAAAAACAATACAAAACCCTGTTTACTTTCTTTATTTCGCCGCCACCAAATCCGGGCGGCGGAGCGAGGAGGTAGACTGGAGATTCTGGGCCTCCTTTGTCGAGCTGGTCCTGGAGCCGTGCCCCCAACTCCAGCAGGATTTGCATGCGTTCATGGTCGTTGATTGCCTGGCACGTGTTGATCTGCTGGATGAGCTCGCCAGCTAGCTGTTGGAGCACTCGCCTCTGCCGATGTTGCTCCTCGCCTTGCCCCCTCTGCTGACACACAGACTGGGGTTCCTCCTTACCCCTGGCTCCGTCGTCCTGTGTCCTTGGGGGCATGCGTCGAATAGCCAGCCGTGATCCCCTCCAGTCTAGCTGCCTTGATCGCTCGCCCTCTCCTGTCTTTCGCCGCTGAGCACTGCAGCACGTCACTCCACTCGCTCCTGCATGCCCCAAGTTGTTCCATTGGATGACAAGACGACTACCCACGAGGTCAGCTTGCCTCGACATCATGATCATAGGGCCCCCACAAAAATTTTCCAGGGGAGGCCCCACCGCTATCTCAGTTTTTAGGTCTGGCATTCTGTAACGGGTGCTGTGTGTGGGCTTTTGAGAAGGCATCTATGCAGAGGGGAATAACTTTTTAATAAGGATACACAACAGAAACATCAACCAACAACAAGCAAAACAAGACAGAACAGAGTTACCATGATGTCCAACCCAACAATGGAGCTAAGCATAGTATAGAGGTAAACATAACAGAACTAAGCAATTTAGAGTTAAACATAACATGGGCTAATTATGAGTTAAGGAGAGATAGGCTATTTTCTTCTGAGACCCAACAATTCATTTTTGTCCTCTGTCGAGAACATGATACTGTGGTCTTTATTTCAAACACCATGCATGCAGTGTCAAGAACTAACCTGGAGTGACCAGAAGACGTAGCTTTAGCGGTTAGCCCTTTGTTGCGTGAATGGTAAACCCAAACGCGGAAGAACACGATTAGGCAGGATAATCACGCTATTTGATCTAAGGACTCTCACGAATGGGGAGTAAGGGAAAGACACAATCTAACCCGCGTCCTATAAATACACACTCAATCAGGATTTTAAACCAAGAAGGTGAGTACTCACGGTTTGAAGAATTCCGACGTGCCATCAGCGACTCAATGACTGAGCGAGGTGCTATGGTTTGTTTACCTCTTTTATACAGATCTGGCCTTTAAAAACGCACGTTTTCGGAAAAGGGATCCCACGACTTGCCGCGAGTGCGCGCGGCAAGCTGTGAAAATGCCCTTCAATACCTGTAGGGGGCAGTCGTGTTTCAGTCTAAAGTATTGTGTGTCTACTGAAGCCGAAAAATGCTATGTCTCTTAGGCGCCCATTGACGGCAAGCGACAGAGCACATAAACGTGTCAAGCTCAAACTGATATGTATTTATTCATCATTTTCATTCAAAATTATTATTATTAGTAGTAGTAGTTCTCCGAATTTATTATTATTATTATTATTTTGTAATGCACCCGCGCATGTGCAAAAGGACTAGTTAGCCTATAACAGTATTTATGCGCTTTAAACGCAGACGGGTACTGGTGGCTCAGTGGTAGGTGATTTGCCCGCCATGCGGGAGACCCGGGTTCGATTCCCAGCCAGTGCTCAATATGCTGGTGCTATTCGCTAAAATGCCAGAGATATAGCATATATCAACTTATGCTTCAGTACCAAATGCATGTTTGCAATTTTTTTTTGCTTAAGCTATGAAACACATTAGCACTCACCTCACATTTGCTATAATTTAATGATCATAAGCAAAAAGTGTAAAACAAAGGATTCACATTTATTACATTTTCACCCAGAGCGGGATTCGAACAAGGGTCTGGACGATTTTATAGGATATACTGATATTATACGGATATTATTTAAGCAACGCCACACCACGTGGAAAGCGGCAAAAATGCTTCAATTTCATTGGCTGTCACTGAGTGTCAGCTATTCACGACTGGCCCCCGCGGAACACAGAATCCCCGGGCTTTGACTGCGCTTTCTCCATTCGTTATTACAGGGGCGGACTGGGACCAAAAAGTGGCCCTGGACTTCCTGGCCCACAGCAGCCCACACCATAATACATTGGCTCATTAATGTAGAGATACATTTTTAACACCAGTTACTAGTATAAAAATATAACACAATACAGAAATCAATGCTATTTAAACATGTTATTTGAAGTATCACTGAACATATATTGGGTCAAAGAAACAAACAAAAAAAGAACATCAAGACAAACAACATATAAATCTATAAAGACAATATTTTTTATTTTATTCTTTAATTATTATGGTAGTCAATATTAACACGAAATAATGCTGAAAAACATTATTTCAATTAATATTGACCACCATCATAATAACTAGCACAAGTTAATGCTGCTACTAATTTTATTCTGTTTGATTGCCATTCTTTTTACTTGGCTCTGGTAGATCAGGGGAGACGTGTTGGTCATCATCAGCATGTATTATGATGTGGGATGTGGTGCGCTGCTGAATCCAGCCTCACTGTCCCTGACCTGTTATAGGCAGAATCTGTTCATTTGAAGCATTTCACGGCATTTACCTCTAAAGCTTTTTCTTATTTTCGCGTAACCTTTTCTTCTTCCTCCTTTTCATTCATGAAAATTATTATTAATTTGCTCAGAAAATTCGCTGCATCGAGAAAGGATCAATATCTAAAAATTGCCCATGTGTGTGGACAAAGAATACAAAAGTGTATAATCTTTAATAAAGTTAATCTATTACAATGTTGTTTTTAATGCTGAAGCAAACATGATTTAGTTTTAGTCTATTCATTGAATACAACGCGACATCGCGCTCCGAGGTGAAGCGCACCCACAGTTACTGTAATCCCCCATCTCACCTTTACAACAGGTGTGAAGCCATCAAACCGGTTTCGCTGCTGGGGGAATTCACAGAATTGGGGGTTTTAAAACAAATTAACAAGACCGAGCAGACTTCAGACAGGGGGTTTGGTTGGTTAGAAGTGGCGCTGACGGGGGGGGCGGGAGGGAGTCTCGCCCGGGGAGCAATTCAGTGTAGAACCGCCACTGCCTATTTTCCACCACATCACGTACTTCCCTGATCTCCATCCATAATGTGGAGCAAGCCCGAGATCATATTAACGTAGCATTCATCATTCAAAGTTATTCATATCAGTGTATAGTAAGTGTGATTTGAAAAGTGCTATAACTACACCTGCTACAGTTTCAGCCCAGTGGAACAATCTGACTACATGTAAAGTGCCATGAAAAAGTATTTGCCCCTTCCTATTTTTTTTCTTTGCATATTTGTCACACTTGTATAGGTGGAATTTTACCTAAACACTTTAGGTTGAGAACGTATAGGTTAATATGTATAGGTGAGAACAGCTGATTCACACTTGGGGAGAGTGAATAATTTGCATTTGAATGTTGTCTGGCATTGTAAGCACACGCAGTGACACTAAAAGAACAATAGGATTAATAGGAATAGGAGGCACTAAAGAGGAGGATTTTAATTCAGACTATAAAAAAATTAACCTGCGTCTATTTTTAGGCATGCCAGCTGCCACTTTTTAGTCTTATAATGCCCACATGACATGCTGGTACAGAGCTGGACATAGATCATCCATGCCAATGATCTCGGGTTTTCACCCTGCGCTATAAAATACGAATACGACGGCCATCCGCGGACAGCAGCTCCTGCCTCCGTCCGCTCGCGCTTGCTATTCTTTGAAGTCTCTGGGGCGCGTTCCAATTGCCCCGTTTGCATGCTGCACTTCCGCGTTGTGTGCGCGCGTCTCACTCACACCGCGTAGTAAAATCCACTGTAAACCAACAAACCCCGAGTATTTTATAGCGCGGATGAACCCGGGATCATTAGCAAGGAGAGCTCTTCTTCACTATTCGTGCCTAATTCCGCAGCCCCGCTTCTTCGCATATCTGAAGGAGAGGCCGCCTAACTAGTGAGCGAGGAGCGATATTGATTTGGGCGCACGCCGTGACAGGCTGAAAAAAGCTATTGTCCTAAAAAATGTAACAGATGAGGACTCTGATTAATGTGCAAAAACTATATAATAAAACTATATAAGACTACATGCCTTTATAAGACTCAACTTTTATTTAAGCGCACTCACAATAACGAAAAAACGTGATTTTATAAATGTTTGAAAGCAAATAAGCTGTGCTGTTCTGTATTGTTTTTGGTGAACTTGAGCGCGTCAGAAAATGAACGGTCAGAGTCAGTCTGCTTGCTGTTTTCCCGACGCGTTCATAATCATTAGTCTACTTCTGCCGGTGCGCTCTGGAAAACTCCATGCTTGCGGCTGAGCGCTGATTAAAACTATGGAGTAAATTAAAGAGGAGAATCACGATGCCGAATCGAAGTCCTGAGCCCAAACCTCATTTAAATTAAATTAACAAATACTATAAGTAAAAATAAAACAATAGCCCACGTTTAGAAACCGTTTATAAATTATTTCCGACATAAGTTGGCCCGGTGTTATGCGCAGAGCGCCGGGAGATTTCCTAAAGCTCCGAATTTTTTCTAAATAGATGCTTTAATAACTGATGGAGGTTTTGAGCTGTATATACACGCAGTTTTGAGGGGTTTAAAACGAATTAGTCCGAGCAGACCTACATGAAAGGTGAGAAGTGAGTAACTGCGCGCGCTGTCGCGGTGTATACTGTACAACACGCGTTTATCAACCTTTTGATAAAAACGCTGCCTTTTGTAAAGTGAAAGTACTTTACAAAAGACAAACAGCTTTATTTCAGTCATGAATTCACAATCACATCACATTCCAGCTATTATTTCCAGCCGTGGTTAAATAATGTATGAAATAATTATTAAATGCTGGACACAAACAGCAAATATGATGATTATTATAAAAAGCCCGAAAAAGTTTGTGGTCATAAGATAATATTTACTTAATAATATAATATATATATATAGTTCATTCATGTCTTCTGATGATGTCGACACATTTTTTACGTTTTAAATAAGATATGTTGGCATATTCACGAATCAGGACATTCGCATAGTTAAGACTATCAGATAGCCTATAGGAAATTAAAAAATTAATTTCAACACCATGTAAACCGAGACATCGCCATGTCTTTCACTGTTTTGTCCCTGTTAAAACATTACAAAAAATTTATATAAGAAACTTATTAAGAATTTTAAAGCACGAATTTGGGCATCTCATTTCATCATTATGAAAATAATATTAAGCACATATACACACATTTATCATGAAAGATCTGTTGTAAAGCAAAATAAAATTCATGTTTGCTTCAGCATTGGGAACAATATTGTTTTAGACTAAGTAATTATACACAATTCTTCGTTGTACAGTACTTGGTCCGGCGTTTAAATAAAGTCCTTCCATGCGCCATCTGGCGGATATTCAGTGAAGCACAACACATTTATTTAAATTCCCGAATGTTGCTTACGGCAAGTCGCGGCGCCCCGCGCGCTAAATTGAGGCATCCCGCGGGAAAACACGCGCAGTCTTAATGACCACATCTGTACTTCCTGGTTCGCGACCGCTTAACTTCCGGGTCCTAGTGCTGGTTGCGTTCTGAGTGTGCATGACAGTACCCCCCTGTCCAGGACCGGCTCCAGACGGTCCTGAGGTGTAGGATACGCTGTGACGGTAGTCCCGGATGAGCTCGGGGTCGAGGATGAACCGTGCTGGAACCCAAGATCGCTCCTCGGGGCCGTAGCCTTCCCAATCGACCAAGTATTTGGTGCCTCTGCCCCAAGGCCGCGAATCAAGGATCTGTCGCACGGTGTAGGCGGGACCGCCGTCAATGATTCGGGGAGGAGGAGCAGGGGGGGTGGGTGTAACCATAGGTGAAGTGGTGAAGGGTTTTAGTTGCGAGATGTGGAAGACCGGGTGGATCCGGAGCGTCGCAGGCAGCTGGAGCCGGTAGGTGACAGGGTTAATCTGTAGATTGATGCGGTATGGTCCGATGAATCGTGGTGAAAGTTTCCTGGATTCTGTGTGGAGATGGAGATTCTTGGTTGAAAGCCAGACCTTGTCACCTACTTTAAACAACCGTCCCGGAGGGTGTCGACGGCGGTGTTGGGTGATGTGACTGGCATTGGTGCGCTGGATGTTCCGGTTGGCTCGCTCCCATAGCCGTCGACACCTACGGACCAACTGTTGGGCCGAGGGTACGTCAACCCGTAGCATACCTCAAATGGGCTCAAGTTGGTAGCTAAGGAGACATGAAGGTTGTGAGACAGTTCTGCCCAGGTGAGGTAGTGGGCCCAGGAGCGCTGGTGGTTGGACACAAAGCATCGCAGATAGCGCTCCAGTTGTTGGTTGGTCCGTTCCGTCTGACCATTAGTCTGGGGGTGGTAGCCGGAGGACAGACTAGTGGTGGAGTTGATCAGACGGCAGAAGGCCTTCCAGAACCGGGCGGTGAACTGGGGCCCTCTGTCCGAGACGATGTCTTTGGGGAACCCATGCAGGCGGACTACGTGTTCCAATATCAGCTCAGCGGTGTCCTTAGCTAAGGGGAGTCCGGCGAGGGCCACCAGGTGAGCTGCTTTGGAGAACCGGTCGACGATAGTGAGGATAGTGTTCTTCCCTTCGGAAACCGGCAGGCCCGTGATGAAATCTAAGGTGATGTGCGTCCAGGGCCGGCGAGGAACGGGAAGAGGTTGAAGCTCTCCGGGGGTTGGTCGATTGGTGTCCTTAGCCCTGGCGCACACCGGGCACGCCTGAACGAACTCCTCGATGTCTCTCTTCATGGAGGGCCACCAGAATGCTCGTCTCACGAACTGTAGAGTTCTTCTGTTTCCCGGGTGTCCGGCGACGGGCGAAGAGTGACCCCACTGGAGGACCTCAGCTCGTAGTGGTTGGGGGACGAAGAGTCGTCCAGGCGGCGCACCTGCCGGCCCGGCCTCCGCAGCCTGAGCCTGGCGAACCCTCGTTTCAAGATCCCACTGGAAGGGTGCCACGATACGTGAGGTTGGCAGGACAGGCACGGGGTCCGCCCGGGGGACGTCTTCCTCCTGTTGTCGTGATAGGGCGTCAGCCTTGGTGTTCTTGGACCCCGGGCGGTATGACAGATGGAAGTCAAACTGTTCGAAGAATAATGCCCACCGTGCCTGTCGTGGATTCAGCTGTTTGAGGTTCCGGATGGTGATGAGGTTCTGGTGATCCGTCCAGACGAGGAATGGCTCACCATCGCCCTGGAGCCAGTGACGCCATTCCTCCAAGGTCCACTTTATGCCCAACAGCTCGCGGTCCTCTACCCCGTATCGCTGCTGAGTGGGATTAAATTTCTTGGAGAAGAAGCCACACGGGTGTAGCTTCTGGTCTGGACCTCGTTGGGAGAGAACAGCGCCAGCGCCCACATCCGATGCGTCCACCTCCACAAAGAATGGTTGGTTGGCATCAGGATGAAGGAGAATAGGGGCGGTGGTGAATCGGTGGCAGAGTTCTCTGAAGGCCGTGATGGCAGCAGGAGTGAGTTGGAAGGGGTGAGATGCGGGCCTGGTCAGATTGGTCAATGGTGCTGCAACTGTACTGTAGCCCCGGATAAAGCGACGGTAGAAGTTCGCAAACCCGAGAAACTGTTGAAGCTGTTTGAGCGTCCTGGGTAGGGGCCAATGACGCACAGCATCTAGTTTCTGCGGGTCCATGGCCACACCCTGGGGCGAGATAACAAAACCCAGAAACGTGGTGGAGTGCTGGTGAAAAGCACACTTTTCCAACTTACAGTACAGCTGGTGGGCGAACAATCTCTTTAGGACAGCCCGGACATGTTGGGTGTGTTCTGTCATGGTGCGGGAGTAGATAAGAATATCGTCCAGGTAAACGAACACCCATCGGCCTAACATGTCTCTGAGGACATCGTTGATAAATTGTTGGAAGGCCGAGGGTGCGTTACATAGTCCAAACGGAATGACCAAACTCTCATAGTGTCCTGTGGGTGTGATGAAGGCCGTTTTCCACTCATCGCCCTCTCTGATGCACACCAAGTTGTAGGCGCTCCGGAGGTCCAACTTAGTGAACACGGTGGCACCAGAGAGGGCGTCCAGGGCTGAGTTGGTGAGCGGCATAGGGTGTCGGTTCTTGATGGTTATCTTATTTAGCCCCCGATAGTCGACGCACGGGCGAAGTTCCCCCCCTTTCTTTTTCACAAAGAAAAAACCTGCGGCCGCCAGAGATGAGGAGGGCCGGATCGTTCCGTGTCGAAGAGCGTTGGTGATGTACTCCTCCATCGCCTGAGTCTCGGTCTTGGACAGAGAGTAGAGATGTCCACAGGGGGAATGGAACCCGGCTGGAGCTCTATCGCCAGATCGTAGGGTCGATGAGGTGGAAGGTGGGTGGCTCTCCTCTTGCAAAAGACTCCAGCCAGGACACGGTAGGCAGGAGGGATGGCGTTGAGGTCGACATCGGGGGCCTCGGACTCCGTGGAACACGTCCCAGCCTGGGCCCGTAGGCAAAGTTCAGTGCAGGTCGGTCCCCACTGGAGGATACGATTCTGATTCCAGGAGATGAGGGGGTCGTGCTGCAGCAGCCACGGGTAGCCGAGGATGATGGGAGGAGATGAGATGGAGGTGAGGTAAAGTTGGAGCTGTTCCTGGTGTTGGTCGATGATGAATGTGATTGGTTGGGTCTGGTGAGTGATAGGGCTGGATGAGAGGGGCCGACCGTCCACTGAAGTGATTTGAACTGGCTGGAATAACGCCTCGATCTTCATCCCCAATTTTTTGGCATAAGTTGAGTCAATGAAGTTACCAGCGGCACCGGAATCGATGAACGCCGTACCTCGAACTCGTTTGTGGCCAAATTGGAGAATTACCTGGACCGTGAGACGTGAAATGGTGGCGTTGGTCGTGGTGGAGAGGTGGAGAGGCCCGGTGAGTCTCTCCTCGAACTCACTCCTCGCTGGGCGTTTCCCGGGCGAAGTGGACAAATCGCCCGGTGATGTGCCGCTGACCCACAATAGGCACATAACCCCTCTCTGTACCGTCGTTCGCATTCCACCACGTTCAGGGAGGCGCGTCCTAGTTGCATGGGTTCCCCGGCTTCGGTGTCAACCACGGCAGGAGGTGGAGATCCGACAGATCCAGTAGTTGGGGCGGTGAGAGCAGTGGGTGGTCGTGGTACGGTGTAGGAGAAGGTGGGTACAGGCGGCAGGGTCCTCGGGGCTGGCTTCGGGCGAGAGAGGATACGCTGATCGATAAGGAGGGTGAGCTGGATCATCCCCCCCAGGGTGGCAGGAAGCTCCCGCCCGGCGAGCTCGTATTTTATGCGTGGAGCCAGTCCCTCGTAGAAGGATGTCCGGAGCGCGGCATCTCCCCAGTCGGTCTGCACAGCGAGGGTCCGGAATTCAGCTGCGTACCAGCTCACGGACGATCCTCCCTGCCGCAGATGGTAGAGTTTGGTGTCGGTCTCCACCTCGCCCGCTGGGTGTTCGAAAGTGAGTCTAAGTTGGCGGGTGAACTCATTATATGAGTGCGCGGTGTCTGTATCCGCCCGGAGAACTGCCGTGGCCCACTCAGCTGCCTGCCCGGATAGCAACGAGACCAGAAGCGCGATGCGTAGCCGATCGGTGGAGTACCTGGTGGCATTAAACTCAAACACCAGATCAAGCGCTGTTAAAAACACATTACACTTTCCGTCCGTGCCATCCCATTTATCCGGAAGTGCCAGAAATACATTAGAAGGAGGGGGGGGAGGTTGGGGCGGCGCCGCGGCCGCCGCGACGGGAGAATGGAAGGCCGCGACGTCTTGGAGGTCCCGGCGTAGATTAGCGATCTCCCCGGTTAGCGTGTTGATGAGCTTGGCGTGCTGATCTACCACGTCGCAGAGGTGCGCGTAGTCCGCTGGGTTCACCACGGAAGGCTCAGTCATTCTGTCAAGAACTAACCTGGAGTGACCAGAAGACGTAGCTTTAGCAGCAAGCACATTCTATGGCAGCATGAGGTTTAAGTGATCACATTTTTAAATACAGCCTGTAGTTATTTTTTCTTATGATATTGTTTTTTATTTGTGAAGATTTTAACTACATTATATTACAATTTTATAAGGGCATGTTAATTTCAAGCTTTTCAAAACACACATTTTACTTTATGTCCTTTGTAGGGGACAGTGGGATTTGCTTTATCCCATTTTTAACCCTTGCACACAAATACACTAAGCTTCATATGTATTGGGCAGGAAAGACAATGCTATTACAAAAAGACCATTACTGCCAGTGCGATGACCAGAGACAGATTTTTTAAACTTCGCCAGTCCGTCAAATGACCCAGCCATCCTGGAAAGAAGAGGATGCTCTTTGGAAGGTCAGGTCTCTTTAAAACAGAAACCAACAGTCAACAAGGCTGCCTCAATTGATCAAGGTCCCTCAAAGCTGGCAAAGATGAGCAAATTATTCCTTTTACAGTCCAGTGTCCTATGCGCCAATGTAAGCCTGGAAAACCAAATCTCACAGGTCGCAGGGCCTTTGTGTTTTCCAGTCCCAGTGGTTTTGTGCTTAATTTTGAAGTCTACAGCAGTCAAAACACATTTCAAGACAAGCAGGTGGGGATTGGAAGAAATGCTGTTGTTTGCATGGCAGGGTCACTACCAGGAGGATCCCACCTATACCTACACTAGTAGTTCACCTCTATCAAAGTGCTGGAGCGCTTAAAGGAATCTTCATCTTTTTTAGATTAAGTCTTAAATGTCCAGTGACAATGAACAGGAGAGAGGTGCATCAGAGATGATAGCCAGGAAACCCTAAGAAATTGCTATAACAAAATTGCTGGACAACAAGAAAGGTCCTTTGGCATCTTCCATCCAGGAAATAAGAGCCTCAGAATATCTGCCCAAGATGGTTAACACAAGACAAGCGCCATGTTACTGCATCTATACCTGTTGTTGCAACAGGGTTTAATAAAAACATGGATGGAGTGGACCACATAATCAGCCTCTATCCAATGTCAAGCCGCACAAGCAAATGGCCTGTCCGCACAATCCTATGTTGCTTTGATCTGGCTGCCACAAACAGTTGGATCCAGTACAGATCAGACCACTAGGCCTCTGGGAAACTGGTAAAAGACCAGACTTTTTGTATACATATATATCTTATTAGGGCCCAAGCACTATGACTATTATGTTAGGAAGTGAGTATGGCAGAAAGTCTTTGTCACGCAAGAATTTGGTGCATAGCTTATACACACTTGCACGAATAGTAGCTCATTGAGCTAAACAAATTTCACATTGCATGTCATGGGCTCAACTCAACAGAAAATCAGTTATTCTGTCTGCCAAAACACACCTGAAGGAATTCAATACACTCTTCCTAGGGAATTATGCAATCGACGCATGAACCGGGCCTATGTGATCTAAAGACATTGAGGATGCAAATTTTTGACATCTCAAACTGGTCAGTACTGTACAGTACACCAAAAAGTGGTTAAGAGCCTTCTGTGGAACATTATACTAAGTGACATCATGTTCAGTGACATCACATTGAGTGACATCAAAGCTTTGCCCGGGTGGTGATGGCTCAGGGTGCTTGGGTCTGCTCATTGTTGCTTCCAACTATATTACTTATTATATTATATTATAGTTATATAACTATATTATATAACACTAAATAGAACTAAACTTCATTGTACTTCTATCGACAAAGTAAGACCCATGTCCATTCCAAGGGACATGTTATAACTAATAAATCACAGTTTTGAAAAACAAATCTGTGAGACATGTTTCTGACATCTCACAGACTTATGTTTTATATATATATATATATATATATATATATATATATATATATATATAATATGAAAACTGTTTTTCTTTCGGGTCTCAGGAGGATATACCAGTTTATTCTTTGGACAAATAAATTTGTCAGCTAGTGAACTTGATCATCTGTTCAAATCACATTTAACCATTTTTTTTAACTCATTATTGTACAGTAAATGTCAATAGCTCTGGTGCTGATTTTTCAAGTTTGTTGTATTCAGTATTCAGATGTGGAAATTACCATCACTGTAGTATTTCTTCGATCTAACATATTATGACTTTTTTTACTCAAGCTCTAATTATATTTAAAAACTTGTCACTATGCGCCACTTGGCGGTCATTTAAAGAATGACACAAAATGCGACTGATTTATTTTGGCTGCTGTCGGTTTGCCGCGGTGGTGAGCACGGCGATAATAGGCATTCTCGTTGACTACCTACTGTATCACACTCACTCAATCATCGTCTATACCACTTTATTCTGTATTCAGGGTTACGGGGGACTTAGGGCACAAGGTAGGGTGTGAGGATGCCACTTACTCACTCTCACACACTTATTGTCTATACCACTTTATCCTGTATTTAGGGTCATGGGGCCTGGAGCCTATTCCAGGAGACTTAGGGCACAAGACAGGGTACACCCTGGACAGGGTGCCAAACTATCGCAATTAGCCTAATCTGCAGGTCTTTGGACTGTGGGGAAAACCAGAGTACCCGGAGGAAACCCACCAAGCACAGGGAGAACATGCAAACTCCATGCACACAGAGATGGGAATCAAGCCTGGCTGGGAATCGAACCCAGACCCTGGAGGTGCAATGCGACAGTGCTAACCACTACACCACCGTACCAACATATATTAATATAACAATAAAAGTAACTGAATGGTACATAAAAACAATAAAAGAATAAAGAGAATTAGTATCTCAGCCAGGTGTAAAAGTCAGTGAAAAAAAGTGTTTTTTGTAAATTGTTCTATAATTTTCGGAAAATCTCTGTTTATTCTTAGCAAAGAGAGCACATTAAAACGGTGCTACGTTCATAGCATAACATAAAAAAAAACCAGTTATTAACATGTCAGTCATAGAGGGACCCGGAGACAGACAGGAGAAAGGAAATACATTTGCAATCTCCTGATTAAACAAAAGGTTCTAGCAGTTCCAAGAGCCATTTGGATGTATCCTCGTCTGGATACAGGATATAAAAAGTGTTACCACAGAAGGCATAAGGAAGCACAGTAAGGGGTCTGTTCTCAGGGCACAGGAATCCCTGCTTTAATGTTGTCTAAACAAGCCAGAAGGGACCTGATGGCATTTTTCAGTCAAAGTCAAATATAGCAGAATGTTACCAGCATAGCAGTGAAAATAGATAATATATCTGTTTATGACGGAACCCAGGGGCAGCATATATAAAGAAAAAAGGATAAGACCTAGAATGAAACCCTGTGGTACCCCACAAGTTAGGGGAGCCTCAGAGACATAAAAAACACCTAAGCTCACTGAAAAGGTTCTGTTGGTCAGATAATATTTTATCCAGTTCAAAGTTAATCCTTGATGCCACAGGAGTTTTTGAGGCATATGATAAGAATGCTGTAATCTATAGTATCAAATGCTGCACTAAGATTTAAAAGCACTTTTCTTTTTTAAAACCAGCCTGAATTAATAAAAATAAACTGCACTTGAAAAAATCTGAAAAAAGAAAATCTGCAGCAGTAAGCACACAACTTTCTCTAACACTTTGTAGAGAAATTCCATTTTTTTATATTGGTCTAAAATTTCTCAGATCTGTGGCATCAAGATTGGGCTTTTTTAAAGAGAGGTTGGACAGCAGCATGTTTAAAAGCATCAGGAACAATTCCAGTTTCAAGACTATGATTAATTAATGTTAAAACACTAGGACCAATTGTATTAAAAGTCTCTAATGAGGCAGACTGGAACAATGTCTCAGGGGCAATAAGTCGGTTTTAATTAAACAATATAATGCTAATGAGAGAGAGAAACAGGGTTAAACTGATTTAGGACAGTTATCCACACTGGAGGAACAGAGGCAAGTCGTGAATAGCTGGCACTAAGTGACAGCCAATAAAATTGAAGCATTTTTGCGGCTTTCCACGTGGTGTGGCATTGCTCAAATAATAGCATAAAATCGTCCAGACCCTGGTTCGAATCACGCTCTGGGTGAAAATGTAATAAATTTGAATTCTTTGTTTTACACTTTTTGCTTATGATTATCATTAAATTATAGTGAGGTGAGTGCTAATGTATTTAATAGCTTAAGAAAAAAAATCTCAATTGCAAACATGCATTTAGTACTGAAGCATAATAAGACTGACTTCACTTATTCCGCCGAAACACTCATTAATTTATTTTACTTCTCACCATACATTATTCACTTTTCTTAAGAACGCATGCAGAAATGATTATACTCTATTTTAAACACTCTTGGCAACAATAACAAAAAATATAAAGAACAAGAAGAAGAAAAAAAAAACGCACTTCAGGAACCACTGTCAGTCTCCCCCTTTCTTACATTATCGTTTCTGTATTTTCCCATCTTTGTCTTTTTTATCTCATTGAATTTATAGTCCTGAAATTCTTTCCATTTTATCTCCTTCTCCATGCCCAGATCCTTTCTTCTCCATAATTCTACAGATCCTTGTACAAAGAAAATACACTTGCAGGTTAGTTATCTAATTCCCTGCCATCCCAGTGTAACCCGTGTGTACAAGTCGGCTGTTTGGGATGAAAAGGAAAGATTTAATTAAATATTTAGTTTGGGAAAACTATTCGTGGTCCCAGTGCAGGAGGGCTTTTGGTTAGACAGCTCTTTCAATCAGGTCAATTAGGCTGAAGGTCATTGATTGATTTTGTGTTCATATCATGTTTTAGACACAAGTGATCAGGGAAGCTGCCTGGCCTTCAGGGATATGTGATCCTGGGGAACCCAGGAGGTGAAAGACAGGCTCAAAAGATGGCAGCTTTAAATAAATGTGTTGTGTTCACAGAATATCTGCCAGATGGCACATAAAAGGACATTATAAGTAGTGCTTTAAAATTCATAATAAAAAGTTTGTTATATAGTTTTTGTAATGTCTTAACAGAGACAAAACAATGAAAGACATGGCAGTGCCTCAATTCAAATTGTCTTAAAATTAATTTAATTTTCTGCTATAAGGCTATGTAATAGTGTTAATTATGCAAATATCATGATCGCGAATATGTCAAAAACAACATATCTGCTTAACCTAGTTACGCTTATATGGGCTCTCTAATCTAACTTCCAGTATTGTGCAAGCGTAGTGGAACAAGGAAAGACATGACACAACAATCCCAAACAAACCCAAAGTGTATTAAGTGATAAATAAACCAACAAACAATGTGCACTGAAATTCAATAATATATACAAAATATACACAAAAGTAAGAATGTGTGTATGTGTGAGTATGAATGAAAACCAATGTCCAAAGCTGGGTTGTTATTGTTTGTAAATGTGTATGTAGCTGGGAGAGATGGTTCGGTCTCACCAATGTATGAATTTCAGTCAAATATGGAATGAGAGGGGTATTGAAGGGTTCCAGTAGGGATAAATCCACAACGGGGAAAAGTAATCCACTGGATGTATTTTCCGGTGTTGTGTGACTTGGCAGAGCAAAATAGACATGAATATGTCTAACACGTATACTAACGCTAGTAGTGCCGGGAGGGCCGACTTTGTTTTTGCTAGTAGTCTACCGGATGATGTAGATGATGATGTAGAGGCGGAGTTATGGTGGAGTTATAGCACTTTCAAAATCATACTAACTACACTGATATGAGTAATTTTGAATAATGAATGCTTTTTAACACCCTTGTGACTCAATAAGAGACAATGCAAAGAATATTTTCTAACAGCATGTAATTGACACATTTTGGCAGTATTGTCTTGCATCTTTTGAAATACATAAATAAATAAAAAATCACAATACTGACAAAATGTCTCATTTTGCTGTCAAACTGTTTATAAGCCTCCTGAGTCTCTGTGAGACTGGTGCTACTGGACACTGAAAATATTGTAGTTTTATATGTTGTTTGTCTTATTATTTTTTCCTTTGTTTTACAAATATGACCCAATATATGTTCAGTGAAACTTTGTTTTACGTTTTTGTATTGTGTTATATTTTTATACTAGTAAGTACTTTTAAAAATTATGATGTGGGATGTGGTGCGCTGCTGGATCCAGCCTCACTGTCCCTGACCTGTTATAGGCAGAATCTGTTCATTTGAAGCATTTCACAGCATTTACCTCTAAAGCTTTTTTTTATTTTCGCGTTACCTTTTCTTCTTCCTCCTTTTCATTCATGGAAATTATTATTAATTTGCTCAGAAAATTCGCTGCTTCGAGAAAGGATCAATATCTTAAAATTTAAAGATGCCCACATGTGTGAACAAAGAATAGAAAAGTGTATAATCTTTAATAAAGTTAGCCTAATACAATATTGTTTCCAATGCTGAAGCAAACATGATTTTGTTTTAGTCTATTCATTGAATACAACGCGACAGCGCGCTCCGAGGTGAAGCGCACCCACAGTTACTGTAATCCCCCATCTCACCTTTACGACAGGTGTGAAGTCATCAAACCGGTTTCGCTGCTGGGGGAATTCGCAGAATTGGGGGTTTAAAAACAAATTAACAAGACCGAGTAGACGTCTCTGCCTAAAATGTATTTCGCCAACAAAACATAAACATAAATAGAAAAATAAACATAAGTAGATATAAAATGTTTAAAGGTCCTACACATCCCATTTTTCATTAAATGTTAATATGATCTTTAGGGTCCTAATGAAAAGTTTGTATTATACGTTAATTAAAAATTTAAAAGGATTGTGTAAAAAAAAGAACTACTTTTACCTGGTAAAAACTAGCTCTGTTCTCAGCAACCTGTTTCAGTACATGCTAATTTAAATGCTCATGACCTCTGCTGAGCCCGCCCCCCCAGTTCTGTGGGGCGTGTCTTTACAACACACGTGGGGTATAGCCACGGAAGTGTAGTCCAGTGCGCGCAATGCTTTGGACTGCATTACCCACAAAGCATTGCCCACAACGCAGTGCTTTGTGGGTAATGCAGTCCAAACTGGAAAACGCTGGAATATGGAGCCTGAGCCTGTTTTCTTTAGTCGTTTTTGGTTTGATTTAAGTACGGAACCTACGCGGAAGTTTGTAATATCGCCTGACAATGCAGAAATTAAAAGAATAGACATGCATCAACTCGATTTGTCTTTCTAATCACTACATGGGCATGAATTAACGGGCTGTTGCGCTCCCGCGAGCAACAACAACATAAAGCGGAGAAGCTTACTGAGAGAGATACGGACGCGATATGTTTACTGATGTGTTTACTGATGTGTTTACATGACTTCTTAATCTTCGACAGACATCGTTATAAACCATCTAACGTAACAAAGGTAAGCATAATATAGTTTTCCGACTACGTACACAGTTTGCAACTAGACAATCACCTTAATGCATTGTTTATTATAAACGGGCGATTAGGGATTATATAGAGACGGATGTACACAGAGAAGAAGCCATAACCATTTTCTATGAGAGTATAAGTTAACACTCCGCATTCATTGTGATTATTAGAAAAGGCGATCTGCAAAGAGTCATAGAAAAATAAATCACACTCACCGAGCCTGGTGAAGATGAAGCAGGAGCGCTAGTACAGATCCATTTTTTAGGAGCAGCTTCCTAGTAAAACCTGCTTTATATTGACCCGCGTTTATAAAGCAGTCTGGTGAAAAATGATTATCGCAAACATAAACGCATTTAGGTAAATCGGCGGGGACGTTAGCTTTAAAAACTAAATTCAGCCACTGCGTCCTCAGTGGCTCAGATACCTAACCCTACACCCTAAAAAATGCTGGGTTAAAAACAACACAATCTGGGTTGTTTTTAACCCAGCTGCTGGGTAACTATTGGACTAACTACATGCTGGGTTAATTTAACCCAGCAAAATGGGTTATTTTTTTAACCCAGCAAAATGGGTTAAATATTCAGTCATATTTAACTATAATGCTGGGTTAATTCTACCCACATAAATTGGTTAAATGTTCTACCCAGATGTTGGTTCATTTTAACTGGAATATTAGGTTAATTCTACCTCACAAATAGGTTATTATTATTTTCTGTAAATCTGTAAAAAACTATCCATGTCTATTAAACAATTAAATTACTTTTATATACTGGTCTATTACAAAAAACTTCCACAAACCATACATATATGCAATAAACAACATCCTATTAAATTTTCATAGAAGAAAACATTTATTTTTCAAACGCATGACCAGATAATCCTAAAGAAGTTTTACAGTACAAATAGGCTAGGGCAGCTTCTACAAAGCAGGGTCTCTTTGTGGCTTTAGAGCAAAACTATCCAGCCCTAGTCTCATTGTAAAATACAAACACTGCCTTCTCTAATTCATACAAGTATTACAAATAAATACAATAAACAGTTAACCACTAAACAAACATACATGAATACAAACATACAAAGATACATGGAACATGTATCATGGAACATGTAAAGGATCAAGTCTTCTACTTGCAAGCAAGTATTGCTGTATGTAAAAATTTCACTGGTGTTGACTCACTTTCTCCCATCTGATAGACCACTTTTTGGAGAAATTCCCATACAGGAGCACACTGCTTTGGATAGTTGATATCGAAAATATAAAATGCCTTGAAGCACACATCAACCGCACCCAGGAGTGTGCTTTGCTCCAGAGCCTGTCCCAACAGAATGACAAACGCCTGAGAGCAGCGCTGGTCTATATCTCCCAACGTCAAGATGTAGGGGTACGGCCTGGAGACTTCAGCATGCTGGAGGTATTCCACCATGTTGGTTCCACCCTTAGAAAGCAAGAAATAAAAGAAAAATAAAGTAAAAATTTGGTTAAATAGCAAAGATTAAACTGAATAAGACTATCAATTTAGTGTTGGTTTAAATTGATACTAAATAAAAAAGAAACCCAAGTGAAATCAAGTTATAGAATTGCTCTGTCATTACGGCAACATTTTACTTAACATTTCTCTTGTTAGGCTAACAATGTGCTTTTTGTTGAAGTACTATATACCATCTGTGCTATACAGCACTATAATCACACTCTCACTATCAGGAACGACAGTGTTTCACAAACTACAAAAAGGCCATCACATTCAGAAACTGCAGCCCCTGTTTTGAATTATTATCTGCACCAATTTATGAGGGTAAATCCAGGCATAGATTATGGCTTGAAAAGGAAGCACAGTAAAATGTCCCTGAATCTACTGGTCGTGGGCTTGCACTTACTGACTGTCACTGGCACTACAGCCATGTGTAAATGCAATGTGAACATTCAATTCATATTTATGGGTATTTATCTTTCCACAATAGATTACAATTGCTTTTGACATCAGGTGCCATTGGTCCTACTTAAATTAAATCTGATCACAATGCAGGCAGACATAAAACAAATTAAAAGACAGGACATAATTAGACATTATTACCTGGACAATGCCACTACATAAAAATTACATTTTAACAAAGCACCTTGTTGAGTCTTTCTAAAAGGGAAAACCTCCCCAAGGTATAACTGAATATTATTAAATTTCTGACTTATTCTTGATAGATTGATGGGATTTAATGCTAAGAACACGAAAAAGGTCAAGCTTACATGTAAACAGTGTGGAACAGCTTACGCCTACTGTTCTATGTATGAACACTTTTATGACCACTTAAAGGCAACAACACTGTACAATTTCCATTGCATGATGTATTTATTGGATTATTTTAAAGCCCAGGAATACCAAGTTTAGTCTTAAAATTAATACCATTTGCTTTTAAATATCCAGAAACTTGGAAAAGTTCCCTCTTGGCATCTGTAGGAACACACATTATTAACATGATGTGGTTTGGCATATCTGAGTTTTGGTATTTATTGGCCAAATATTACCCATATTCTAAAAGTAATATTTGCAAAGTGTAATGTATAAAAAAGAAATAATAATAATAATAATAAAAATTTTTTACCCAATGTCATTTCTTCTACAGGAAATTGAAGTTTATTTTCCCGTCTCAGCAGGTGTAGGATCTTGTCTGCATATATAGGCAGCCATGTTTCAAAAAGTTTTGGTGCAGCCTCTCTATGCAAAACAAGAAAGTCCTGTGCAATCTAAAGTATAGAAAACAAAGTCAATAGCTGCCATACTAATATAAGATTGTTATAAAAAAAATTCATTTCCACACAGGATAAATTTATATTCCACTAGATACCATTCCCGGACTGGTTAGATGTGGGAACTCTTGTAGGATCTCACGTATATCTTTTAAGTTATTTCCCCTTATCCACTGTCCTCTGTACAGGACTGTATCCTGCATGTATGCCGACACCTGGCTGAGGGGCTGAGAATTGTGTCTCAGCCATTCTTTTAGTTGTTTGGCCCTGTCTTCAGAAATAGTAGAGTCTATAAAAACACACAAAGGAATACTGTCAATGATAATATTTGTGTTTTGTTTTATCAACACATTTTTCAGTTCAATTACATATTACCTGGTATGTATGCCCTTTCAGGCTCTTTGTCTTCTTGTTTTTGCGGCCTGCTCACAGATCTCAGCTTCTTTCGAATGTTCCTAAGCCTCTCTTCAAGAAATCCAGTGGCTGGATGGTGATTCCGGCCTTGGGTGTACCATATTTCCTGGTAAGTAGTGAAATCGTATTTAAATAGAGACTGGGCAGTTCTTTTTTCCTTTCCCATTTTCTACTACCTATTTTTTTAGTTTGCATCAATTCCTCTATAAAGTTTTTCAAAAAGTACTCACGCATCCACTGTCTGATATGTCTTTCAAGCATGGAAAAGCCTGAATCAAAGATGAAGCCAAGGCCTTTTTGGTTTCGGAGGTAGGTCTGTAAACATAGGAAAAACACAATAGATGATCAAACAAAACCGTTGGAAGTCATGCGAAAAGTGGTTTCAAAACCTACACAATTATGTTATAATGAACCTGTGGGAATGCATAAGTAACAGTTTGCATGGAAAAAGACTGAAAAGACATTCAGGTTTTTTTCCTTTTCCATCTTTATTGTTCTGCATGTTTGTCCAATTTTTTATCTTTTGGATTTTTCCCAGATGTTCTCCCTAATTTAGCGGTATCCCATTCCTCCCCGTCACTAGTTGGCTCCCACATTAGACTACTACTAACACTCAGTTGGGAGGGCCGAAGAGTATCACGTGTTTCCTCCGTGATGCCAGCCGACCGCATCTTTTCAAACCTCTCGCTCTTGCATCATTGGGGGCAATGTAACACACTCAGAGGACAGCGCTATCTGCTCCTTCTGCTTTACTGAGCTCACAGATGCCCCTGATTAGCTGTAGAGCCATGTAAGAGAGCTCGGCCAAACAGCTCTCTCTAGACCTCAAGTTGCAAAAGGTTACGGCATCACCCGGGAATTAAACTCGAGCTCTCAGGATGATCGGGCGAGCACTTTACCACTGCGCCACTCGGAGGCAGATGTGACTTGGAATTAAAAAAAAATTGTCTATAAAAACAAATCTGTTTTTAAGTACCTTTCTCCGAACTTCTCCATGAGGTGTGACACCAAAATTCGAACCAGGCAACGTCTTTGCCTGATTGTGATCATACAATCCTTATCAAGGCCTTCAAGAATTGCTCTGCCATCATTTGAGGCTGTGAGAATCTGGCGGACATCCTATAAAAAAAATACACAATTTAATGATAAAGTTTTGTTACTGTTCATTGCTGAAAAACAAAGTAAATTATATGTCTTAAAATGCGGAACCTACAAATTCTGGAACTAGATGTAGTACACATGGCATAATCAGACCCACTGGTGCAGTTTGTTTCTCCACAGGGAATGGAAGCGTGGCAGTTGGTGGGGCAGCAGAGCTTTTATGTGGTGTAAAAGGTAGCCCAGCATTTCCAGTCTAAGCAGAAAAGCCAAATTAGTATATCATATATTGAGCTTATACACATATTAGAAGAAATAAAATCAAAATTATGTATAAATACTTACAGTCCAATTTATCCCATCCAATTAGTCCAATACAGAACAAATATTGAGCATCCTCGTGCATTTTAGACAGAATGACCTTTTATACAAAATAGGTGGACTATCGACTAAACAAATAAGACACTTATTTCCAGTTGTAAGCATGTATTGTCAAGCAAGACCCTTTCACCAATGTCAAACTTAAAAAAACAAAAATAACAGTATTTATACATACATGGATTTGCTGGGAGCTTAGCTAATGTAGTTTAAAAATGTCTATAGCGCAGAGAAATGTAGAAATTGTCATCATGCTCTCTGTATGATTTGACTGCATGCAGTGGATGATGATCCTGCAGCTCTCTCACATCAACAGCTGCCAAAACTTGAGTGGGTATCACACTGTATGCAAAGAAATGCCTCTTAAAGCCTTTTGTTTCCCACTTCTGTACCAGAAGTTAATTGTTGGTGTGTATGTTGTTTGTCCCAGAATGAAAATGGTTTTTATGAGTCCAAATTTGGGCTCTCCATCTTTGTCATAGGACATAAATACTGTCATCCCTGCTCTATATGCAGTACCCTGAAAAGTAACCCAGACCGGCACAAACACTTCACTCAAAAGGGGAATACCTATAAGTCCACTTTGGATCTTTTTAACTCCCTCAATGTTGGCAAGAAAAGT
This sequence comes from Clarias gariepinus, assembly GCF_024256425.1. Lineage (NCBI taxonomy): Eukaryota > Metazoa > Chordata > Actinopteri > Siluriformes > Clariidae > Clarias > Clarias gariepinus. The sequence continues at coordinate 28,309,476 of NC_071108.1, forward strand.
AATGTGCCCTGGACCAACTTCTGGATTGTGGCTTAACACAGAGCCACACATAAAATTGTAACACTGCATTATCTGATGCCGAAAAGCCATGGTTTTGCAAATGTTTTGGAAGTTGCATGTGACATGACTGACCCGTTTGAAAAATCCATGTTTAGCCTCAAAACGCATTGCCCAGAACTGCATCAAGGGTCCAAGTTTTTGAATAGCTTTTGGGTAATGGAGCATGAAGTGGTGTTTTGGCCGTAAATGTAGATCGGGATAGAGCTCCAGGAAGAGGGAATGATGCTCTTCAATGATTTTACTCAAGTACAGAGTTGCAGCTATAGTGAGAGATGGAGAGAATATGAACTCTATGCACAGCAGTAAGAGTAGGAGAAGTTTCCATTCCTTGTTTTCTACAGGGACCAGGTCACCTATCATTGTCGGCAGTAACCGAATTAGGCACCACATCTGAGCTGCTGATTAACGCATGGACCCATCAAGGTTTTTTAGATCATTCTTAGTTATCGGAGAGGGTTTGTTATCTTTATGACAAAAGCTGTAATCAAAGCTTGTGATTCTGTAGTTGAGCTTCTCAAGTGTCAGATGCTTTTGCTCAATCAGCGAATTCAACACAAGCTTAAGTTCATATGGCCCCACTCCTTCCAGGATATCGTGCATGATGTCTGGTGCAATGTTATCTGTTACATGAAAAAAAGACAAGCTGTTAAGGATGCTGTCTCTTTTCAAGCCTGTCTTGGAGGGGTTGGCAGTACGCAAATCTGCTTCGTGACTATGGACATTGCGTAATAATTCAGTATCTTCCTGTGTCTGCACCCTCAAGACATCTCTATTTGCTTTGCACCACCGACATACATAATTTCCATGGAAGCTCTCAGTGTAGCCAAGAATGGCATTCAAGCCCAGATTGTCTCCCACCACCTGGACAACTGTGAACTTAACAACACCATGAAAGTCAGCGGTATCAACAGTGATGCCATCCCTCTCAAGACACCTGATTTCTTCAACAATAGGGCACAGCACTGCATCAAGACCATAGGTCTTTGCATCATCTGATTTGTAAACTGCTAGAAGGAAGTGTGACCGCAAACTTGATAGCAGGTCTGGTGGCAAGCTCTTCATGATGAAATATATAAATCCTAACTTGTGAATCCCAGTCTTAGATCCAAGAGGATTGACAGTTTCACAGTCATCACTGTACAGCAGTAGCGGAACTGAAACCTCTTTCAAGAATAGTGGATGTGTTTTACAAAACGTCCCATCAAAGACATCCTGAAGTGCATCACCCTCTCTCTGCTGCCATTCCATCATGGTCTTTAAAATACCAGGAATTTCAAGTACCTTGACCAGAAGGCACTGTAGCGGAATACGCTGATAGGAATCAGGAACTGCAACTTGTCGAACAGTGCCAGTGGTGGAATCCCATTGCTGTACATATGAAACCCCAGGCAAAAACTCCTCAACTGGCTGAATAAAGTTTCCTGATTTAGCAAAATATTGCATTTGTTTATAGTTTGTTTCCAGATCTCTGAAAGGCTCAGCTGCATCAGAGAACTGGAACATGAGCTCTTCTACCTTTGGGCTTTGATCAAGACCAAACTGACTAGATAAAGACATAGTCTGTGATTGTAGTCTGCTCACAATATCGCATATTAAACTAGAAGTCTGTTGTACTACAAAGTTTAAGTTAGAAAATGTCTGGGAAGATTTAGACTTCAGATTAGCTAAAAAAAAGGGCCACCCGTTCGGTAATGTCCTCTTGCTGTAGCACATCCCATTCATCCTCAACTTCCTGTCCTAACTCCTCTTCAGCATTAAGTTCATCATCAGGCTGAGCCGGCCGTTCGAAAGGCTCATTAAGAGTCTGTTTAACTTGGTTTTCATGCTGTTCCACTAGGTGTCTTCTGTAAGACCTGATGTAAGAAAAAGTTCTCCCACAACCACTTTCACTACATTGGAAATATGTTGATAAACTGTTTATGTGGTGTACAGCTCGTAAATGTATGAAGAGACTCCTGACATTTCCAGGAATTTGCCTTTTACACCGAAAGCAAACATATGCCATCTATCTTGGGAAAATTTGACAAATTATCTGCTAAAATAATAGTACTAAAAGTGGGGAAAATTAAGCCCTTTCCATCTGTAGTAATCTTAACTACTTACAAATTCTCTGAAGTATTTTAGGAACTTTAGCCTTGGGCCAATTTTTGGGATTATGCAGTTGATGGTCCCCTCATCTAAAAGTAGAAAGCTTTCTTCATCTATTGCCTGATCTAAAAGACAAAACAACAGAAAACACAGAGATCTTGTCAACATTAAAATCATAGAAGGTAGTTATCATCTGTAGCCTGACTAACAATACAATACATATACAGTAGAGCATGCTAAAAACCTATTTTAAATAAGGTATAATATATATGATCTAGTTTCATGACACATTTATTTAAAAGCAAGGTAAATGTGAAAACCAGAAGGTAGCAAATTCAATCTAATTTATAAATGGTTTGTCACCATCAAATTCTGGCAGTGTTTACTGTAGGTAGCCAATATGTTGCAATGTAGACTCAACATGCTGTGGGTGAAGGGTACGTTATATAAAAAAAAAAAAGGGTACACTACTTGACTGAAAAAAAAAAAACACTTCCTTACCTGTAAAGCTATCTATTAGGTCAGGAAGTTGCCATTCTGTTAATTTTTGTCTGACAAAGCTGTCCATGTAACCTAAAACAAAAACATGAAGACAAGTATTACAATAAAAGACAGCTACAGTATTATTGGTTTTTGTACCAAAAATAAAACAGCAAAATAAGGTGACTGTAATGTGCCAGTATGACCCCAGCTATGATAATGCATTTCCTCAGGAATTAGCTTAAAACCAACGCAGACCACAAGAGTCTAGTCTCACTTAAAAAAAAAAATTAATAATAAAAATAAAAAAAAACTAGTTAAAAAGACTAGTTGATCTTGTGGTCTGCGTTGGTTTTAAGCTAATTCCTGAGGAAATGCATTATCATAGCTGGGGTCATACTGGCACATTACAGTCACCCAAATATTAATACTTCCATAGTTATCTGTACAGCTGTGGTACTTTTTCCCCATAGTTGCCGCATTGACTGACTAATTTAGTCACAAGCAACTTTGGTTAAAGAAGGCTACCTGGTTGGCTTACATGCAGCAGTTAATGGTGACATTTGCATACTTGCCAAAGGGGGAAAGGTGTAAAATATTGTTATAACTCGGGAGAAACGCAAAAGAAATTTGACCGCGGAGTAAATTACTAGCTAGTGAAAAACGGAAGGATTAGCAGGTGTGTATATCTGTGAGAGGGTCAGTGTTTTGTAACACCCCAGCATTTTATTGTCTCAAACAGTGAGATTAATAAAGTTCTAATGTTAATGTGGTTGCTAACGCTAGCAACCTAACTAAATGCTAGCGTCATGCTAATACTACAGTTACAGTTTCGTCACCCTGCAAACATTCTACAGAGAAAGATAAAAAGCTCAGACATCTTATCCGTTTCTTTCACACAAAGGTGGGGTTCTGTGGCTAACTATAGCAGCTATTGTCAGCTAAATTATCTTACCTCAGACCAGCCTGAAAGTTTGTGTGTAACCTAAACACGGTAACAGTAATAAATGTTTCATATAGTAATAAATTTTCAGTCATATGTGCCTTAGGTGAGTGAACGTGTGTATACAGACCTTGTATTTAACGTTATTTCCTTTAAATGCACGAGGAAGATGAAATGTCATCAGCGCTCAAAAGAGAAGACATTAAGCTGACTGACAGCCGCTGAATCCACCGGTGAACTTTGGGGGAGGGGCCAAGCAAACTTCAACCCAGCAGCTGGGTTACACAAAAACTACCCAACTCTCTGTAAATAACCCAGAAAAATGACCCAACAGCGGTAACCCAGTGTTTGGGTAGAAAAAACAACCCAGCGTTTTTTAGAGTGTAGGTAGGTACCCTAGGTCACTAACCCTAGGTAGTGAATGACGACTGCTGTGTTTGCTATTACACCCAACAACTGTACAACACACTCGCTTAGGCGCCATTTTGCTCCAGCGGCGAAAAACAATGGCCGACAGCTTCTTCCCACTCGGGGCGGGTCTTTGCTAAAACACCAGTGTCAATCAACTATAGTAGGAGCGGCCTCTTGTGGTGTGGAGTCACATTGACAGACATTTGCGATTGGTCTGATTTCAGAAGGGGCATGTTATTGTAATAAATGAAAAGAAAACCACTGGGCGGCTCTTTATCATCGTAGAGTGGTTGTGTACGCACTCTCCTAACACACAGTTCAGTCCAAACAGCTTAAAAAAGTGCATGTAGGCCTGTATGACCCCTTTAATGGTTACAATTAAATCAGACTTCATAGTTGGATTTGAAACTTTGAGTGTAATTCATAAATTTGGCATAGTAAAAGTACCCAAGCATGAGTTAATATATACCTATATTAAATAAAATTTCATATTATACACACACACACACACACACACACACATACACATATTGATTTATATACATTGCGCAGCTCTTTCTTAAAAGAGAGGCGATGATGGGGGGGGGGGGTATAGAATTGGAGGGAGCAATTTATGCTATCATAAGGAAAATATCAATTTCTTCTATTCCAAAGATTAAAAATGGTAACAATGTCAACTTTTGAAACTAGAATCCAGAAGACTAAATTTACACAAATTTAAAAAGAGGCCTTAATCACTGAAAGTCTTCAGAAGAGCCTTAGATTCAAGATCTTTTTAAAGAGGTTTTTAAAGTGTGGAGAGGTGCATTACAGTTCCTCTGAATGTATAGGTGAGAACAGATGATTCACACTTGGGGAGAGTGAATAATTTGCATTTGAATGTTGTCTGGCATTGTAAAGCACACACAGTGACACTAAAAGAACAACAACCTAGGATTAATAGGAATAGGAGGCACTAAAGAGAAGGAATTTTAATTTAGACTATAAAAAAAATTAACCTGTGTCTATTTTTAGGCGTGCCAGCTGCCACTTTTTAGTTAGTTTTCAATACAAATCTTATAATGCCCACATGACATAACGTAATTAGGCACGGCTGGTGAGCTATCCTTGCTAATGATCCCGGGCTTGCACCCCGCGCTATAAAATACAAGTACGACGGCCATCCGCGGACAGCAGCTCCTGCCTCCGTCCGCTTGCTTTATATTTATTTATATATATATAAATAAATATAACTGTAGGAGTGTAGGAGTGTCACAGCATATGTAATTGATACCTTCTAATGGAGTCCTGCTTGGGGACAGGGGTTATGCCTGCATGCCATACCTCCTAACCCCTTACCCAGAACCTCATACTGAGGCAGAAAGGCAATTTACCAATGCCCACTCGAAAACAAGAGCACGAATAGAAATGACCTTCGGCCAATTAAAATCCAGGTTCGAAATTCGTACACATTTCACAACTATTGCAGGGCAAGTTAAGGTTAACACAGCTCTCACTGCTTTAACCATTGCGTATTCCAGTGCCTGAGGTCCCCTAGAGTAAGGCCAGACCAAGCATGCAACATTGTGGGTGCCTGTGCTGTGCTACACAATATAGCAACCATACGCCGGGAGAAACTGCCCACAGTGTTGGTGGAGGTGCAGTGGGAAGACATACCAGCTCTTGAGGTCCTTGAGGGACAGTTATTTTATGTAAGGCCACTGGTGACCATTGAGCCCCAACCCCCAGCTCATGTGGTGGATAAATAAAACATATGCTCAAAATGGACACTATTTCCTTTATTTATATTTTCCAAAACAGATGGCATTTCAGAACTAGAGATGGTCTAATTAGTAACTTTTTTACTAGTAAACATTAACATAACATCTTTTCATGTAAAATGCACTTTCCCAATAAATAAATAAATAAAAAAAATAATAATAATTTAAACAAGTTTGAATACTTTATTCAAGGTGCAAAAATATGTCTGTGTAATAAATCACCAGCTGGTGGTGCAGTTTCACAACTCCTGCCGTCGCTGTTCTGAAGCTGTCCAATTACTCCGTACACATTCAGAACAGATATGTCAATCATCCTTTGCTTGGAGCTGTGGAGAGAAAGACAACAGAAAATTAAAAACCCAGTTTAAACCATGTACTATTGCATTGTTACAATGTATACTTACCTCAGTCTGTAGTTTCTTGATCTCCAACTTTTTTCTGTATAAGAAGCTTTTTGTATTCTATATCTAGCTTTTCTCTTTCAATCGACAGGAGCAGCTTCCGCTTGTAAATGGCTCGTACATCCTGTGACAAAGATAATGCGTCACAAAGACGCCAAGTATGTTGCTGGTAATAATGGGTAGTTACTCACTTTACTCTTTGCCGACAGGGACAGTGGTGTGGGCACATCCTGTTTTTACTTGCTGCCAGGTTCTTTGCTGTCCACTTAAATTGCTTCTATTGAGATGTAATAGTGAAGGATTAATATGTACGACCAGGGTAAGGCTACTGGGTCAGTAGAGTTCACACACACACATCAGTAAAGCTCTTATTAACAACCTAGTTATATTACACTTACGTGGTTACAAGTCGGCTTAAATCAGATATTTTTCTAATATGCTTATTTGTGCAGAACATTTCATACAGGTTTAATTTAAAGTATTTACATAGATTAAATAATAAAGAACATTATAATATAAGATGGACAAAAAAACTCAAAACAGAAGGGTCCACGTTAGCCACAGGAATCGAACCAGCAACCGCAGTAGTGTGAAACATTAACCACTGTAACCATGATACAATTGTAACATTTACATAACTTTTACATTATCAATGTAAAAGTTTACATTACCACATTATAACATTATCATAATTTACATTACCAAGCCTTTTCCCTGGCTTTATTTATAGCAACGGTGTTCCCTTTTTTATTTATTGTGTCTGAGTATTCCTCATACAACTCCATGAGCAGCGTTTGCTCAGCAGCGGAGAAAAAAACTGCCCGCGTTTTACCTGTCTGGTTCATTTCAGATCTATGTTTCATTCATCCATTCATTTGGGCTTTTTAAATATTGCGGGCGTGCGCACAAAGTGAGACTATGCAAGCCTGCCTTGAATAAGTCTTGATTAGTTATAGCTGAGCTACGTTTGTGGAACGACATGAGGCTTAATTTGGAGATGCTGCTAATTTGAGTCTCACTTTTACGCGTAAGTCTGGCTTTATTTAGCTACTTTCATGGAATACCCCCCTGATGGAGGTTTTGAGCTGTATACACACAAATCTTTGAGGGGTTTAAAACGAATTAATAAGTCCGAGCAGACCTACATGAAAGGTGAGAAATGGGATTACAGTAAACAAGCGCGCTGTTGCGTTGTATATACTGTACAACAGCCTTGTTTAAATAATGGAAAAAATAATTATTCAATGCTGGACACAAACAGCAAATATGATGATTATTATAAAAAAGCCAGAAGAACTTCGTGTTCATAAAATAATATTTACTTAATATGATAATATATATATTGTTCATTCATGTCTTCTGATGATGTCGACACATTTTTACGTTTTAAATAAGATACTGTATGTTGGCATATTCACGAATCAGGACATTCGCATAGTTAACACTATCAGATAGCCTACTATCAGAAAATTAAATTAATTTCAACACCATGTAAACCGAGGCATTGCCATGTCTTTCACTGTTTTGTCCCTGTTAAGACATTACAAAAACTATATAAGAAACTTATTAGGAATTTTAAAGCACGAATTTGGGCATCTCATTTCATCATTATAATATAATATGAAGCACATATACACAGCTTCATCATGAAAGATCTGTTGTAAAACAAAAAAAAAATCATGTTTGCTTTAGCATTGGAAACAATATTGTTTTAGGCTAAGTAATTATACACAATTCTTCATGGTACAGTACTTGGTCCGGCTTCTACAGATAGAGCCACGCCAAATAGCCGCGGCCGTGTGAATTGCGTATGAATGGCGTACGGCTGCCCTATGCACGCCGTAATCCCCCCTCCTTTTCCTTCGAGAAAGGCGTGTCAAGATTTCACAGTAAACACGCCCATTCAAGCCCTATTTATGCATTTACCTGGTTCCACCACTAGATGGCGCTTCGTTCTCAAGGACACGTTAACACAAGCCAGCAATTTAGCTGCGCTGTGTTGCAATCACGTGATTTTAACAACCCACCCCCGCCGAACTGACGCTGCCAAACTGCACTAAAGATGAAGATGGCGGATTAATGGACTATTCGCGGTAAGTGGTGTTTTAATTTATAAAATTTGTTTGGGATTAGTTTACAGTTTATTTCCCAGTTTAGTTTTTTACCGGCCGTTTTGAAAATCACTGGCAGCACCAGCAGCGGTCAGAGGAAAATTTAGATAACTTAATGAACTGTTTACCAAGTCTGGAGTTAACATTACAGCTTACTGTCAGTGTCACAAACTCACAATGTCACTCCTCTTAAACAAAAAAAGACACTAAAGCTTCGAAAATACTATTAATGTCCCTATTACAAAAGCTGCACTACCCGATGAAGAGTGTTTGTGCTCTATAAAAATGCCTTTAGAGTCTGACCGCGTGTTGTCTGGAGAAATTCAGCATTTATTTATTCTTTGGGTAAGAGTTAATCTGCAGGTTATATCTGTGAATATAATGTGATGCAGTTCATGAAGGACACAAGCTGAGGATAGATGTACAGGACCTCGCGAGCTAAACGCTCATAACCAGGTTTATATTTTTCTCAGTTTGGCTGTGACTTTTAAGCGGTTTGCTTAGTTACCGAGCTGGATAAAAACTCTGAAGTGTTTATCTGTTAAGGAGTGGGGGGAGGGGGAGGTGTGTGTGTGGGGGGAGGTGTGGGGGGGCTTCAGTACTCGGAGAGTTATAGTTTGGCTTCAGAGATGAACTAATATATACGAGTGTTATATCGCCTAACTTATTTGTATGAAAAGCGCATTAAGTAATTTAATGCAGACGATAATACAGACAGACCGGGGTTAACACTAACAAAGTTCAATGGTTAAAGTTATCCCAGTTTATTTACATTCCAGAATTCCCCAAAACAGTATTTTACACACTCTGTGGTGTAGGTTTACTAATATCTTTTATATTTATTACAACTAGATATTCTGTAAAGTTTATTTATCTTTGTCTTCACTAAATTCTCCTGTTTTTTTTAATGAGAGCTCCGCCCTGGAGGATTGGGGGGTCAGACGGAAGACGGTTGGCCTTTTGGAGAGCCTGGAGGAGCCTGAACAAGCTGTTGAGGGAGCTGTAGGAGGGATGACGTCACAGTGCAACAGCTTTAGAATGATGTTTGGTCAGGTCTACTGTATATTCTGAACATAGAATTGCAAAACGTCTGATACTTTACGGGGGGAAACAAAGAATTAAACAGTTCCCTCTTTAATATTTTTTTAAAATGATATTTTAATATAAAAGAACCAGATAGAGACTGATAAGCAGCTGGTGTTATCCGGGTATTTTAATGACCTTTAAGCAAAAATTAAACATGTTTTTACCTGTTTTATACAAATTATTGTTTTACCTTTGACTAGTTTTGGAGGAATAAATTTTATTTTTTAAAGTCCTGTGTGTGTGTTTCAATTGTTGGGGGATTGTTTGTGTATTTAAAAATACATTTACTTAAACCAACAACTTCAATGTGCAAAAAATGTGACCCGACGTTTTAAATAGTCAAAGAGTTGGGCTAATAATAATGATAATAATAATAATAATTATTATTATTATTATTATTACTGGTTATAGAAACAAACGAAAACAACAGTTAAACACTTGATCATATGTATCTGTGCTAGTTTGTGTTTGTGATTATGTGACCCATAATCATTTTTCTCAGTATAAAATTTTGGGGGGGGTTTTAAGAACTCCATCAAAAGAGCAAAGACAAACTTAGAAGAAGTGGAAGGTAAGAAACCTCAGTGGAGAATACTGACTATGACATGGTGCTAATTGCTCTGTGTGTGTGTGTGTGTGTGTGTTTTGGCGGGGGGAGGGGTACTTCAGACTTACTTGTCTGTGCTCAATAGTTTGTGTTAAACCAACGGAGAAATGCACACACACCTCTCATCCACAAACGCTTTAACTGTTGTCTTGTAAATCGTTGATTAAACCTATGAACACAGCTGTTCAGCATCAGTCCTAAACACAAGCGCAGGGTCTGTTTTTGTCCTTAATTAAAAGACATCAATATGTTAATCATTTAAACAATGATAACATGTTGTTTATGTTTAATGTTTGTTTTGCGGGAAAAGGTAATAAGCAATATTTAAAATAAAACAAACCAGGAAGTAAGTGTTTCATACATTAAGGTGCTGTGTATAACTAAGTGCCCCAACAGACATAGTAACAGTATACAGAGTGTGTGCGCTGTGGGGGATTGGAAGGTGAACGAAGATAATCATTTACAAGACAAAAGACGTTTAAAGGTGTGTTATGCCCTAAAACTTATCATATATCATATCATATAACTTATCATATAAGATAATAAAAATTACACCAAAGTGCTGCAGGTTTGGTGTCTGTGAGCTTTTCCTAATCAGAGTTAGACGGGGGGCATTTTGTGGCTGCTCCAGTTACACTCTACTTAGATACTGCACAGAGGGGAGTTCATTTCTGTTCTCTTCACCCTAGCTTAATTTCATCTCCTGAAATAATAGTAAGTTTTGTAAAGCCTGAGTTCATCTTCCCAGCCAGTGTTGTGTATGGGCAGGGTAGCATCATGGCAGGATTGGTGTAACTTTTATTATCTTTTTAGCTGTGCTGCGTGAGAGAAAAGTAGTGACAAATTCATTACTTTCGTTACTAGACTATTTTGTCTGCAAGTGAAATACATCGATACGTTAATAATTTACACCACGATAACATTACTGCGGAAGTATCTAGAGACGTAACTTTGAGACGTTCACAGTATATTCGAACCGTAGACTGTGTTTATTTTGCAGAACATTACAAAACAGCCATGTCCAATAAAACAGTGCATCTTTAATAAGCCACATTGGTTTCGGGTTAGAAGTAAAATTAACGAAAGACTGAGAAGCCCCGTAAACTTGACCCTGACAATAATAGTCGATTGTTTTTATATTTATGTTATATATATATATATATATATATATATATATATATATATATAATGTTCAAATGAACGTTTCAGAGTATATAATTTGTCGTGTCATCCGTTTTCAGCGTTGGCTGATTTTGTGATTGAGACCCATGGGTTACATTGAAATATTTTTATTAGTAGTAGTAAGCCAGTCTTTAGTAACCTTGGACAAATCACAATATAAGCCCTCTCTCGCGCACGTGCTCTCTCTCATTCTCTCTCTCTCTCTCACACACACACACACACACACACACACACACACACACGTAAACACACAAACAACTAAAACATGAAATCGCGTAAAACCAAATAAAACTATAAGAAAAATATAAGCAGTAAAAATTACAGTAGTATTCTGTAGGTGATTCCTGTCCTGATAACAGGCGCTGACCCTATTTAGGTCAGCAGAACACTGTTTAGTTCTGTTAGTATTGTGTTCAGGTGTGAATGTTTATAGGGATTTAATCTGTCTCTGCTGCCGCATCTATTCACCGTAGTGATAAGTGATTAATGTCCCATCAGATCTTTGATGGGGGACGTTATGCTGGTTAAATGACTAAAGACATACTGATCCGTATGGACAGATATTTGTTCCAGATATTATGTGTTATTAATTGATTTGTTTTGCCAATTTTTGACTATCAGCGAAAAAAAAAACATCAGCAAAAACATCAAAAATATAACGAAAACAAACTCAAGCAGAAGTTAAACTTTAAGTTTTACTTTGCAGCAAAATATTATCTACCAGTGTATTAAACGGAAATAGATAAAATACACCGTAATGTAAAATACTGTACATAGCCTGCACTTGTATTCCGTACCTACAACGACTGGTATAGATAAATTACAGATGTTACCGTGTCTTTAAGTATTATTAAGGATGTCGTGAAAAATATTGCAATAAGTAATTTAGTTAATTAATTAATTTAATCATTAATTAAAAATAGCATAAGCATCATGGGTTGTGTATTGAGTGATTTAAATCTGTTTTATGAATCGTTTTTTATCCTTCTTTTTTACCACATCATCTATTTATGAAACTATGTTGACGTAAGTTATGTTATATATATCAAATATAGTAACCGGCTGCTTGGACACTGCAGTTAACTGAAGCAGTCTATGCTCCATCTGGCGGAATTATACAGCATTGCAACCATCTTTTTAGAAAGCGCATGGGGGCGTTTATGGGGGGGGCAACGTTAACTACGTCATCGCGGGGGATCACATTCCGTGCACAGATCGATCATGGTCCTGTCACGGTCCTGTCATGGACCTATCATGCTCCAAGGGGCTGTTTGACGTGGCTCCCACTGTAGATAAAGTCCTTTCATGCGCCATCTGGCGGATATTAAGTGAAGCACAACACATCCCAAAAGTTGCTTACGGCAAGTCGCGGCACGCAGTGTGCTAAATTGCGGCATCTCACGGGAAAACACACGCAGTCTTAATGGCCACATCTGTACCACCTGCCAGACCTCATCAGGGACCGCTGGAGCAGCCGACCAACCAACAATAAACCGCAGACCCAGCCACAAAGTCATAACAGCTCAAACCAAGGATCACGGCGAAGGAAGAGCGATAACCTCCAGCAAGTCAGCCAGCCAAATAAGCCAGCTACCACAGTTCCCGGCAGAACAAGGTGCCAGAGCTATCGGGCGAGCTGGTTTGTCAACAGGCACCATCTTTTTCCTCTGCCCATCAAAAGCTTTCAGCTAAGCTAGCGCCCAGTGGGAGGGTCCAGCAAAAAAGACTTAAAAAAAGAGGAACCAACAGAGTGCACTTTGTCTTGGGGCAACCCACATAACCGAAGGGGGTGGTGGTGAAATGCGCTAGTGCGGTCCTCTCCTCACACGCTGGAGGCTGGGGAGGAGGGGTCTATGTAGCACTGGGGTCAACCCCACACAATGGGGTTGTTTTTTATAGGTTAAAATATGTTGGTAAATAAAAATTAGACCAACAGACCTAATCTGCGACCGCTATATTATTTATTTTGTCTCCAAGACGACGGGTGTTTGGTTTCGGGGTTAAGCTCTCGCGAGCATGTGCAGTTGTGATGCGAGGGAGTCCTGATGACGTCTCGGGTCAGAAGTACCGGCATAAAGCCGGAACCGGCGAAGGAACATGATGGAAAGATAAAGCAGCACGCTGGTTTTGGAATAGAGAGAGAGAGCGATTGTTTGGATTTTCTGAGGATTACTTTTCCCGGAACACATTCAATACTCTTAACATTTTAACATCTTCTACCGGTGAGACCGAGCCATCTCTCCCGCTCACCATTACAAAAAACTGTTGAGGCGGTATTATGTAGATGGTAAGACCATGCTAAAAGAGTTGAAAACAGTGTATGAGTTCCAGGGGTGTTTTTATAATATGAATGCATGAACAAGAAAAGTGTGGAGAAACTGTGGCGCTTACAACATATGCATGGGGTGAAAGTTGTAGCTATAAGAGAGCACACATGGGGTGAGATGAAACAGAACCATCAGGGTCTGCAGAGTTTTTTTAAAAGCTATAATCCTCCTCAGCCGTTTCCACAACGCGATGCATTGTATGGTGGACGGACCTGCCCTGTAAGAATGCATTACACGGCAGGCCCCACTGAATAATGAGTTATGTAGACGTGACATCACTCTACCCCTATGTGAATTACACATTTCCGTATCCGGTAGGTCATCCTGAAATATTTTCAAGGATTTTGCAAACCCTTAAGAATATTTCAGCGTAAAAGCCAGAGTTTACCCTCCCGGAGGCTTATTTTTACCTGTTTTACCTTATAGATCGGGTAAAGGCAAATTGGTTTTTACTCTTTGCTGTACATGCGCCGATCATGAATTTTTAAAGAGGTTCATGCACACACACACACACTAACAAGGAACGAGCGTTGTCAGGGGTCTGGATAACGCCTGAGATTTTTCTCGCCTTGGACAAGGGCTATGTGATAGCAGAGATCACAGAGGTATGGCATTTTAATCAAAAGAGTGCTGTTCTGGCTATATCAAAACCTTTTTAAAAGGGGAACAAGAGGCAAGTGGGTATCCATCAGCAAATCAGATATTCCCAGGACAGAGGGCCTTTTTTCCTGGAGAGTTACAAAGACGCTACAAATAAACCCCATAGCTATTTATTACTAGACCAGACACCCTCCTGTCCAGACCGCTTCAGACTAAGAGCCGGTCTACTGCCCACAGAGACGCCTTGCATATACACTCACCTAAAGGATTATTAGGAACACCATACTAATACGATGTTTGACCCCCTTTCACCTTCAGAACTGCCTTAATTCTACGTGGCATTGATTAAACAAGGTGCTGAAAGCATTCTTTAGAAATGTTGGCCCATATTGATAGGATAGTATCCTGCAGTTGATGGAGATTTTTGGGATGCATATCCAGGGCACGAAGCTTCCGTTCCACCACATCCCAAAGATGCTTTATTGGGTTGAGATCTGGTGACTGTGGGGGCCATTTTAGTACAGTGAACTCATTGTCATGTTCAAGAAACCAATTTGAAATGATTCAAGCTTTGTGACATGGTGAATTATCCTGCTGGAAGTAGTCATCAGAGGATGGGTACATGGTGGTCCACTAGGACCACATCCCTAAATGCATTAAAGCAACTGCCATGTGATTGGTTGATTAAATAATTGCATTAATGAGAAATTGAACAGGTGTTCCTAATAATCCTTTAGGTGAGTGTATGTTGTGTTTTGAGCAGGCAGGAGAACGCTTTTATGGTGTTGAGTCCCAATCCTAAAGAATCAAGATGAGCTAAGACGACATGCCTATGTCGGAGCGCTAGCTTCTGCGACTGAGCCAGAATCAGCCAGTTGCCTATGTCGTACAAACTACGAATGCATTTTGTATATGTGCGGGTGACAGAGGCAGGCCAAATGGAAGGACCCGATATGGTAAGCTTTGCCGCCGAAAGCGAACCTCAGGATCTTCCTGTGTTGTGGCAATATTTCTATGTGAAAATATGCATCCTTGGGATCGATTGTCTCAAACCAATCCCCTAGTTGGATTCGAGAACAATTGTTTTGAAAGAAGGTGCGCCCTTTTCGGTTTCACGGAAGTGGAGACCGAGCGTTGGAACACGGAGGGCGATGTGCAAGAATACTGTAGCCTCTCTCTACAGTCTTTAATGCCCAAAAAGATATACCTGGCAGTATCTTTCACGCTGCCAGTTTCTCCAAAAGGGGCATAAGTTTAGCACTTTGGCTCAAAACACTCTCCTTCTATGCTTCACGCCTCACAAGAGTCAGACCCAACAGTCCCGATTCTTGAACACGGCGGGGAAGGAATTTCCCGAAGGCTTGTTCGTATAGCTTTGCCTCCCGAAACCTAGTGGCGGCTGAGTTAATGGCATCACCAAACAGGCCGGAAGGTGAGATGGGACATCAAGGAGGAATGCACGATCCTTACCCTTGATGCCTGTGGGATTTAGCCACAAGTGCCTCTGCGCAGAAACCATCACAACCATAGAACGGCCAATAGCACGGGCCGTCTGCTTTGTTGCACGAAGAGACAAGTCTGTGGCTCGGCGTAATTCCAAAAATGCCCTGTCCTCAACAGCCCCGCCAGTGCTCAAGACTTTCAGCAGGTCAGCCTGGTAAGCCTGCAAAACCGCCATGGTGTGCAGTGCAGCACCAGCTTGACCTGCTGCCTAAAAAACTTTTCCCCCCAGGAAAGATAAAAGTCTACACGGATGGAAGGAAGTGTTGGCTTTTTCAGGGAGGATGATGTCCCAGGAGAGAGATAGCACGCAAGCGTCTCTTCTATCTGGGGCATCATCATATAACCCCGCGCTTCCGCATCAACGATATTCGAATAAGTCGATGGCATGAAAAACACGGGATGAACATGGCTTGCTCCATGAAAGGGTTAACCCGTCATGGAGGTCGCTAAAGAAGGGGAGAGAGCTTCGTGTTGTCTAATTTCGAGTGCTTTCAGTTTCAACTTCCATCTTTGCAGATGCGAGAGAGGATGACTCTCCTGTCCATTCACAAGAAGCGCTGAAGCGCTTGAGAAGTGGAGGGAAAATTATTATTATTTTTTTTTTCTGATCCGGAGAGAGGGCAAGAGAAAGGAGGGGTTAGACTCTGTCTCATGCGCATCTGCCAAATTCTCAGGAATGCACCGCGGCTCGGAGCTTCTTTTTAAAGGCGAGTCGCGCACGAATCACTTTAATCGGGAAGAGGTCACCATGCTCACACTCTCCCTGAAGCGCAAGAAGGAGACCGTGATTTCCCCCCTCGTAATAGAAAGTGTGAAGATCGCCCTTCAAAAGAGGTTTATCACACGGAGAGACGCATCTAGCCTGAAACTCTGTGAGTTAAACACTTTCTTAATTTTGCTTGTTCACACACACACGCAGACACAACAAAGCTGTCCTGAAGACAAAAAGATCTGAGGATTGTTTCTGGTTCACTTCTATATATAACCTGCAGGTGCACTTTCTTTAGATTATGTCACCTGACCGAGATTATATAAGCCAAAATTTGGCGTGTTTGATACACACATGCTTCACAACCGGCAACACAAAAAGAGGTTCCCATAGCTTTTTCACGCAGCATTGAGTGTAGCTTTTAAAAGGGAACACAGTGCTCGCATTCTCCCTCAGGTCCAAGAATAGCGTGCTCTTCACCCAAACACTCAATCGTCATCGAAGAGAAGTCTCTTACATGGAGGTAAACATATCTCTTTTAACTCAGCCATTTTACTTTCTGATATTCTTTTTTTTTTTTACTGTCGCGCAGTATCGTTTTAAACACACACACACACACACACACACGCGCAAACACAATGCAGTCCTTGAAGACAAAAGACCTGAGGATGCTTCCGGTTCAGAACTATTTATAACCTCCAGGTGTACCCGATCAGATGACGTCACCTGACCGAGGTTATATAAGCCAAGTATTTGGCGTGTTTGACACACATGCTTCAACAACCGGTAAACTAAGACCTTTTTCCTTTCCGTTGCTTTTGAAAGGGAACGAGTGTAGCTTTCATCAATAGATGTCGCTATTACAATAATTAACACAGGCTTTTATTCATTGCTGCCACATTTGTTATTCAATGTGTGCACCTTGTGCCTGCCCAGCAGAAGTCTCTGCCCACACCCTGTTCACAGCCTAAAAAACTCTGGTGCTTATGCTGACATGAGTTTGGGTTACAAGTTACATATGGGCTCATATGACTTGTGAGTTAGTTTATCATGTGATCCAAATGGGAACCATATCAGAACCCATTCTTTTGGACAAAGGGAAGAAATCATGTCAACGAGGAAATGACAGAACTTGCCATCATTAACACTAGAAGTCCCAGAGAGCAGTCATTTGGCTTTTTTACCTATAAAACCCGCCGGACAGCCGATGGGCTGAAAGGCTTTTAGCTAATATCCTTAATCACTTGTGAACAGATGCTTTTGTTATGTAAACAAGGTGGGGCCATGCTGAGCTACTTCAAGGAAACTTGTGTTTCACTTTGCCATCTTAGGGAGAAATCAACTCCTTTGTTGCTGAGATTTATTGATAAAAACAGTGCAAAATAAAATAAAAAACCAACCAACTATTTGTTCACATATTTACAAATAATAATAAACAGTGAGTGAGTACATTACAGCAATCACTCACAATCCCGGCACTGTCATGGTATCTCTAGTCTGCATTTACCACATGTGTATCTGTAGCAGTGAACACATTACACAGTGGCATGATTGTGCTTGCATTTGTGTTTGACCTGACACATGGCTCTTTTTCCAGGGCTAGGTGTGGAGGGTTGTGTCCGACGCAACTGTTCTTTTCTTGCCTTCTTCCTAGCCATATGAGAGTTAGCCAACTCTCTTGCAAGCTCCACCAGGAAGTCCACCCGTCTTTCCTGTGTCCAGGTGCATGCTTGATACAGCACATGTGCATTCATTGCTACCATGTCGATCATGTTATAGAACACGGCAACTGGCCAGCGCTGTGTTCCTGTGCGGACAGTGTACTCCTGCACCATCTGGTCCATCACATCCACGCCACACTTTGTGGTGTTGTAAAGGGTGACAGTGTTTAACTTCCTTTTGGTGGTATTATCAGTCTGAATCACACTGTGCATGCTGCTAAGAATATAGACAGTCTTCTTCCGTTTGGCCGCATATGCCGTCAGCGTGGCAGCAGTGGTTAAAAACACCTAAGAAATAAGATAAATTATCTTCATAGAACTTTTACACACAGTGACACACTTGGAGGTGTTGATTCTAAAAATTTGAAACACAAACCTAATACCACAAAAGACCTGCAACATACCAGAGTGGTGAATTCATTGCAATCTGTGTGTCTAGCAGATTGAGAAATTTCCCCGGCGAATCTTGTTGACTGTGCCGAGGATGGTGGTTTTCCGTCTAAGAAGTTTTTGCGCAAGTGACAGCGATGTAAAGAAATTGTCTATGGTAAACATTTCTGCCCTTGTCTAGGAATGGTTCCATCAGCCTCATCACTACATTTTCAGACAGTCTCTCCCTACTGGGACGATTGGGGTCCTTGCCAAGATATAGGAGGATATTGCAAATGTACTTGAATTTTAGGTTGCAAGCCACCCAAAACTTGATCCCAAACTTGTCAGGTTTAGTTGCAATATACTGCAGGAAACAGCACGCGGGTGGACCTGTCATCAAAGCGTAGGTGTCGCATGATGTCTTGGAAGCGGTTTCGTGGCATAGTTCCAATGATCTGTGGGTTTCCCATGTTTGCTGACCAGCAGTCACGTAGTAATGGAACCTTAGTAAGCCTCCGCAAGATGACAATTGCAATAAATGCCATTAGTTCAGGGAAGTCTATGAACCAATGAACATGCTCCGTTTGCTGTGCATGTTAAATATTCCATTCTTGAATGCTATGAAGCATGTCAAGAGTGATGAAACACAGGAAGCTCTAAAGGCGACTCGAGATACTTTTCCTGGCCTTAGCCGTTGGCTCTCCATCTGCAGCGTACACTTCTATTGGAGAGAAAGGGAGACAGGTCCCCACCTGTTCTTCACTGTCTCTGTCAGGTCAGTCCCCAAACAAGCTCTCTTTTTAGTTTGAGAAGCAGTCTCCTCATTTGCAGTGTGAACAAATTCAACTTGTGAGCAATGGGAAAGTCAAACGAAATCACAAATGCATGCATAGATACTACTTATAATTCCAGTATCTCCTCCTCTGTATTGGAATAATGTCTAAAATATCTTACTTACTATATCCACTTACTTGTTTAAAATTAAATAGGAACTAATATGAAATGAAATATCTTTCTAAATAAAATTTATACAATTAGGGTTAGGGTTAGCTAGTAACTGCACACACAAAAAGTGGAAAGTGTAAAAAAGATAGAGTAGATGTTTATGTCACTCCGCTCTACTTTTATAGTATTTTCCACTTACTTGTTTGAAATGAAATAGGAAATAATATAAAATGAAACTTAACCTGAAGACTGATCAGACAGCTCTGAGTCCGAATCCGGCTGAAGTTCTATGTCTTCTCCATTCGAGTCACAAGGGCGAGTTCACAAGGGAGTGAATCAGGATCATTTCCAAGGCCTGCCAAGTGCTGAGTCTTCTCTGCATTTTCTTTTCTTGGAGAGGTTTGTCACCACAGAATTCTTGAAGGCACTGAAGTAGGAGGCTATGTGCAGTGAGATTTTATCCACCTCAGCACAAAAAGGAAGTTCTCTGCTTTTAGCAGCCCTTCCTCCCTCCCCCACACAAACAAACAGGGCACCAGCAACCATTTACCCCCACCCCCACTCCCCTGCAGATTGCTCAGGTAATGACCTAATGTAGAGTAGCCAAGTTAGCAGCCTCTTGGCTAAAGGAGGGTTAGAAAAGTCTGGGACTTTAAGTGAAATGAAATATCTTTCTAAATAAAATTTATACAACTAGGGTTAGGGTTACTAGCTAACCCTAAACCTGCACACACAAAACGTGGAAACTGTAAAAAAAAAAAAAAAAGATAGAGTAGATATTTCTGTCACTCCGCTCTGCTTTTTTAGTATTTTCCACTTACTTGTTTGAAATGAAATAGGAAATAATATAAAATAAAATATCTTCCCAAATAAAATTTATACAACTAGGGTTAGGGTTACAGGCTATGTGCATTGAGATTTTATTCACCTCAGCTTTTAGCTCTCCCTCCCTCCCCCACACAAACGAACAGGCCACCAAGCAACCATTCACCCCCGTGCTCCGGCTTCCTCCCACAGTCCAAATGCAGATTAGGCTAATTGACATTTCCAAATTGCCTGTATTGTATGTGCGTGTGCCCTGCGATGAATTGGCCACACGTCCAAGGTGTACCCCGCCTTGTGCCCTAAGTCCCTGGGATAGCCTTCCGCCCCCTGCGACCCAGTATACAGGATTAAGTGGTATACAGTAGAATTGTGAACTTGTATTACCAGTCAAAAGGATAGACATACACTACCGTTTAAAAGTTTTAGAACACTTGCAAATTTCTTTGTTTTTGTTTAGTGATTTATTTTCTACATTCTACAACAATACTGGGGATTTCAAAACTATAAAATAAAACATATGGGATTAGGTAATTACGTAACAACAAGAAAAACAACAGTTAGTTCCTATTGTAAGACACAGAGGTCAGCCTTTCTGTAATAGTTCTTGCAAGAACAGTATTGTCAAGTGCATTTGAAAAAAACCCGTCAAGCACCATAATGAAACTGGCTCTCATGAAGGCCATCCCAAGAAGGCGAGACCAAAACCTACCTCTGCTGCAGACGAGAAGTTCATTTAGAGTTATTAGCCTCAAAAATGACCAATTAACAGCACCTCAGATTAGAGGCGTTATAAAGTCTTTACAGAGCATAAGTAGCAGACACATCTCAATATCAACTGTTCAAAGGAGATTAATGCATTTTTTGGATGCCTTCAGCATTCCTTTACAATGTAGAAAGAAATAAAAATCAGGAACCATCATGGAGTTAGAAAGTGTTCTAAAACTTTTGAACGGTAGTGTACGTTCTAACTCAATGGTTGTTCCTGTTTTTAAAAAAAATCTTTCTACATTGTAAAACAAAATATGCAATGAATATTAATCAGTTAATATTGAGATGTGTCTGATACTGTCATGCACACTCAGTCCGCGACCGGCACTAGGACCCAGAAGTAACGCGGCCGTGAACCAGGAAGCATAAAAGGAATAAACAAACCATAGTACATCGCTCAGTCATTTCGGAATCGTTCGTCAAACTGTGAGTACTCACTTTCTTGGGTTTGCTTTTAGACTGAGTGTGTGTTTATAGGAGGCGGGTTAGATTGTGTCCTTCTCTTGCTCCCCTTTCGTGAGAGTCCTTAGATTAAAGAGCATGATTATCCTGCCTAATCATGTTCTTCCGCGCTTGGGTTTACTATTCACGCAACAAAGGGCTAACCGCTAAAGCTACATCTTCTGGTCACATAAGGTTCGTTCTGACAGAATAACTGAGCCTTCCGCGGTGAACCCTTGCTTATCAACAAGCTTACTGGAGAGCTCGCTACTCTGCGCCAGAGTATCCAAGATGTCGCGGACTTGCGCCACGAGGTTGCGGAGCTTAGACAGGAGAACGCGGATCTCCATGCGGCTGTTGGTAGCGTGGCTAGCCAGCCTCCCGTCGTGGTGGCCGCGGCGCCGTACCAACCCCTCTGCCTTCTGATGTATTTCTTGCACTTCCAGACAAATGGGATGGCGCGGACAGGAAGTGTAGTGTGTTTTTGACAGTGCCTGATCTGGTGTTTGAGTTAAATTCCACCAAGTACTCCACCGATCGGCTATGCATCGCTCTCCTGGTTTTGTTCCTATCCGGGCAGGCAGCTGAGTGGGCCATGGCAGTTCTACGGGCAGATACAGACACCGGCCACTCCTACAACAAATTCACCTGCCAACTCAAACTTACTTTCGAACACCCAGCGGGCGAGGTGGAGACGGACACCAAACTCTACCAAATGCAGCAGGAAGGATCGTCCGTAAGCCAGAACCCTCAATTCAGAACCCTCGCAGTGCAGACCTCCTGGGGAGACGCCGCGTTCCGGACATTCTTCTACGAGGGACTGGCTTCGCTAATTAAAGACGAGCTCGCCGGGCAAGAACTACGAGGACCCTGCTGCCCACACCCACCTTTTCCTATGCCACACAACTACCACCTGCAGCTTTCACTACCACCACTACTGGACCTGTCGGATCTCCACCTTCTGCCGTGGTTGACACCGGAGCCGGGGAACCCATGCAACTAGGACGCGCCTCCCTGACCGTAGCAGAACGCGAACACCGGTTTCAAGAAGGGCTGTGTGCCTACTGTGGGTCAGCTACGCACCACCGGGCAATCTGCCCACTGAGTCCGGGAAACGCACAGCCCCGGTGAACAAGAGGAGAGGCTCACCAGTCCCTCTCCAAATCTCCACCACCACCAACACCACCATCTCTCGCCTTACGGTTCAGGTATCCCTCCAATTTGGCCACAAATGGGTCCGAAGTACTGCGTTCGTCGACTCCGGTGCCGCAGGCAACTTCATTGACTCCACTTACGTCAAAGAAAATGGGGGTGAATATCGAGGCATTATCCCAGCCAGTTCGTATCACATCTGTCGACGGTCGGCCCCTGTCATACAGCCCCATCACTCACCAGACTCAACTTATCACTCTCACCAACGATCAACATCAAGAACAGCTACAGTTTTACCTCACCCCCACCTTCCATCATCCTCGGCTACCCATGGCTACTGATGCACGACCCCTTCATCTCATGGACCTGAAACCGGATCCTCAGCCCTGGACACCCTCTCTGGTGCCACCGTGTTCATAAAGTTGGACCTCCGGAGCGCCTAAAATTTGGTGTGCATCAGAGAGGGTGATGAGTAGAAGACTGCTTTCATCACACCCACCGGACATTATGAGAGGCTGGTCATCCCATTTGGACTCTGCAATGCACCCTCGGCCTTCCAACAGTTCATAAACTATGTCCTCAGAGACATGCCTAGCCAATTCGTCTACCTAGACGACATCCTCAACTACTCTCACAACCCCGAAGAACACATCCAACATGTACGTGTTCTTCTAAAGAGATTGCTCGCTCACTAACTGTACTGCAAGCTGTACTGCAAGCTGCGCCAGTGCCAAAGACACAAATTAACCAACACCAGGAGAACTCCAACCACTCCCAGTTCCTCGACGGCCCTGGGCGCACATCGCCCTGGATTTCATCACGGGCCTGCCGGTTCCAGAAGGAAAAAACACCATCTTAACCATCGTTGATCGGTTCTCCAAGGCAGTGCACCTGGTGGCCCTAACTGGACTCCCATCAGCGAAAAACACAGCTGAGCTGATACTGGAACACGAGTCCGACTGCATGGGCTCCCAAAGGACATCGTCTCGGACAGG
The DNA here is from genome assembly GCF_024256425.1 of Clarias gariepinus. Lineage (NCBI taxonomy): Eukaryota > Metazoa > Chordata > Actinopteri > Siluriformes > Clariidae > Clarias > Clarias gariepinus. The sequence continues at coordinate 28,332,963 of NC_071108.1, forward strand.
GGGCCCCAGTTCACCGCCTGGATCTGGAAGGCATTCTGCCGTCTGATCAATTCCACCTGTAGTCTACCATCCGGTTACCACCCCCAGACTAATGGTCAGACAGAAGAGACCAACCAACAACTGGAGCGCTACCTGAGGTTTTTTGTTTCGGATCGTCAGCGTTTCTGGGCCCGCTACCTCAAATGGGCCGAACTGTCCCATAATCTCCACGTCTCCTCAGCCACCAACCTAAGCCCATTTGAGTTTTGCCATGGTTTCCAACCTTCGATATTTAACCATCAAGAACCGGAGGTTGACGTACCATCGGCCCAACAGTTGGTCCGTAGGTGTCGACACCCCCTGGGACTTTTGTACCAAGTAGGTGACAAGGTATGGCTATCAACTAAAAACCTCCATCTGCTCACCGAATCACGGAAGATATCACCAAGGTTCATCGGCACATACCGCATCACTTTTTACAGGCATGCTGCTTTCCAGCTGCCTGTGTCGTGGAAATTGATTGAAGACCCAGGCTTTGGTTTCAGAAGATCACAACCTTTATTTATCATGCAATAACGGCCGAGGGAGACTGCAGAATCGCAACACTTATATAGTCAACCAGGACAAAAGAATTCATTCTGCATGCAAAGATGTCATCCTAAACATCTGGGGTTCTTCAAGCTTCCCCAGTCTAGGGGCCTCAATGTATATATCAGACTGTTTATGCAAGCAGAATCTCAGGCCTATACGTGCAGCTTCGCACACACATTTCTGAGTACTTTCCTATGGGCTACCATTTATTCCTTAAAAGGAAGTAAAGTTACATAAAATCAAATAAAATCAAATAAAATTTACTTCCATATCCCCCCCTCTGGGGCTTATAAGTCCCATATCACTGGTTATCTAGAGTGCAAATCCATGTGCTAGCCCCTCTTACACTAGCTAGTGATTAATTTAAATCACTGGACTTTTATCAATGACCAACCCATGTATTTGTACTTTAGCAAAGATCGAGCCAAACTTCTCCGCCCTCATTTGACTAGGACAGAGTAAAAGACTCGACCTCCTTTACCTTATACAGTACTTTTCATAACACAATAACATGACATGCATATATGAGTAATACAGTGATTTCCTAGGATTACATTAAGCTAAATAACCTGGATAACATATATATATATAGTTTAAACTGATCCATGCATAATACAGTACAATTTTAAAAGCAAATATAATTTCAAACAGCTGTGTCCTAATATATGGATCTTCAACCCAGATACTTTGCGCATCGTAGAGGGTCGCTTTTTGGGGAGAGGCCCGGCCAGTGCTTTCACCCAAGGCATGGCTAATCGTTAATCATCTTCTTCGTCCTCGTCCGAGGTGCCTGAATCTTCTTCTGATTCTTGTGAATCACAGTCAGGGTCATAAATGTCTTTGTCATTAGTTAAGGGTATTTTTTCATCTTGCCATTTTAATACTTCCATTTGTTGAACTGTAGCTTTTATGACCAAAGATTTTAATATAGGAAGCACACAACAGAACAACAATCCTCCTATTAATATAGCAAATCCCAAAAACATACCAAATTTAGCAAACCATGCTCCCCAAGCTCCCAGTTTTAGATCTAACCAGTCCCATATTTTACTATCCCTCCCAGCATTTTCAGTTACTTCCCGTCTCAGATTTTTTAGTTGGTTCATGGCTTTAGTAAAAGTTCCCTCGGGCGCTGTGTTATTAGGAATATATGTACAACATTGATCACCAAACAGAATGCATACACCTCCTTTTTCAGCTAATAACCAATTTAATGCTTGTCTATTTTTCCAAGTCATTGTACTAGTAGCTACTAATTGTTCTCCTAAAGCAGCCAAAGCATCCTCGGTATAATTAATAAATCTCTGTTGATTGTAGTAAATATAGTTAATCCATTCAGCATTTTTATTAGGTGTTATCCATAAAAAAATAGACTCAAATCCAGATTTTACCTCATCTCTGGCTTTAAATTCATTAGGTATATCCCTGGGTTGGCCTACTGAGTCTATGTACACGTTGGGATCTGCCTGATAAGCCTTCTCATTCTATGATGGTCTTTTGAGTTACGCTGTACAGGCTGGTCTATATTCCAGCCCGCTATTGACATTTCTTGAAGCATCCGGATTCTAGCACAGATTCCTCTCCAACTTTTTGGTAATGTTGCCCTCAATAATGTTCCTCCACAAAGCCAGAAAAAATCAGCTACTGGTACTGATTGGTCATCATAAAGGAAATTTAAGGGAAACAATAATGTTTGATTCATGCAGCTGTGTGTTATAGTTATATTACCCTGCACTGTGACTGTTGCATGAAGTGTAGTTTTCTTATGAACATCCATTCGTGTAAAAGAGCCAGTGTCCAGATGCCACATTATAATACAATTACCTTGAAATTCCCCCACACTGTTATTTCCCACTGTTTTATTGAAGCACTCATACTCAAGGGTATAATCTATTTCATACTCAGAGGGGATTTCTATCTTTTTTTTCTCAATTCTTACATCTAGCTGCTGGCACCATTTCCCCCATTCAGGTGTATGGAAATTATTAAAGTAATCTGGACTACTCAATATTGCTAAACATTCAGCTGGACACAGAGGTCTTCGGAAGACATGTAGATGACAAAACTGTTGGGTAAATTTTGCACAATGTCTAAAGTCATATGGATTGGGTACCACTATAACCTTTTCTAATGGTGATGTAGTACAAACCAAACAACTAGTTATTTTATTTTCCTGGGCTGTGTAGGCAGCCCATTTATACCACTCATTACTTTGTGCCATGCTTAGGAGTTTTTCCTTTTTCCTGCCCATAGATTGATAACTAAGAACCTTTTGACCAACATTTACTTGCTGTAAGGTTAATTCTTGGGAAGTTTGGTTGGATCTTTGTAGAGGTGAGCTGACCACAGCTTGATTTAATACCTGGAAAATAATGATCATTAGGTATGCTGCCCACTCTATTTTCCCCATTTTTCTTCTTTATTTCCTCCACCCTGTTACACAGATTTCAAAACCTTATACGTTATCACTGTCGGGTGGTGGATCTTCTTCTTCTTCTTCTGCACTTTTTCCCCTACTTACTTTAGGGATTCTTGTGCAATGGTTTAAGTGATACCAGGTGGTTTTGCCTTCCACTTGGACTGCTGTGGGGGTGGCTGCTACGACCTTGTATGGCCCCTCCCTTCTGGGTTCGTGCCACTTCCTCCTGAACACATGCAGATAGACCTGGTCTCCTGGAATGATGGGATACGGCGCGTCTTTCTCTTCCTCCGGCTCCTTGCTTTTTTCCTGCACATAAATGGCTTTATGTATGGCAGTTAGTTTCTTTATATATGATCTGAGTTCCAGTTGTAATTGTTCTAGAGGTGGGCCTTTATAGGGTCATTTACAAAATGGCACAGGCATGGGTCGACCCGTAAGCATTTCATGCGGGGTTAAGTGGGTATTTCTGTTAATTGGCATGCGATAACTCATTAGTGCAAGAGGTAGAGCCTCAACCCAGTTAAGTTTTGTACTAGCACAAATCTTGTTAAGTTTAGCTTTGAGCGTTCCATTCATTCTCTCTACCATACCGTGGGACTGCGGATGATAGACACACCCAAATCTTTGCTTTATTCTCAACTGTTGTAATACCTGTTTTACCGTTTTCTGAATGAACGCGGATCCGTTGTCTGAACTGATTTCTGACGGAATTCCAAACCTAGATATCACCTCTCTTGTGAGGAATTTCACAACTGTTCCTGCCCCTTCATCAGCAGATGGCATTGCTTCTACCCATCTACTAAATCTGTCAATTACTACAAGCATGTATCTCTTGCCTCGAACACACTTTATCATGTCCACATAATCCATAACCAAATGCTTAAAAGGTCCCTCTGGTACTGGTATATGGCCAATAGGTGTCGCTGTTCTCTTTCTAACGTTATGCTTAGCACATATCTCACATGAAGCTAGAAACTCATCAACCATAGCATGCAGATATGGAGACCAATATTCTTGTTGCTTGATTTTCCTCACAACCTCTCCTCTAGCACAATGGTCAAATCCATGAGCATCTGAAATCAAAATGTTCAACAACGCTGTAGGAGCTATGATCAGACCTTCATGTGAACGCCAAATACTCTGTGCATCCTTCTGAGCTCCCCTCTGGAGCCACATAGAATGCTCATACGGTCCTGCTTGCTGTTGAATCCGAATAATATCCTCCAACTGAGGCTGCAGTTCTATAAGGACTATTGGCACTTGTACAGCTAGTTGACACTTAGATGCTTGCTTTGCTTCTAAGTCTGCTATGTTGTTACCCTTAGTGATATAATCATTTCCCTTTTTATGGTCCTGACATTTAATGATAGCCAATCTTTTAGGTAGAATCATAGCAGATATTAGCTTACTTATTTGCTCAGCATGCTGAATGGGAGTTCCATCGCTTCTTTTAAACCCTCTTTGTTTCCATACTGCTCCGAACAGATGACATACACCATGCGAATAGGCTGAATCTGTAAAAATATTTGCCACTAGTCCTTTGGATAATTGGCAGGCAGCGGTGAGTGCTTTTAGCTCGGCTAACTGAGCCGAACACGGTTGTGAACAGTGCTGAGACAAAATAGGTTTAAACTCTTCGCCATCCTTCATTACTACTGAATACCCAGTGTGACTTCCTACATGGTCTCTAAAACTAGATCCATCAACGAAGTAAGTGACTTCTGCTTCAGCTATATGTAATTCTACCACCTTATGATGTGTGTAAATAGTTACTGGGTAACCTATAGTCAAAGTTGATGCTTTGTCATATGCATAATGTACTGCTGCAAGACCCTGTTGGTAGCAAGGCGGATAACCTTGTGCTACATTATCTAGCTTAGTGCTGTAATAAGCTACAGGTGTAGGGGCTGTTTTCTCCTACCACTGCAGGTTTCCTGCATCAACACAGCTGAGGCATATCCATCAGCTCGGTTAGCCACATACAGATAGGACGGTTTGGTATAATCAGGTATACCTAAGGTAGGTGCTGTCTGCATTTCTTTTTTGATGGATTCGAAAGCTAACAGTGCATCGGTGTTCCACTTTAAGGGAGCACTTAGATTTTGCACTCCTTCTTCTTTCATTATCTCCCTCAGTGGAGCTGTTTTCACTGCATACTCCTCAATCCAGTCAGCACTGAAACCTGTTAAGCCTAGGAAGGTCATCAACTGTTTAACTGTTTGTGGTAATGGTGCTTTACTTATGCCTTCTTACTGAGTAGGCGCTATGGCTATTAAACCATGAGAAATTTGCCGCCCTAAATATTCAACTTGGGGCTTGCAGTATTGTAACTTAGCTTTAGACACTTTATGACCTCCCTGTGCAAGCTTGTTGAGCACTTTAATGGAATCTCTATGGCATGCTTCTAAAGAGGATGAGCAGATTACAAGATCATCCATATATTGCAGCAGGTTACTCTGCATTATTAAATCTGATAAATCAGCTTTTAACACCTGATTAAAGATATTTGGTGAGTGTTTGAACCCTTGGGGCATTTTACAATATGTATATTGTTTACTCGCATATGTAAACGCAAACAAATACCTATTCTCTTTCGCCACTGGAATACTGAAAAAAGCTGAACAAAGATCAATCACAGTAAAGTACTTGGCATCGGAAGGGACATTAGTCAGCAGTGTGTGTGGATTTGGAACATCAGCTGGGTAATCCTCAGTTATATTATTAATTGCACGCAAATCATGCACAAGACGCCATTTATTTGTACCTGGCTTGATCACAGGAAAAATTGGAGTATTACAACAACTCGTTGTCTCTTCTAGCACAGACGCTTTTACAAGGCCTTCAATAGTGTTTTTTACGCCAGCTTCTGCCTCAGGTCGCAAAGGATATTGCCTTATCCTGGGCAGTTTTACATTTGGTTAAAGTTGTACTTGAATTGGGCTGGCTGACTTAATTAGACCTACATCTGTATCATGCCGAGACCATAATTCAGGTGGGACCTGACTCTCCATGTCCCTATACAATTTCTCCTCGGCAGTATCAATTACTTCAGATGCTGATATCATTTGGGTTCGTGAGTTGCTGCTAATTACCACTTCCTGAGGAGTACCAATCAAGTTATTACCACACAAGATTTTCATATAGTTTTTATCTGCAGAATGAAAAATCAATGGGTTTATGGTTGATTCCCACTGGACCTCTTTAGCTTTTTTCATCATTGGTCCTAAGTCCTTTGAGCTGTAGTTTTTTCCTACATACAACGTCACATGAGGAACAGAATCAGTTACATTAAACCACCTTTTTACAAAATCACACTCATCTACACTGATAGCTGCTCCTTGCTGGCCTATGATGATGTACTGTGTGATTAACTCAACCTTGTTCTCTCTTGTCTCTTTCTGCCATGTCTGTTCTAAGTCAGTGTCCTTAGCTGGGTCATAAATTATTGTGCAGTGGAAAGCCGAACAAGGCAGCTGTGCTTCAGGAATTTGTGCTTCAATGAACTTTCCCTATTTATGGATTATTTGACTAACGTCTTTTTCCAGCTGTCCTACCCAATACACATTTGCTTGTGGCTCAAGCATTACCATTTGATTTTTAATACCTTTCATGTCAACATGCACACCTTTAGGGGAACACAATATTTGCAGTCCTAATTTACATAAAGCATCTCTTTCTAATAAATTTACCGGTGTCTGACTCGAAACTAATAGAGGTAGGGTCACACTTTTGTTGTTAGTTTGTAGACGGACTGGAGCGGTCATAGGAATTAACTGCTTTTTTCCCGAGAATCCTACTGTCTTGGCAAATTTTCCAGACATGGGGAGATGTGAGGCATGACTTAAGTTTAAGCATGTATAAACCGCTCCTGTATCAACTAACATGGGTGTACTTTTACCGTCTACCTCAATGTGTAACATGGGTTCTTGTTCTGCACTAGTTGTTAAAATAGGTAACTGATTCTCTCCTGTAGGATTCTCTGGGCACCCCTAATATCCCAGTTTTGGACCCCCCCATGGGTTTACTGGGCCTTGAACCTGATCTCGAGGAGGCTGTTGCCACCCCCCTCCCACCGCACTCCTTTGGGCTTGAGGCCATGGGTGGGAAAGGCAGTGTGATCGATTGTGTCCAGCTTGTTCACACCCCCAACATACGCCTGGGGGAAGGCTAGACTGAGGGTTCCTTTGTCCTCTCTGTTGTTGATTGGCTCTCCACTCCCTCGGCCCTGGCTTTTGAGTGAAAACGTTAATGACAGGCGCAGGCATCTGGTTTGAGTTTGGAGAGAATGCGGCTGGTGCTGTCATCGCAGTAACTACCGCTGACTGGACTGTGGGTAATGGATTGCTTGGGGCCCTCATGGACATTTGCTCTGCTTCCTCTGTTCTTAGAGTAGCTTGGACTTTTCTCTTGTTTTTCTTTGTTAATTCTTTAAGCTGTAACTGAGCCAGTTTTCTTTGCAGTTCTTTTTCTTTGCAGAGCTTTCAACTTCTGCTCATTTTTTCTATACTGTTCAACAGCATGTGTGACGTGATCACAGAATTCTTTGTGTGATTTAGAAGTTAAGCCAACCACATCTTCCAGTTTACCTATCACTGGTTAAGGCATGGCATTTACTATGGTTTGTCTGAACAGCGTAGACAACAATGCATCTCCTTCTGGATCACTTTCAGTCTCTTGCTTCCGTCTCTTTAGCTGCTTCTGGATGTACAGAGTTGAATTCTCTGTTTCTTCCAACTCTTCCCCCTTTAAAGCTTTTGGGTCCACTCTAGTTGGATATTCAGTACGCAAGGCTTGCCACACAGAAGGACGATAAGCATCAAACACAGTTCCATCCATATGGTATGTATCTATGGCCTCGCTCAGGTCAGAAGCCTGGAGGATCTCCTCCAATTTCCCTCCGCCTAAAATCTTTGCCAACAGAGCTTTTATGTCCCCCACCAACAACAGCTTGCCTGAGGTCTCCTCTTCTAAGACCTTAATCCATTTCCCCGCACCCTTATGAATGTTAGGGAGGCGGTTGACAAGCCCCTCGAGATCCTGAGTTGCCCATGGTACATATTGTCCCCGTGCACCTTTAATTAAAATTGGAAATTGTGGAGCCAGGTCCCTAAGTCTCCCCGTGTCCCTTCCCAGTTTCCAACTACCCATATTAACTGACAAATCCTCTTCACCCCCTTCCTCTCCACTGCACAAAGGCCCACGCCCAGTCCTTAATGTTGTATCTACCTGTATCTGACTTTTTACTGGTGTTTTAGCACTCCTGTCTGTTCTCTCTCCACTTGCTTGCACCTCTTCCCATTCTTCTAACTTATCTTCCTTCCCATACAACCTTTTCACTGTAGATCTGCCCTTACTTCCTTGTAACAATCTAATGGTGTGTTTTCTTCTCTATCCGTTTTCCTATCCTGCCTCTTTCTTGACTTCACACACGACTCTCTGTAGTCTCCGTCTAAATCTACATGACCTTCCATTTGCATCTCACCAGACACTTCCACCGTGCCTTTAAGCATAGGGAACTGTCCTTCAGTCTGCACATAGGGGGGAGGGGTGATTAAAATTTCCCCTCCATTACTCTGGGCCTCACTTCCTGATTTTTTAGACTTTTTCCTAGCTTGCTTTTTCTGTTTTACCACTTCCTCCCCCTCCTTCTTGAACAACGCTAGGACCTCTCTCTCCTGCTGTCTTTTCAACTTTCTCTGTACACGCTTTTTCCCTCTTGATGCCGTTTTATAATTTCTGATCAAAACTTCCATCTCCGAACACAGTGTCACATCAAATGACCCTCCCTTTGGCCATTTAGTAATTAGATCTTTAGTCCGCTTTTGCCATTTATTAGAGACCTTAGTTATGAGATCTGCACACAAAGGATGTTTCAGCACTAATATCTCCTCTGGAGAGGCTGCCATTATGCTTTATAGCCTACTTCACCACAACTTAGTGTACGTTAACTTGTGCCTATGCACTTATTTTAATGAATAAACTTTTCTTACAACAACATCCAATATTGTATACTGCCAGAAATATCCACCTTCCTTAACAAGCTTTAAAATGATAATCACTTCTTAATGTACAATATTGCCAAAATCACAGTATATTTTATACACAGTAAACACTTTTATCAATAACCAAGTAATGGCACAGTATTAATATAGGGTTCAAACACACTCACCACTTCAAACTATTTATTTATTTATTTATTTATTCAGTCATAGGCTTAAGCATTCATACTTTATCCCTCTTTTCCTGGAAAATAGGGCTTATTCTTTGCATACTTGTCCCCTTTACTAATTGGGGCTCATTAATACATTCACACGTGTCCCTTTTATTGAGTAATGTTTAACTATTTAACTCTTTATTTAGTTATTAAACTAATAAGGGCTCATACACACACACGACTCCGGTCTGGCAACAAGCTGCCCCCCCTCTGAGGGTTGTACAGGTTATGGTTATGGTTAAGCTTATGGTTTCACTCAACCAGCCTCTCTCTCTCTCAGACACACTCAGGCACACATAGAGCTCTCACACACTCAAACAGTAATAGACAGACACAACATCAATTAGACACAAACAATTGCAATTGCATTCAACTTAATGGCACAAAATAGTGCTCCACATAGAAAGTTATGACACAATGCTTATGATGTACACCCGTACATTCCTCATAGGAAAAGATATTAATAAAAGCCACAAAACCCCATACAATACAAATTGTAACGTGGCTACAAAATGCTTACGACACCAAAAAGTGTTCCTCATACGAAAGGGTATTATTTTATTAATTTTTGCGTATCCTCACACAAACAATATTACTAATTAAGCGCAACTCCGTATTAACTTGCTTTCCCCTATTGCCATCCGATCAAGGCCCACTTGACAATGAGTACAAATTAATATCAAGACTATCTACCTTTTTATATTGCCCTCTTAGCAACTTAAATAGACACTCAAATGCGCTCTCTCATACCACCTGTTATTGCTGTCATCAATCAATGCCCTCTTGACAACAAAACAGGCAAATGCAATGCTTATTTTATCAATTTACTATCAGTACAACAGTTAGTAAGCTGATGCATGCATTTCTTTCTGGAACCAAAGCCCATATAGTGACTACTTAATTTGGAGAGGTCTTTATATTATTATATGCACATCTCGCATATTATTATGCACATCAATCCCTGCTATCTGTTTTCACCCAGATGAGGATGGGTTCCCTGTTGAGTCTGGTTCCTCTCAAGGTTTCTTCCTATTACCATCTCAGGGAGTTTTTCCTTGCCACTGTCGCCGTCGTCCTAGGCTTGCTCATCAGGGACAATCAGGGACAATCATATCATTTTGATTCATACACATTCACATTTCATACAAACTTAGTTCTTTTGATTGTGTAAAGCTGCTTTGTGATGATGTAAATCGTTAAAAGCGCTATACAAATAAAATTGAATTGAATTGAATTGAATTTATCAGGTGTCCTTACCACCACGGGTTATCCCAGCAAACAACACAAACTAAGTATATAAGCAAAAGTTGCTTACGTTTTTTAGGTGGCCACCTGTTTGTGCTGCCCGCCAAGGATGCCCACGGTGATCAGCCACACCTTTGCCCCTTCACCACCCTGCTCGCAGCGCCAAGATGTCGTGGAAATTGATTGAAGGCCCAGGCTTTGGTTTCAGAAGATCACGACCTTTATTTATCATGCAATAACGGCCGGGGGAGACTGCAGAATCGACATGAGGCGAGACGGCGCAGCTGGGACACGTGAAACGTAGGATTCATTCGTCGCATGGTTGAGGGGAGCAAGAGTTTAACAGCGCAGGGGTTGACTATCTTGGTGATGGTGAAGGGGCCGAGGTAACGAGGGGAAAGCTTGCGGCAGGTGGTCTTTAGGGGAATATCTCTGCCAGCGAGCATGACTCTCTGCCCCACCCTGTACTTGGGAGCCTGAGAGCGTCTGCGGTCAGCCTGTGTCTTATATCTTCTGCCGACCCGTAACAGTGTTCTCCTCGCTTGCAGCCAGGTCTTTCTGCAGCGCTTGACAAAAGCTTGGGCTGATGGGACACTGACCTCCTCCTCCTGAGACGGGAATAAGGGTGGTTGATAGCCCAGGCAGCACTGGAAGGGAGACAAACCAGTAGATGACGATACTTGGGAGTTGTGGGCGTATTCCACCCAAGGCAGGAACTTGCTCCAGGAGGCGACATCTCGGGAGGCCATGCACCTTAAGGCTACCTCAAGGGACTGGTTCTTTCTTTCCGTCTGTCCGTTGGATTGGGGGTGAAAGCCTGAGGACAGACTGGGGGTGGCTCCAATGAGTCTACAGAACGCCTTCCAAAATTGTGTTGTAAATTGGGGCCCACGGTCAGAGACGATGTCATTGGGGAGACCGTGCAGCCTGAAAACGTGCGTTATCATGAGATCAGCGGTTTCCTTGGCGGATGGAAGCTTGGGTAGCGGAATGAAATGGGCGGCCTTAGAGAACCGATCCACCACGGTCATAATGCATGAGTGGCCGTTGGAGGAGGGTAACCATGTGACAAAGTCCAGGGCAATGTTAGACCATGGACGAGATGGGATAGGTAATGGTCTGAGGAGGCCTGCCGGCGCGGTGTTGGTGTGCTTGCATCTAGCACAGGTGTCACATGCTGCCACAAAGCTGGAGGTGTCTTCCTTGACCGTGGACCACCAGAAACGTTGTTGGATTAGAGACAGAGTTCGAGCTGAGCCAGGATGACAGGAAAGCTTGGAGCTGTGTGCCCATTCCAGAACTTGAGAACGTAGGGGAAGTGGAACAAACAGGCGGTTTGGAGGCACGTTACTTGGCCCGGGTTCATGAGACAGGGCTTGCTGGACCTTGGTTTCGATATCAAACTCAGCAGCATGACGGGGGAATAATGGTTTTGTTAACAGCGGAGTCGTGAGTAGGAGAAAACTGCCTGGAGAGTGCATCTGGCTTGGAATTCTTGGACCCAGGACGATAGGAGAGAACGAAGTTGAATCTGGCGAAGAACAGTGCCCACCGAGTCTGGCGAGAGTTTAGCCTCTTGGCGTTCTGCAGATATTCAAGGTTCTTGTGGTCGGTCCAGACCAAAAATGGGGTCTCCGTCCCCTCTAACCAGTGTCTCCATTCTTCTAGGGCCAGCTTGATGGCCAGCAGTTCTCGATCGCCGATGCCGTAATTCACCTCAGCAGGAGTTAAGCGGTGAGAGAAGAAAGAGCATGGGTGTAGCTTGTTGTCATGTGCAGCTCTCTGGGAAAGGACACCTCCTACCCCTGTGCTGGAGGCGTCGACTTCCACAACAAATTGGCGTGACGGATCTGGAATAGTCAAGATTGGGGCAGACGTGACGCGTTTCTTGAGTTCCGAGAAGGCTTTTTCAGAGGTCATGTCCCAACGGAAACACATCTTGGGAGAACAGGACCGTTAAAGGGGCAGCGATGGAGCTGTAGCCTCGGATGAACCGACGATAAAAGTTGGCAAAACCCAAGAATCTTTTAAGTTCCTGTCTTGTGGTGGGCGTGGGCCAGTTTGTGACTGCATGGAGCTTGGCAGGCTCCATTTCGATGCCTGAGGGGCCAATAACGAATCCCAGGAAGGTGGTGGTTGTTGTGTAAAATTCGCACTTTTCTGCTTTGACGAAGAGATTGTTTTCTAACAGTCTTTGTAGCACCCGTCGAACATGGTGTTGGTGCTCCCCTAGGTCTCGGGAGAAGATTAAAATGTCATCTAAATACACAAATACAAATAAATTCAGAAAATCTCTGAGGACATCGTTGATGAGAGCCTAAAAGACGGCCGGGGCGTTGGTCAGGCCAAACGGGACCACCAGGTACTCATAGTGTCCTGTTGGAGTATTAAAAGCAGTCTTCCATTCGTCACCCTCTCGGATTCGGACGAGGTGGTATGCGTTGCGAAGGTCCAGTTTGGAAAAGATCTTTGCTTCCTGGAGAAGTTCAAAGGCGGTTGTCATTAATGGAAGGGGATAGCGGTTCTTTACTGTGATCTGGTTAAGGCCCCTATAGTCGATGCATGGACGAAGGGACCCATCTTTTTTGCCCACGAAGAAGAAGCCGGCTCCCGCCGGGGAGGAGTAGGGGCGAATGATCCCTGCCGCGAGGGACTCCGAGATGTAATGGTTCATAGCTTCACGTTTCCTGGGTGACAAAGAATATAGGCGGCCCTTGGGGGGCGTGGTGCCTGGGAGCAGGTCGATAGCGCAGTCATATGGTCGGTGGGGGGGCAGGGAGACAGCACGAGATTTACTGAAGACCTCCTTGAGATCATGGTACTCTGACGGGACGGCTGTGAGATCTGGCGGTTCCTTCACAGATGCAGGACTGAGGCAAGACGTGGCTGCAGCTCGCAGGCAGGTAGTGGCGCATGACGGGTTCCAAGCTATAATTGTGTTTCTGACCCAATCGAGTTGAGGATTGTGACGGGTTAGCCAGGACAGGCCCAGGACAACAGTAGCATGTGATCCCTCCATGATAAATAGTGAAGTCTGTTCAAAATGGTTGCCTGAGACCCTTAGCCCGATGAGGGGCGTTCTGTGTGTGATAGGTGGGAGCGGGCTACCGTCGAGTGCCTGAACTTTGAGTTGGGTCTCCAAGGGTAGAGCGGGGATTCCTAGGGTCTTGGCAGAAGTCGCATTGATCAGGTTGCGATCTGAACCTGAATCAATCAGTGCCTGCACCAGATGGGTCCGTTGCTCGTGGATGAGGAAGACTGGAAACAGGCGGCGTTGATCTGAGAATCTTTCTGGTGTCACACCCTCCAATCCTCCCAGCTGTACTAGAAGACGCTCCCTTTTTACAGGACAGTTCCTGAGCTGATGACAAGATCTCCCACAATAGAAGCACGCACCATCTACTCTGCGTCGTCGTCGTTCTTCAGGGGAGACGCGGGTCCTGTCCAGTCGCATGGGTCTCTCCTGAGGATCAGTTTGAGGGGAGCGAGGTCGCGGGAGGTCTTTGGGAGGCGAGAGTCTAGTTGGCTTTCGAAGGCGGAGGCGCGAATCTACTCGGCCGGCTAGATCCATGAGATCTTGTAGCGACGAGGGAAGTTCTTGGGAGATCAAGGTATACTGGAGCGTCTCAGTTAGACCTTCGAAGAAGGCGTCACTTAGGGCCCGACTATTCCACCCGCTGGAGAGAGCTAGGGTCTGGAACTCTATGGCGTAGTCATAGGCTGAACGTGAACCTTGGTGGAGTGTTAACAGCTTGTGACCTGCCTCCCTGCCGTGACACGTGCGATCAAACACCCTCTTCATCTCCTTAGCGAAGTGCTCGTAGTTGGAGCAGCAGGGGTCATGAGCATCCCAGAGTGCAGTGCTCCACTCCCTAGCCCGTCCTGAGAGGAGAGTTATCACGTAGGCGACCTTGGAGCGTTCAGTGAGAAATGTGGATGACTGGAGTTCAAATATCAGCGTGCACTGAGAGAGGAAGGAGCGACAGGTGCCTGGATCTCCTTCATACGTGGGGGGGGCGGGAAGTCGTGGCTCCCGTTGCGTGCAGAGGCCCCCATTTTGTGCCGGAGAGAGATGGAGCCGTTGGAGCTGATTCATCACATCAGTGAGGGTTTGCTTGGTGTTGAGCAGCTCCTGCTGGTGAGCTCCGAGAAGTGCACCTTGACTCTCCAGCGCTGATTTCATGCGGTCGATATCTGCTGGATTCATTTCGTGGCTGGATTATTCTGTCATGGTGCAGAGCGGAACGAGGTGAATCCAGGCGCAGATGAGTGACAGCAACGTGAAAACAAGAGCGAGGTCGGAATGCGGAAACGGAGGTCAATACCGGGAGATAAATCAGCGCAGCGTTTAAGTCAAATCGTAAAATGAGAGCAGTAGTCAGAAGGGGAGGCGTTTAATCGGTAACCGGGAAATCAATCAGCGAAGCGACAATCCAAAAAACGAGAAACAAAAGCCGTGGTCAAAGCAAGGAAGCGCGAGGTCAAAACCGGGAGATCAAAGAGCGAGGCAAACAAAACCGAGACGAGAAACCGAAAGCAAAAACGAGAAACAAAGCAGACTTGTCAACGTGAAAGCAGGAACAAAAATAATGCGAGAGAATCGAGGCAAAATACACAAGATAATCCAGCGATTTAAGCAGCGCGCAGCGCGTGCTTAAATGCTGGAGTAATCAGACGGGGATTAGAGACAGGTGTGCAGACGGGGCGGAAACGGGGGCGTGGGAAAGGACACAGACAGACTAAGGTAAACATGAGCACATGGACAAAGTGACACCGTGGGAAAAAGGGAGCACAAGGCAGAACCGGGCATAAATCATGACACTACCAGGACAAAAGAATTCATTCTACATGCAAAGATGTCATTCTAAACATCTGGGGTTCTTCAAGCTTCCCCAGTCTAGGGGCCTCAATGTATATATCAGACTGTTTATGCAAGCAGAATCTCAGGCCTATACGTGCTGCTTCGCACACACATTTCTGAGTACTTTCCTATGGGCTACCATTTATTCCTTAAAAGGAAGTAAAGTTACATAAAATCAAATAAAATCAAATAAAATTTACTTCCATACCAGCAGTGCTCCGGATCCATCCAGTCATCCACACATCACAGCTAAAACCCTTCATCACTTCACCTGTAGCTAAAGCTACGTCTTCTGGTCACATAAGGTTAGTTCTGATAGCTACTTTGTAAAACCTTCATAACGGCTCTGATCTGAGGTTCTGGTTGTTAATTAGAGATTTTTTCATGCTGTTAACTCTAAATGAACTTCTCTGTATGAGAAGTAAGTTTTGGTCTTGCTTTCCTGGAATGGTCTTCATGAGAGCCAGTTTCATCATGGTGTTTGATGGGTTTTGCAAAAGCACTTGAGAATAATGTTCTTGCACAAACTATTTTATAACAGCTGTTTTTTATTTCTTAAAAAAAAACTGACTGGAAGATGTGTCTAATCCTTTGAATGTTCCTGTATCTGGACAAATAATCTATCTCTTTAGAATGTGTGATCACCTGTCTATCACCTTGCTTGTGGTACATTAAAGTATATTATTATTATTGTAATTATTATTATTATTATTGAAAAAAACATGACCAATATTGTGTTAAATATTATAAATACGTTTTCAGACCCTGGATTGATATCAGTTATGATATAAGTTTATATTGATAGTGATGCGACAGTGGCTGGTACCAAAATTCAAAAGTACTTGGCCTATCATCCAGCGAGTTCATCAAGTTCATCTCCCAGGTGATGCGGTGGCCTCCCGCAGCCAGGCACCTAGAAAGAGATGATTGGCTAAGTTCTCTCAGAGGGAAGGGATGGGAGGCACTTAATACTCTTACATCAATCATGGCTCTACAGCCAGTAATGGGCGTTTGTGAGTTTACACAAGCAAAAAGAGTGGATAGTGCTGTCCCCTGAGTGTGATACACCACTCCAAATAGGGCATGAGCAAGCAGTTCGAAAAGATGCAGTCGGCTGGCGTCACGTGGTTGGGAGCAAGTGATAGTCTTCGGATCTCTCTGACTGGTAGTAGTAACATTAATAGGAGCCCCTAGTAATGGATTGGATACAAATAAATTAGGGAGAAATTCTGGGAAAAATCCCTCATAGACACTACTGGATACTGGAGATTTTCAAAACTATGAAATGATACATATGGCACTTGGTACTTAAGTAACAACAACAGTCTGTTGTTATTTTAAGGTCAGCTAAGGTTAAGGTGATGTTGGTTTGTGCCTTATTTCTGCCAGGCAGATAGCAAATAAAAAAATACAAAGAAGGGTTTTCCTGTGAGAATGCATTGCACTAACAAGAACAATTAATTAAAAAAATCAAGTATTTAAAAACAGAAATAAAATATGAAAAAGAGGAAATTATACAAATGTGAATGTATACATAAATTTACATTATGTTCCAGATTGATAATAACATGGAAGTGAAATAGTGTTTATAAATTATATCATATAAATTATAGCTGAATGCAGTTAGTCTTCATTTTTGTAAATAATAAAGCAATGTACAAACATGAGCCTAACAATGTGCAAAGTCCAAGAAGTGTGCACCATGTAAGCAATGTGCAAACGTACAAATGTGTGTTACATCCTGACTTTTTATTTTAGCAGGAATGTAGGGACAGTGTTTATTGTGTAAAAAAGAACAAAAGAGAATGTGTCAGGGTGCTCGTGTTGATGATGCGTGCAGCCGATCACACCAGCCTCTGTAGAGGTCATGTGTCCTGCATAGTGCTATTTCCAAACCAGGTTGTGACCCATCAGGATGCTCTTGATGGTGCCGGAGTAAAAGTTCCAAAGCACCTTACTAAACAACGTTCCTCTAGGACCAAGGTGGTACATATAACATGGATTTACAGCATAAATTAACAAAAACTAACTAACTAATTAAGGAACCTAACTCGTAAGTAAGTCCTATACAGAAAAGACAACATAAAAAGCAAATAAGAGTGACAACATGACAACATAATACATTTCAACACTCTGTGGTAATGAGTTGAGGTAGTGGAATGAGAAACAGTCATGATTTCCGTGTAGATAGCAGCAAAGAAAGAAAAGAGTTGCACAATATTTGTTTGTAAATTTGCACAAAGAGCAATTTCAGGTTGGTGTGTACAATTATTAGGTTGTTGATCAGTGTGTTTGTGCATGTGTGTTTATCAGTTCAGATCAGTGTTGTTAAGGTGATTTGAGTTCATCTGAGTAAGTGTGTGTGTGTGTGTGTGATAGGGGCCAGGGGTAGCTCAGTGGTTAAGGCATTGGACTACGGTTCGGAAGATCCCAGGTTCAAACCCCACAACCACCAAGTTGCCACTGTTGGGCCCTTGAGCAAGGCCCTTAACCCTCAACTGCTCAGATGTGTAATGAGAGAAAAAAAAAAAAAAAATGTAAGTCGCTCTGGATAAGAGCGTCTGCCAAATGCCTAAATGTAAATGTAAATGTAAATGATAGCAGGAGGGTGAAGAGTGTGTGTGATGATAATCGGGACACAATGCTGGTGGCTTGGTGGATGCAGCGTGTGGTATAGATGTAGAAGAGAGACTGATAGAGGGAAGGGAGACCCTAATGATTTTCTCTACTGTCCTCACTATCTGATGTAGGGTCTTACGGTCCTTACAGATGCTCTCGATGGTCCCTTGATGCTCTCTATGGTCCCTTTAGAACGTTGTCAGGATCAGTGGTAAGAAAGAAAAGATGCTGTTGGGCTTTCTTGTGCAAGGGGCTGGTGTTAAAGAACCAGGTGAGTTTCTTCTCCAGGTGGACACTCAAGAATTTGGTGTTGAAGTCTCTTAAGCATTTGAGGAGGTAGAGACTCTGCCGGGCCTTTTTCACCACTGTGTTGATGTAACAGGACCATATGAAGCTGCCCACTCTTTTCACAGGGCTCTCATTGATGATCTGGGTCTGCTAGTTTCTCTCCTGGTTTGTATTGAAATCCAAACCTAAATTTGTCACAGCTAAGTCACAGAATTATTATCTGAAGTGACCGTGACAATATATGACCATTAGCATTAACAAACAATATTGATGTATTTATTTCAGATGAAAACTTGTTTTGTTGTTATACACAGTATAGACAGTGGATCCTTGGATTGTGAGCATAATTTGTTCTGGAAGCATGCTTGTATAGCAAAACACTCATAAATCAAAGCGAGTTTTCCCCATAAATAATTGAAAACTTAGATTGTTCGTTCCACAAAAATAAATATATAAAATTATTAATACAAAATATAAACTAAAAATAAAACAAATTAACTTTAACTTAACCCTAAAAAAAAGTAAAAATAAACCCAGGCAGATAAAAGTGGAGGAGGGAAGGGTCATGCTGTCCAATGACGAGCACACACACTAATGGAATCAGTGCATTCTGATAGAGGAAAAAAGAGAAAAAAAATTATCTTTAATTTCTGTAATGAGACTTTTTTTTTTATTTACACGCCCGCACACACGTGTTAAAATAAATAGTACTTGCCGTGTGAAAGGAGGACTTTCACACACACACATACAACCACAAAATAAAATATGCTTTACACGCACACATGTGGTCACAGTGTTATAGTAAACAGTACACGCGTACACGGATGTTGATTATACCAGTGAGATATGCACACTAAGGCCGAGCAGGGGAGACGATTACCCACAATTCCGCAGTGCGAGAGAGAGAAGAACCATTGGCTCAGTTGTGATCACATGACGCTCAGCGTTAAAACAAGATGCACATGCATGCAGAAAGAAAGAGAGAGAGAGAGAGAGAGAAAACAGTGCTCCCATCATATGATCTGGCATCTACTGTACCTTTAATGCCGCTTTAGTCCTACCCCTTGCAAGAGCAGGGATAAGGACAAGGATCCTGTTAATGATCTTGGTGCTTCCCCTGTGGCTAAAAGAACTGTAAGTTTTTTTGTTTATCGGCCTGTGACGGCATCTGTCATCATGAGCAATCAATCTTACAACTCTTTCGATTAAGCAATCTACTGTACAAAATGCCAGCATTTAGCTAAGCAACCTTTTTGCGGTCTAACTGCTTCCATTGAGCAACCAAATTTCTGGCACAACAGCCTTCTGTTATGAAATTTTACTGTTGTTTTGCTGTTTTCAACATTACTTTTTACCTTCCCCATTTTATCGGTGATTCAGTGACTATTTAAAAACTGTTTACCTGCCTGTGAACAGCAAGCAACAATTATATATATATTTTTCCGTAATCATTATTATACTATTATAATTTTATTCTATATATTACTGTTAGTAAAAACATATTTTACAGCTAAATTGTATAAGAGCTCATTGATAGTTGATCTAAAGTAACTTTAAATATAGATAAGCACCACATCATATGAATTATTAAATAAGCAAATAAGTACTACATGTTAGCGGATTTAAAATCATAATTAATTACAAGCTTCATTTAATTCTTTCTCGCCCCACATTTTAAAGGCTGCTATTAAAAGATATGTGTAAGCCTACATACTAGCTGATCATAATTACACGCCATCACAGGTCTTTGGTACAAGCTATCAATACACTGAATAATAAACCAATTTAAATTACAGATTTAAACACACTGAATTAAATTGTGATGTGTCATTTATAAATAAATGTTAATCAGTGGCAAATTTATGATGCAAAAAAATAATAATTAAAACAGAATATGAGCACAATGTTTTATTTGCAGTCATTTAAGGTAAAATGGTGAATTTTTATTAGAAAAAATATTACCTAATATTCCTTCTAAAAATTAAATTCCTATAGCTGCAGCATGAAAAGATTATAGTTAGGATGTTGTTGACGTTTGGATTATACAGCAGGATAAAGTGTTCCTTGTTCCTGCAAAATGGTGCTATGCAAATCTAAGTGTAATAATGGTTGTAATGTAACAAACAATCACTAGCATTGGAGTTTCTTGTAGTAAACAGTAACAGTAAAAAGAACCAGTGGTAATATTCAGTATTAGCTAAATAATGTAACTGTAGTATTAAATACTGGCATAAGTACGGTCAGTTAGAGTTATAATAATGACAATATAATGTGCAATGCGCAAACATGTTTAAAAATAAATTAAAATGTTCAGGGTGTGTGCAAATATGCATGAATGTGGGGATGTGTCTTCTTCTTCTTTGTATTTCGGCTGCTCTGTTTTAGGGTTCGCCACAGCGAATCATCTGCCTTTATCTAACCCCATCCTCTGCATTCTCTTCTCACACCAACTAACTTCATGTCCTCTCTCACTGCATCCATAAATCTCCTCATTGGTCTTCCTCTAGACCTCCTGCTTGGCAGTGCCAACCTCAGCATCCTTCTACCGATATATTTACAATCTCATGAATGTGAAGATGTGTAGTGTCCATAAATTGTCCATAAGTATCTAGGGCATAGGTCGGCAATTAGCGGCCCCCGGGCCACATGTGGCCTGCAAGCAAAAACATCTGGCCCGTGAGATTGTTTAAACTAGAGAATGAAAATAAATAAATTATATATTTTTTTAAATCGGACTGACAGTCTAAAAAAAACTCTTTGTTTGGAAACCTCATTTTTCAGAACAGAAATATTTCAATCTATCTAAATTCTTATTTGTTATATCTGGATACGAGGGTGAATAAGCGCATCAGCGGGGTGCAGAGCGAACGCTCAACATGCAAAAACCAATGACGTCTTGTTGTGCTTTGCGAGCACCCAGGGGTCCGTTCTACGTCTGTCTCTAACTTAGTTAGCTGGATTTGATTGTTGTGGATTTGTCCTGATCTTGGATTGTTTCGTTCTTCGATGCGCTTCTCGCATTTGCTGTCATAGCAACATATCCATAAGCTTGAACCTGCTCGGAAGCAGGTTTATTTCATGTAAACAGGATTTAGCCTGCGCTCCTGGTGGGTTATGATTGGTTGAAATGGCGAGGTCACATCTGATTGGTTAAAGAGCACGACTGACGCGGACTGACTCACGTGGGAAAAGAAAAGGATCTTGCATATATCCTTGCATCTTGCACATTTATTTTTTAGGGGTTTGTCATGAATATGCAAATAAATAATTATATATAATAAAAATAAATATTTTATGATGATAAATTATATAAACGAAACTAATTTTATAACAAATAATATAAAAGTATACATGTATTTCAAAAATATTAATATTTCTATTTTTTCATATACAACATATTTATTTTCATATTGCTTATTTTATTTCATTGTCTCATGTAATTTGTAAAGCATTAACCTCTAAATTTATGTTATAATATAATATTTAATAGCGATTATGTAGGGGGGGGGGGGGTCAATCCATGGCAGGGGGCATTTCTGCGCATAACACGTGTTACAAAAAAAAAATGGAGCCGCTCTTTTTCCATTTCGTCAACCAATCGCAGGGCTTGTGATCAGTGAGTAGACAACTCAATCCAGCCATACTAATCATCAACAACAGGTGTGCTCAAAGAACTAACCTAGCCGGATCGTAATTAGCACGATGATCTCATCTTAGATGTGTCAGTTTATCTCGGTTCTGTCATTTTACGAGCGCCTACCATTCATCCTCCCCTATTAATTCAATAAATTAGCCAATGTTTTGGTCGTGGCCCGCCATGTAATGGCTTGGAAAAAATCTGGCCCGAGGCCAAACTTAATTGCCGACCCCTGATCTAGGGTGTGTGCAGACGTCCATAAATGTGCAGTGTGCAAAAATGGTTTATTCCTGTGTCACTTGCGAGAAGAAGCCCTTTCTCAGTCTCTCTGTGTTGGCCTTTAGAAAGCAGAAGTGCTTACATGACTACAACAAAGAGAACAGTCCATTGATGGGATGGCTGAGGTCCTTCACGATCTTCCTGGCCTTGGTCCAGCACCGCCTGCTGTAGATTGAGGTCAGGGAGCTCTGTGCGGATGGTGCGCTTAGCTAATCGCACAACCCTCTGTAGAGCTCGTCTGTCCTGCATGGTGCTGTTCCCGAACCAGGTTAAGATGTTTTCCGTCAGGATGCTCTCTATGGTGCGGGAGTAAAAGTTCCTGAGCACCTTGGAGGGCAGTCGGAAGTCTCTCAAGCATCTGAGGTGGAAGAGACGCTGTTGGGCCTTTTTCACCACGGTGTTGATGTGACAGGACCATGACAGGTCCTGCGTGATGTGAACTGCGAGGTATTTGAAGCTGTCCACTCTCTCCACTGGGCTCTCGTTGATGACGGGGGTCTGGTAGTTCCTCTCCCGCTTGGTGCTGAAGTCCACTACCAATTACTTTGTCTTACTGACGTTTAGAAGGAGGTTGTTCCTCTGGCACCAGTTCTCCAGATTCCCAATCTACTTCAGGTAGGCCGTCTCGTTGTTATCAGAGATCAGGCCCACAATGGCGGTGTCGTGAGCAAACTTAATGATGGTGGTGGAGCTGGTAGTGGCCACACAGTCTTATGTGTACAAAGAGTACAGCAGGGGGCTCAGAACACAACCCTGGGGGCTCCAGTGCTGAGAGTGATGGAGGCTGAGACGTGTCCGCCCATCCTTACTGCCTGTGGTCTGCCACTTAGGAAGTTGGAGATCCACTGACACATAGATGAGCTGAGTCCCAGGTGCTCCAGCTTGGTGGTGAGTGTAAAGGGAATTATGGTATAAAATTATAATAAGTAGAAATAAAATGTCTAATGGTACCAATCAAATCAGACTTAATAATTACTTTGAGTGTAATTCACAAATTTACTGTATATATTATATTTTTATGTGTGTACAGTATGTGTTTGTATGTGAACATATTATATAAGTATGTGTTTGTGCGCGCGTCTCATATGTAACATTTATATAAAATGCAATTCATGATAAGTGTGTGTTGTTAAAGTATTTGTTGATATGTATGTAACGACGCGGCTTGTGCGAGGGGCAGAGCCGCACATAAACTGTTCAGAACGGGCCGGGTCGTGATACCGCGACACTCCGTGTGGTTATTCGGTCGCACCAGTGTCAGGGTCAAAGATGTCAAAGGTGTCAGGGTCAAAGACAAAGCGCGCTGAAGAAGATTTAGGCAAAGCCCAAGCCTCTGTCTAAGACCCCGGCGAGAAAGTGAGGGAAAGCGACACGCATCAGTTTAGCGCGCGCTCTCGGGTTAAAGCGCACAAAGCACAAACTCTCTCTCTCTTCCTATAAATTCTCTGTAAGGGCATAAGCCCCGAGAGCATCTTTAATTTTTTGTTTTAGTTTCCAGAATCCCGTCCGATCTCGCGTAGAGCTCTGGTTATTTTTATTGTTATATTTTAAATTGTGTGTGTGTGTGTGTGTGTACGGAGAGTTTGTGTGTGTCCGCGCGCGTCTCATATACAAAGTATATGCTTCATATTATTATTATAAGGATGAAATAAGATGCCCAAATTCGTGCTTTGAAATTCATAGTAAGTTTCTTATTGTAGGGAATATTTGATTTTTAGTATGTTTCATTATATTCTGTGTGCATGAAAACAGAGTGATTTTCTTCCTTTTCTCATGACACAAGCTGTACTTTCAATAAACACATTCTATAGTAGTTTATGTTAGGTCGTAAAACTGTTAAACGCTCGTAAATGTAGAGCTACTCCTAAATTTATGTTCTTCCTTACCTTATCTTTTAAAAGCATTCCAGACTGGATGTAAACACTCCTGCATCCACCTTTTCTTTGGTTCTTTGTGTGTGTGCGTATATATACTCCTGTCTCCCACAATAAACTTTGAACGTCTGACTGAGCACTGACTTGTGTGTTTCATTGAGGGGTTCCCTGGATCCAGGCATACAAGCAGAATACAGGCTGAGCACTGAGTAGACAAAAGGAGGTCTACCAAAATTCAAGAAATCCTTACAATTTGGGGGCTCTGTCCGGGATACCTCTCCCTCCGGCTCCCTGGTTTTTGATATCTGGACCATATACAGTACGGGGGAGGATTGTCTTGGGGCTTTTACGCCTGTTTAGCGCGCGCTCGCTTCTGAAAGGTTCCTTGAACTGAAGCATAGTGTGGAAGCTGTATTCTGTTGCCCGCTCTTTGTTATTGTCTTTGTTGAGCTCTTTGTTGTTGTCTTTGTTAAAGTATTGTGTGTTGTTTGTTGAAGATATTGTTTTTTTCTGTCGCGGGTTAATTCACATTTATAAAATGGGTAATAAGAACACAACTACTTATCCAAAGCCGGACCCAGAAGAGGTTACGCGTGACTGGATGAATAGGTGTGGACTTACTTAATTTACCACACCTTGGCTTGATAATTTATCAGGGTGGACTGAACCACAATCTCAATTTTTAACCTATCCACGAGGAGGTACTTTTAAGCCTGAATATCTAGCCTCTGCTTACTCTTAGATATATGAGGGTATGGGTGATCCAGGTTGGGATTATCCTTACATGGGTTCATGTTATCAAAAATGGGTAGAAATGAAAGCTTTTTGGGATAAATATTTAGACATAAAAGAAACTAAAATACAGAAGAAAAAGATTTCAAAGGTCACATCTAAAACTAAATTCAAGCCGCCTGTTCACTCAACCTTTCCGATCCCTCCTCCATATCATGCTGACATAGTAACGTCAGCATCTAACCAACTAATTATTGAGAAAATCTATCCTAATTTGAATCCCACTAATCCTTTTGTGAGCTGCCCATCTGTGCCTGTCTCCACCGTACCCACAAAACCGTGCTCACCTTCGTCAGAAGTGTGTGCCTCAGGAAAGGGAAAGACTCCCAAGAAGGTGTCAGAACGAACTCCTGACAGCCCTCTATCGGATGATCCCGAGGATACTGATGGTGAGGATGATGATAATTCGGACGATGAAGGTCCGGATGAGAGGTCTCGCCCCAAACCTCGACAAGAAAACACTGTGTTTGTTTTCTCTATGGGACCAAAGGGTCCAAAAATCCTTCCACCATCCGTAAGCACGCTGAAGGACATTATTAAGATGCTCGCTTCTCCCAACAAACCTTTGCATTTTGTTGATATGCTGATAAAGGCTTCTAGGCACTGTCAGCTCGTGGGTGCGGATTACCGCTTTATTTTGCAATTGGTTTTGGGAGATGGGTACGATGAGGCTGATTTGATAAAAAACAGTAAAATGCTTAGATCCTGAAAAAGACACATGGACTGTAGTGGTGAAACAGGAAGACGTAGAGGGTGGGGAAAGACAGAAAAAGAAGGAATATGACTTTCATTGGGGTAATTCTAATGAGGCTATAAAACTTTTAAAAGATGAGCTAACTACTTATCTTCTTGCACGTCAACAAGCTAGTCAAGATCTGTCACAGGTAACTAATTGTAGACAAGAAAAGAGTGAGACTACATTCAGGTTTCTTGAGCGGTTTCGAGAGACCTGGACCCTTTTGGGTGGCATGCCCCTCCCTGAAGAAAACCCTAACCCACTTTTCCTTACCACCTTCTTAAATAATTGTCGACCAGAAATCGTGAAAATTTTAAAGTTTCAATTGTCAGATCGTTCTACAATAACTATTAAAAAATTAGGTGAGCGTGTAAGAACACTAGAAGGAGATGGTATTTTAGAAAATAAACAAGTGGCATGTTTGTTTGTGGAAAGTGGAAGGTGGAAAAAAGGGAGGTAGAGGAGGCAGAGAAGGCCGTGGAAGAGGTAAAGGAGGTCTGCAGGGTCAGAGTGTACCCCGTAGATCTGGTTATTGTTATTATTGTTATAAAGAAGGTCATTGGGCTCGTGAATGCACACGAAGGCTCGAGATGAGGGACGTAGTGGACA
Source organism: Clarias gariepinus (assembly GCF_024256425.1). NCBI lineage: Eukaryota > Metazoa > Chordata > Actinopteri > Siluriformes > Clariidae > Clarias > Clarias gariepinus. Next base: position 28,359,109 of record NC_071108.1, read on the forward strand.
AAATGTGTATAATCAATTGAATGATGCTAATAAGGTGTTTTCTCCTAATCCTTCCCAGCAGCCACCACAGCGAGTACAACAACAACAACAACAGCAATATAGACCCAATCCCTTCTCAGGGATGCAGGTAGAGCATATGATGCATAGGGATGCCCGCAGAGTTCCAGCCCCGCGATGTTACTTTGTACTTTCGAGTCACCTCAGGTTAATGAGTTTCCCTTTATAGAATTATGTATAGATGGTTCCGTATTCTCTTTCTTGGTTGATACGGGAGCCACAATGTTGTCTTTGGATCGTGATTACGAGGGGCCGCTCTCGAATAAAAGTATCAGCTCTGTGGGAATTGAAGGGGTTGCTCAACGAAATTATTTTACTCCTCAGTTAACTGTAACATGTCCTTTAGATAAGGGAATTCATCTTTCTCATCGTTTTGTTTGCATGCCTGATTGTCCTTTTAATCTGTTAGGTCGTGATTTAATGAGCAGGCTACACATGTCCCTGACTTTTTCTGGCGCGAAACTGACTGTTGAAGTGCCTGATTCAGTTTCCTTCTCCCACCTTACAAATATGCGTGTAAATAATTGTTTTCTTTCTTCACAAAACAGCTCTCTTCCTGCTGCCCTTGAATGTGTGCCAAGCAGTCTGTGGGCTGAACATAAGGATAAGGTGGGGTTAGTTTACTGTGTGCCTTATAAAGCTAAATTAAAACACTTGCAACCTGTGTACATCAAACAATATCCACTCTCCGAGGCCAAGGCTATAGAAATAGATGAGATTTTAAGCTCACTGCTCAAGCAGGGTGTTGTTAAACCATGTGTAAGTTCTTATAACACACCTGTTAACCCAGTCTTGAAACCTGATGGTATGTGGAGATTTACACAAGATCTGAGAAAAATAAATGACATAATTATCCCTGTAGCACCTGTTGTGCCTGATGTGCTTTCTTATCTAAAACTTTAGATGCTGTGGCACAAGGTTTGCCTGCCTGTTTCAGGGCTGTGGCCGCCTGTGCGGTGATGGTACAAGATGCTGAGAAGATTGTTCTCTCTCATCCTTTAATTTTGTATTCTCCACATCAGGTTAAACAAGTGCTACAAAACCTTCAAACACAACATATGACGGCTCAGAGACAGTCTGGGTATGAGATTATCCTTTGTTCTACAAGTAACTTAGAGATAAAATCCACCTCTCCTTTTGACACCCTTGGATATACAGTACTCTGGCATGCTTGATCAATGCACAGGACGACACGTTAGTAGATACAGATCATGACTGCTGTTCAGAGATCATTCACTCCACTAGTATATGCCCTGATCTGTCTTCTACTCCATTACCAACTGGTGACACTCTGTTTGTAGATGGTTCCTGTTCAAAACCGTATAATGGGAAATTTCTCTGTGGTTATGCTGTGTGTGCATTGCCAGATATAACCATTGAAGCTTACTCTCTTTCTTTCTCATCTGCTCAGGCAGCTGAACTTTTTGCTCTAACTCATGCGTGTGTTCTTTCTGAGGGAAAAGATGTCACTATATACACTGATTCTCGTTACGCTTTTGGTATCGCTCATGACTTTGGCCACATCTGGCAATCCACGGGTTTTTGTTCTGCTTAGGGTAAGCCAATTTCTCATTTTTCTCTAGTTCAGGATTTGATAGACGCATACCATCTACCTAGTACTCTCGCTATTGTAAAAACTAAGGGTCATTCTTCTGGTCACTCTATGGAAGTGCGAGGTAATTCTCTAGCTGATTGTATTGCTAAAAAAGCAGCTCAAAAACAGATTTTCTTTCCTGGCTCTGGTTCTGATTTGATTAATACATCCTTTCTTGCTAGCTCTTTAATTCCTGATGTAGATTTATGGTCTTTGCAAGCTTCAGCCACGCCAAATGATTCCTCTTTTTGGCAAGCTCAAGGTGCCTACATTGCTTATGATGGTTTATGGTATTGTGCTGATGGTCGTTTGTGCCTGCCATATCATTGTCTTCCGTTCCTCGTGCGCGAGTTCCACGGTGTTACACATCGCGCGTGAAGGGGGGTTAAGGAAGATATGAAAAAACTCTTTTGCATAGCCAACATGCTTGGAATAATTGATTCATTAATATCTAGATGTTTGGTGTGTGCTCAGAATAATGTGACAAAGGGTTTAGGTAAACACGAAAGTCTTCCATTACCTACTGCCCCCTTTGCAGAGTGGCAAATTGATTTTACGCATATGCCTGCATGTGGCACATTCAAATATCTTCTGGTTTTGGTAGACAAGTTTTCTAGGTGGGTGGAAGCTTTCCCGTGTGCTCATGAAAATGCAAAGGTGGTGACCTGAGTCTTAGCGAAAGAAATAATACCCCGTTATGGCGTGCCTCATGCTATTGACTCAGATAAAGGAACACCTTTTACATCTTAGGTAACACAGAATTTGTGTAAATATCTTTCACTGTCCTAGTATTTTCACATTCCTTATCATCCACAGTCATCAGGTATAGTAGAAAGACAAATAGGACACTGAAAGAAAAATTGACTAAAGCAATGCAAACCATGGGGAGTAAAAACTGGGTTGATCTGTTACCTGCTGTTTTAGCTGAAATGAGAATGACACCAAGAAAAGACGTGCACATGTCCCCACATGAAATTATATTTGGCCTTTCCCGTGCCATGGAGGAAAGGTAAACCCGCGATAGGAACAACTGATCTTGATATACATATTGCTAAATATTCTGCTGCTCTAATAGATACTCTAAACATTATGAACAAATTGCTGATGTGACTCTAATACCCTCAACAAAACCCACACATCCTTTTAATGTGGGAGATACTTTTGGTAAAATCTTTGACCCCCAGAAAACTGGGAGATTGTAAATATGATGGACCAGCAGAAATAATCGCAATTACTCGTACTGCTGTCTTAACTGATCTTTTTCCACAGTGGATCCATGCTACTAGGCTGAAGAGGTGTCCTGTCGGCGTGAGAACAAAAGATGAATAAATGCGTGTGTATTATTATCTTTCTGTCTCTGTGATTTTTGTTTCCTAGACTAAAGACGTGCTGCAGTGATGTCCAACCCGTGATGTGACATAGAGAGAGTGACGTGACACAGAGGGATCGTCTGGGGTTGCCACTGAACGACTTTACTTCTGCTATTAGTGTAGCATTTCTGGTGGTGTCTTAGCGCCTCGTAAGGTGGGACGAGTGCAGATTGGGCAACAACCAAATCACTACTTCAGCCACCGCCCGCAATCTTGGGGTAACGGTGGACAATCATTTGTCATTTTCCCCACACATCGCTAACCTTACTCGCTCTTGTCGATTTCTTCTTTACAATATCAGAAGAATTTGCCCATTTCTTTCTTTACAGGCTACTCAGGTGCTTGTTCAGTCCCTTGTTATTTCAAGACTGGACTACTGCAACTCACTCCTGGCAGGCCTGCCTCTGTCCACAATTCGTCCTCTGCAACTGATCCAGAATGCAGCAGCACGTCTCGTTTTTAACCTTCCCAAGTTCTCCCACACCACCCCACTCCTCCGCTCCCTGCACTGGCTTCCTGTAGCTGCCCGCATCAAATTCAAAACACTGATGCTTGCCTACAAAGCTAAAAATGGCCCAGCACCCACTTACCTCTCTGCGCTAATTACACCATGCACTGCACCACGTTCCCTCCGATCCTCCAGCACTGCTCGCCTCATCCCACCATCTCTCAGGGATCGAGGGCCGCATTCCTCCAGGCTCTTTTCTGTTCTGGAATGAACTTCCTCTAGATGTTCGTACATCAGAGACTTTGACTATCTTTAAACGACGACTCAAGACGCATCTGTTTCTCCAGTACTTGGACTAACCTTAGAAAAAAAAAAAAAACATCTTCCCAGTTGTGTTGGACTAATGGCACTTAGTTATTACCCTAGTTAACCCAGTGTAAGTATGTATCCAATGATGTAAACATTAAAGCACTTTTTGTAAGTCGCTCTGGATAAGAGCGTTTGCCAAATGCCTAAATGTAAATGTAAATGTATATACTCCTGTCTCCCACAAAAAACTTTGAACGTCTCACTGAGCACTGACTTGTGTGTATCATTGAGGGGTTCCCTGGATCCAGGCGGGACAAGCAGAATACAGGCTGAGCACTGAGTAGACAAAAGGAGGTCTACCAAAATTCAAGAAATCCTTACGATTATATAGTTTTTGTAATGTCTTAACAGGGACAAGTTAATAAAACACACGGCAATGCCTCGGTTTAAATAGTCTTAAATTAATTTAATTACCTGATAGTAGGCTACCTTATAATTTGATAGTGTTATCAAATCATAAATAGACATGAATGAACTATATATATATAATTTTATCATATTAAGTAAATATTATTTTATGAGCACAAAAGTGCTTAGGGCTTTTCATCATGTTTTTTGCTGTTTGTGTCCAGCATTGAATAATTATTTCATCCATTATTTGACCACGGCTGGGAATAAGATCTGAAATGTGATTGTGAATTTATGACTGAAATAAATAAAGCTGCTCCTTGCTGTGTGGAAACCCGCGGCTCGTACTTTACAAAAGGCAGCATTTTGGTCAAAAGGCTGCTAATTGCGCGCAATTTATCGATAAAAATGCAGACATTCTCGGCCAGAAATGCACCAAAGACAAATACATGTACTGTATATAGGCTAGTCGCGTTGTTTTTGCGGGGAGAGTTTGTGTGTGTCGACGCGGGCTTCACATATACTATAGATTGATATACAGGTCAATCTGCATTTGAAAAGTCAACCAGAATCTCTCTCTCTCTCTCTCTCTCTCTATATATATATATATATATATATATATATATATATAGAGAGAGAGAGAGAGAGAGAGAGAGAGGAAGAGAGAGAAAGAGAAAGAGAGAGAGGTGTTTTGCTGGTGAAAAACATTTTAGGCAGAGACGTCTGCTCTGTCTTTGTTTTAAAACCCCCAATTCTGCGAATTTCCCCATCAGCGAAACCGGTTTGATAACTTCACACCTATCATGAATGAAAGGTGAGAAGAGGCATAACTGGGGGTTCTGTGGGTGCGCTTCACCTCGGAGTGCGCTGTCGCATTGTATTCAAAGAATAGACTAAAACAAAATCATGTTTGCTTCAGCATTGGAAACAATATTGTATTAGGCTAAGTTTATTAAAGATTATACACTTTTGTATTCTTTGTAAAAATTTGTCTATTTGCACACACACGCGGGCATCTTTAAATTTGAACAGAAAATAATAGTAGGCTAGTAGGAACGTAATTTTTTCATATAACTTAAACGGCTGAATGAAGTTAAATGTACACAATAAATTAATAATTGCGTTTGCTTTACATTTGAGCACTCATGTATAAATAGGTTTTTATTGCATATATATTACCATATCATATACTTGTGTCTTATACTGTTTAATTCATATTTTACAACATTACATGCCGTTTGTAAATTACTTGCGATTGTATTTTTAAAATGTAACCTACGTATCTACAGTATAAGCATATTTAACTACTTCAGCAGTAAATAAAAAATTTGGTCGGTCTGTCTTTTAGATAAAGTTTTTATTTGATATAATTTAATTTAATTAATTATCTTATTATAAACATGATTCTTATTCTCTATATTCTTGTCAAGTATAGTTCTTTATGTCTGCATTTTTCCGCACGCGGTTATCATCCCTTTGATCAAAACGCTGCCTTTTGTTAAGGCTGCGGATTTATACACACCGATGATTGAATTTTAGATGAATTTTAAAGTATCTTTTTAGGCCTAAATATTCATTTTTATTTATGGCCAGGCTACTTTTGTAGCGTAGTGAGAGAACGATGGGCCATCTTGATGACTAAAGGAGTCATGAAGTTCTCTTCCCCCAAAAATTTATAGATAAGGCCTTTCATGAAACGGAGGATGTCCTGACTCTCTGCTTTTTCCGGAACATGCAAGAAGCGCAGGTTGTATGCCCTACTACGATTCTCCGCATCCTCACTTTTATCACGCAGGTAAGAGTTTTCATTCACGAGTGTTTTAACCTGCTTTTGGAGTTCGGTTAAGTTGTCCCAAGTGAGCTGGAGAGGCCATCTTCTCATGTGGCACATCAAATGCCCCGATCTGATGGCTTTATTTTGGCCCTGAAACACTTCCTTCAGCAATTGAGGCTACCATGTTCTAGTGCGGGTGGACAACACTACGGTAGTCTTGTACATAATCATCAGGGCGGACTGTGCTCGCGCCGCTTGAACAAGCTAGTGCACCAGGTTCTGCTTGGGGCACGGGACGAGTTTCTGTCCTGCAGGGCGATGTACATTCTGTCTTAAAGCCAGGAGATTTACTCAGGGGCCAGTCCCCTGAGGCAAATACGGGTTACGCGCAGGTGGCTTTGTACACTTCCTATGTTTTTTAGCTTGAATAAGCTAGCGCACCAGGTTCTGCTTTGGGCACAGGGAGAGTTCCTGTCCCTCAAGGTGATTTACATACCAGGGCATATGAAGTTGGAAGCCCTGAAACCTTCACGCACTAGAGGAACTTATGAGGTGAGGGTATTCGAAAGTGGTGCATGGCAAAACGTGTAGAAAATGTAGACCCAGTCCACTGCTGAATTGTTTCAGTGCTGGAGTTCTGCAAGAAAAGTTGTCCTCGGGCTTATGCCCTAGTACCCTCAGAATGTTCGTAGCCGCTATTTCGGCTTGTCATGTTCTGACTGATGGGGTCTGGTTGACACCCCTTTCAAACCACTAGAGTTAGCGCTTGTCTGGCTTCTGACCCTTAAGATGTTTTTTCTTATAGTTACTTCTTTCAAGCTAAAGATCTGCAGGCCAAAGAACCTAAAGATCTGCAGGCCTCCTGTCCTGCCTAAACTTTGCCCCTGGGCTAGTCAGAGCTATTCTGCATCCTCACCCGAACTATTTAACGAGAATACCAACGCCGCTGCACTACAAGTGTCTGGACTCCCAAGGTTGACCACGCACCCAGTCTTCCTCGAAGCCTCGGTCCTCTGCCTTTTACAGCTCCGGAGCAGGAAAGGTTTCACTTACTATCTTCAGTACGCACTCATTAGATTTACGTCCACTGCACTAGCCAGTGGCGTAAGTCAGAGCTGCCTTTGTTATGCCAAACGCCGTCACATCGGGTGAGAGTTGCTATTACCCTGGCCTACGAGGCGGGTGGTCACACTTCCCCTCTAGGATACAGGGCTCATTTATCCAGGGGGATTGCCTCATTTATTGCACTGGCAAGAGGTGTTCCCCTGCAGCAAGTGTGTATGCAGCAGGTTGGTCCTCTCCGTACACATTTGTGAAATTCTATAGTCTGGATCTTCATGCTACTCCGGGCTCACGGGTCCTCAAATCAGCCACCCAGAGCTAGCTCTGAGACATCCTTGGCCTTTGTGTGCACAAGCTACACAACCTTGGGGGTCCAGACACTTGCAGTGCGGCTGCGTTGGTATTCTCGTTCCCTTAGCGTTTTCACGCAGCATCAAGTGTAGCTTTTGAAAGGGAACGTCTCGGGTTACTCTGCTGTAACCCTGTTTCCTTAAAAAGCGGGAACGAGATGCTGCGCTGCAATGCTGCACTGCTTGCGTGACTGGACGTCCTTTCAGACAAAATTGATCTGAGGAATGTTTCCGGTTTACTCCTATATAACTGCAGGTGAACTTCATAAGATGACATTACCTGACCGAGGTTATATAAGCCAAAAATATGGCGTGTTTGATACACACATGCTTCACAACTGGCAACACAAAAAGATGTTCCCATAGCGTTTTCACGCAGCATCCTATTTCTGCTTTTTCAGGGAACAGGGTTACGGCAAAGTAACCCGAGACGATTTCATTTATGGGACAGGTTTGACTTCAGGCAACTACATCCTGGCAAATTTTCATTCAATTCTGTCCAGCTAGTCTTGCATAATGCTTTTATAAAATCTGGCTGGATGGACAAACAAACATTTTTTTTTTCGGGTCTAACAATGTACTGTAAAAGACATAGAGATAATATCCAGCACACCCTTATTGTTGGTGTTTACACTCCACCAAGAGCAGATGCAGACACAGCATGTAAAATCATTCTCTCAACTATCACAAACACAACACCCTGATGCCTTTGTAGCATACAACTACACTCTTATTCCAGATATAGTCTCTTGAGGCTAAGGAGATTCTAAGGACCTGCTTCAGAGCACTGAGTGGAGTTTGCTGCAAGAGCCTCATCAAGAAGACATTGATGGGATCACACAGTACATGACTAAATACTTCAGTTTCTTTATAGACATCATTGTTCCTGTTAGAACGTCTCGGGTTACTTTGCTGTAACCCTGTTCCCTGAAAAGGCGGGAACATCTGTGTGAACATGCTGTGTGAAAACGCAATGGGAACATCTTTCTGTGTTGCCAGTTGTGAAGCATGTGTGTATCAAACACGCCAAATTTTGGCTTATATAACCTCGGTCAGGTGACGTCATCTGATGAGACGCACCTGCAGGTTACAAATAGGATTAAACCGGAAACATTCCTCAGATTGATTTTGTCTGAACAGACGTCCGGTTACGTAGGCAGTGCGGCATTGGAGAGCAGCATCTCGTTCCCGCCTTTTCAGGGAACAGGGTTACAGCAAAGTAACCCGAGACGTTCCCTTTCAAAGGCTACACTCGATGCTGCTGTACTGGACACAGTAAGTGAAGTCTCTCCTCCTCCAAAGCTGTAAAAGGCGGAGAACAGAAAGCTTCAAGAACAACAGGGTGCATGGTTGAGAATGGAACTTTCGGAAGATAGTTCGGTGAGGATGCAAAATAGCCTTGACTAGCCCAGGGGCAAAGTATAGGGAGGATGGGGAGACTGACAGGGATACAAGATCTCCAACCATCTTAAAAGAGGTAATGGCCATAAGAAAAAACATCTTAAGGGTCCGAAACCTGACACGCCAAGATTCCCGAGAGCAGAGCTACCAGGAAAACGCATAAAGGCGTAACCTGGGCCACGTACGGGCCAAGGCATCCAGACCCAGGGGAACTGGAAGAGTCAGAGTGTAGTAAAGGGGACATTTGCTTTTCTTGCGAGCCAAAAAGGTCCAACTCTGCTACATGAAATCCCTCCCAGATTGACTGAATACGTCGGGTGGGATTTCCATTCCCCGTGTGTCAGAGCCCACATTCATATGCCCTGGAATGTAAATCGCCCTGAGGAACAGGAACCTAGTGCGCTGGCTTATTTAGCGGCACGAGTGCAGTCCGCCCTGGCGATTAATATATGAGACTGCCGTAGTGTTGTCCACCCGCACTAGGACATGGTAGCCTCTCAACTGCTGGAGGAAGTGCTTTAGGGCCAGAAATAGAGCCATCATTTTGGGGCAATTGATGTGCCGCGCGAGAAGATGGCCTCTTCAGCTCCCTTGAGCTGGACGGTCATCTAAGACCGCACCCCAGCCTGTGAGGGAAGCGTCTGTCGTTAGCATCTGCAATGACAAGACAAACTTAGAGTGGGACCCAGAGTCAGAAACCGGGGTCTGAACCACATAGGAAGGGTACGAAGCCCCTGGCGCGTAACCCTTATTGGGGATTGGCCCTTGAGTGAAACCCCTGGTTCTTAGCCACAACTGAAATGCTCTCATGTGCAGAAGGCCCAAAGGTGTTACCGTGGATACAGCTGCCATGAGAGCTAAGATCTCTGAAAGTGTTGAACAGTAACTTTCTGGTCTAGCTTGATTTCCTTGAGGGTGTTGAAAATGGATTCGACACGAGCGGGAGACAGCTGTGCCTGCTTACGATCGAATCCCATGTGACACCCAAATATGTTGTCCTCTAAACAGGAAAGAGCACGCTTTTGTGGCATTGGGTCTCAATCCTAAGAAACAAAGATGAGCTAGGGCGACATGCTGATGTCAAAGCGCTAGCTACTGAGACTGGGCCAGCCAGTTGTCTATGTAATTTAAATACGGATGCTCTGGAGTCGTAAGAGCCAGAACTACATCCATGCATTTTGTGTATGTGCGGGTTAGAGAGCTAGACCAAATGGAAGAACCCGATACTGGTAAGCTTCGCCCCAGAAAGCGAACCTCAGGAACCTCCTGTGTTGTGGCAATATTTCCAAATGAAAGTATGCGTCCTTCAGATCGGTTGTCACAAATCAATCGCTTGGTAGGATTTGAGAGCAATCACTTTGACAGTCAACATTTGAAGCTGTATTTATTTATTTTTAGATAGCGGTACAGCCCGCGGAAATCTAAAAATTGGACGCAGCAGAAATACAGACTGTAATAGCCTGACTCTTTGTCTGGTAGGGGAACATGTTCTATGGCCCCTATTCCCAGCAACTTTTGTCAGCAGATGCACCCTTTCCAGTCTCACGGAAGTGAAGACCACGCCGTTGAAACGTGGAGGGTGATGTGAGAACTGAATCCTGTAGCCTTTTTCTACAGTCTTTAACACCCAGGGAGATATGCGTGACAGTAGCTTCCACGCTGACTGTTTCTCTGAAAGGGGCACAAGTCTTAGCCCCTTGGCTGCACGGGCTGGGGTGCGGGGATGTTAGTGGTTCGGCATCCTGGAGTACAGCAGGATATGACCGAAGGACTAAAGTGCTGTTGGAGACCGGTATTGTCCGAAACACGGCGGCAGAGACTAAACACTGACTCCCTGCCAGGGAGGGCACATTCTTATATCAAAGAATGTTACGCGTCCCTCTCCGGGGGGCGGCTTGTGAGGGGCAGCGAGCCGTACCCCAGTCCTGACAAGGATGTGCCTGGCTGCTGGCGCTTTCCTTCTGCGCCTCCCATCTGGCGAGAATCAGATCTGGTCAAGACTGGGTGGCTGACAGACTCGACACTTGAGCATGGTGTGGGAGAAATTTCCCGAAAGCCTGTTCATAGCCTAGGTAGCCTAGCTAGCTGAGATAGCCTAGCTTCCCCGAAACCTAGTGGCGACGGAATTAACAGCGTCGCTGAACAGGCCGGAAGGTGAGACTGGGGCATCAAGGAGGAATGTTCGATTGTTATCCTTGATGCCTGTCAAATTTAACCACAGGTGCCCAAATCCTTTAGCAGATAAGCCTGATACGCCTTCAAAACCGCCATGGTGTGCAAAGAAGCGCCAGCCTGAACTGCTGCTTGAAAAGCAAAGTTCTACACGGCTTGGAGGGAAGAGTTGGCTTTTTAAGTGAGGATGATGTCCCAGAAGAGAGATAGCCCGCAAGCGGCTTTTCTATCTGGAGCGTCATTATATAACCTTGTGCTTTTGAGAGAAAGGAGGGGAGATTCCGTCTTGCGCACCTCAGCCTGATCGGCTTGTGAGCCTCAGGAGTGCAGGGCGGCTCGTGGTTCCCTAAATAATGCGAGGCACGCGCGGAGCACTTTCATGGGGAAAAGATCACAATGTTTGCAGTCTCAAAGCAAAAAGTGTAGAGATCGCCCTCCGAAAGAAAATTTTCGCAAAGAGAGGGACATCTAATTTTAAACTCTGTCATTTTATAGGTGAGTTAACACTTTCCTTTGCTTTTATTATGCTTTGACTTTGCTTGTACAAACACGCGCACAATGCGGTGAAGACAAAAGATCTGAGGAATGTTTCCGGTTTACTTCTATATATAACCTGCAGGTGCGTCTCATCAGATAACGTCACCTGACCGAGGTTATATAAGCCAAAATTTGGCATGTTTAATACACACATGCTTCACAACCGGCAACATGACAAAATGTTCCCATAGCGTTTTCACGCAGCATCGAGTGTAGCCTTTAAAAGGGAACTGTGCGCTGCTTCCTAAATAACAAGCCCTAGATCACCAAGCACCATCTAAACCTGAAAAAAGTAGGCCTTTTAAGGATGGTGACTGGGATAAGCCCTGCTCCTACACCGGTTTTGGGCAGTTCGCCTACCAGGAGAAGGTTGGTGTTGACGATGCCATCCTATACCTTCTCCATCAGGCCTACTCCCACCTTGACAAAGAAAAAGCTGTTGTGAGAATCACGCTTGGGGCTAAGGGGAATGATTTTATTTACTTGGTGACCTGGATTACAGGCTACTTCACCAGGAGACCAAAGTATGCCAGAGTGACTAACTGCATTTCTGAGACCATGGTCAGCAGCACAGGGGCTCCTCAGGGGACCCCCTTCTTGTTCACCCTGTACACCTCTGAATTCAAGTACAGCTCAGCGTTATGTCACATGAAAAAATTCTATGATAACATTTTCTTCATGGGGTGTTTCAGGGATGGACAAGAAGGGAAGTGCAGGAGCCTTGTGGAGGACCTCCAACTGAACACCTTTTAGACCAAGAAGATGGCGATATATAGATATATAGATCTTAGTAATTTCTGGTGTAGTATGGTAATCTTCCATGCTTTTTTGACTACACTATACATGATTGACAACCATAATTGACCATCATGGATGCTGGAAAATTTCTTTATGATTATTAAAGTATTCATCCATACATCCATCCATCTAACTGATCATGAATGCCATGGCAATATTATTATTTTAATTATTTCTTTGAACTGGTAAAATTTTATTTTTATGGTACCCACTACTGCATGCTATTGATGTCTACGTTTCTGTGGTTGTCTTATTGCTAGTTATTGCATTTTAAAACCCTGATGCTTGCCTAAAAAACTGAAAATGGCCCATTACCCACTTAGCTCTAATCACACCTTGCACGCACCACACATTTGCAATGCAGTTGCACAGCTCATTTGGTCCCACCATCTCTCAGGGACAGAGGTTGGTAGAGTAGCCAAAAAATGTACTCAAGTAAGAGTAGCTTTACTTCAAAATAATATTACTCTCTCTCTCTCTCTCTCTCTCTATATATATATATATATATATATATATATATATATATTGGGGTATGGATATATATATTGGGGTATTGGCTTAATGTATGGAGTAAATGTAATTAGTTACTACAGTGCCTCTGCTCTGGTGGAATGAACTTCCTCTAGATGTCCATACAGCTGAAGCTTTGGCAATCTTTAAACAACGACGTAAGGCATATCTGTTTCTTTAGTACTTAGGCTAATTATTGCGTATAATTAAGGATTTTTGCATACTTTGTTTTATATTTTGTGATATAAACTAAGTACATCAAAAGTTAAATGTAGTGCATAGTGAAAGAGAACAGATTAATTCTATTTGCATGCATTCCTATGGAACAAACTGAATGGTGTACAACCAGATCTTAAAAACAAATTCAATTTGTGACCCAAGTTTCCACTGTACAGTGTTTTGTACAACTATTCTTCCCCTTATAAACCCTTTTCATAAGGTTCATGAAGAGTGCATGTCAACATGTGCTGGTCTACCATTCAAGTGCCAATGTTCTGCAAACCAAATCAGCAAGAATCAGTTGTGACCTTTGTACATTCCATCTGCGGTCATTTGAGTTAACTGGTTGATGCCACAGGTAAATACATCATTTTAAGACTTGCTCTAATTTTCCTATGTAATAAAGTATATGTACAATTAGTTTCAATTAATTTGTATTAGAAATATGGACTTTATTACCAATTTTTAGTTATTTGCCTAGTTACTTTTCACCCACCCTATATACTGTATATGTGCATCCCTGGTAATCATTGATGGTTGGACTTATGGTAATCACTGATTGTAGGATTGATGGTGGTAATGATAGATTTTGGTGTTGGAATGTTTGTTTTAGCAGGTGTACATAGATCACTGAAGTTTAGAGAACTAGAAAATATTCTGCTGTAGAATGCTAAAGTGGTATTTCCTTGCAGACATCATATGACTCTAAAGAGCAAATATTGTGTTCTGACTTTAGATAAACTCACTGTTCACCCTGTATCAGACCTGAACATATTCTAAATAAAATAGAAAGCTAACTGTTCGTAAAGACAAATATAAATGAATAAATACAACTCTACTAATGCATTGTTTTTCTTGATGTACACTACCGTTCAACCGTACCGTGCAAACTTCTTTGTTCTTGTTTAGTAATTTATTTTCTACATTCTACAACAATACTGGGGATTTCAAAACTATAAAATAACAAAATAACACATATGAAATTAGGCAATTACATAACAACAACAAAAACAACAGTTAGTTGTTATTGTAAGACACAGAGGTCAGCCTTTCTGTAATAGTTCTTGCAAGAACCGTATTGTCAAATGCATTTGCAAAACCCGTCAAGCACCATAATAAAACTGGCTCTCATGAAGCCCATCCCAGGAGGGCGAGACCAAAACCTACCTCTGCCGCAGATGAGAAGTTCATTTAGAGTTATCAGCCTGAAAAATTACCAATTAACAGCACCTCAGATTAGAGGCGTTATGAAGTCTTTACAGAGCATACGTAGCAGACGCATCTCAATATCAACTGTTCAAAGGAGATTAATGCATTTTTTGGACGCCTTCAGCATTCCTTTACAATGTAGAAAGAAATAAAAATCAGGAACGATCATGGACTTGACCCCAAACTTTTGAACGGTGGTGTATATACAAAAAAATAAACCACACATTTTGTGTATGGATCTCTTTTGAGTGTAAAAGAACAGAGACATGTGCAATTGTGGCAAACAGGATGTGAAGATGAGGAGGAAGGATGACATTTTTATTTGTGTGTGTGTGTGTGTGTGTGTGTGTGTGTTGTATATGTATGCAGCAGACTGTGGTAGTTCAGTTTAGTGACAACTGCAGTCTGAAGACCAGCAGCAGGAACCTCAGTCTATCAGTGTTAAGAGTTTATATGTAAGTACTTTATAATTAATTTTCATGTTAATGCATGCAAGTAATTTTTCCCTTCCAAAAATTTAGAATTTGATAGGTTTAATTTTTTGTTAGTTTAACAGCCTTTATATATGAATAACTTCAACATCCGTCTAAATAACTAGCACAAAAACTTAACTGCTTCTGAATATTTTTTAAGTACCATATTAAATCTTGAGAATGTAAATAATGTAAAATTTCCAAATAAATATAAAGAATTTTCTGCAAACTCAACTTCTTACCACTGTACAGTACATCGTGTTTTTTTTCCAGATATTACAGATCCATTTAATTGTTTTATTTACATATTGTATGTTTAATATAAGTGACATAAACAAATTTTATATTTGTTGCATGTAACTACTAACACAGTCATAAGTTTTTTTACTAGAAGATTTTACTTTCAGCTTCAGGGTTGACTCATCCAGCATCATGGTGCTCCTGAAACTCACCTGTAAGTTTGCTTCATGCAATTTTATTTGAAGCACATGGATGCATAAAGCTGTATGTTCTGTCTTGAACACTGACCAGAATTTATGTACATTTTAAAAGTAAGATTTCTGTTTTTTTTTCTTTACAGTGCTTATTGCTACTCTTGGCCTGCATGCTTCTGAAGGTAAACACTTCCATTTTAAAACATTCTCAACAAACAAACATAATAATGGGTTTTCAGGAAGCATAAGGTAATAATTTAGGTTCATTTGCTCAAGTATATACTTATAGAGAATTTTTACTTGTCATTAGTTTCCTACAGTCTTAAAAGCCATATGCACACATTTTACTCTGACAGGAAACTTGATTTTGCAATACTGTGATAAATTTGCATTTTTGTGAAAAGACTGTGAACTAGTTTTCTGTACTTTGACTTTGGCTGTTTCTTTAGTTAGTGGAAACAGAATCTCTAAACCACCTAAACTTCTAGCATTACTGTAGCAGATTTCTGTAGCATTTACATAAAATTTTTAAAAAGACATCCAGTGACGATCGCTTCTGTGGTTAGAAACAGACGGCCAGAACATTTTGAGGTGATAAGAAAACTACAGCAAATTAAATCACTTTTTAAAACTGGGGAAAACAAAAAAGCATATCAAAATGCACAAAATGTCATGGGATGAGGATAATCTACAATTACAGATGAACTGATGAACCAGCTCCATATTGTCATGCAAAGATGCTGCATCATGTGTAGGAACTCAAGGTGTATCTTTTTTCTAAACTAAATATTTTGACCTACATCTGTTCTTTTATTTGTCCTTCAGTTTATCCATCCAAGATTCTTGTTAGCAAATTATCCCAAGAACAGATGTTTAAATGTTATAAGGAAGTATCATTGTACAGCACCTAATGAAATTACATTGCAAGGTCATAGCGGGGTCAAATTCCTTTAATAGTTTTTATCCATACGTTCCTTTTCCTTTGAGGTATAATTTATGTAAATGTAAGATGTATTTTACAACAAAAATGATTTTAAATGTTGGCAGATGAGACATCCCTGTTGTTTTCGTTCTTTTTCCTCTTTCTTGTACAGAGAATACAGGGAAATATTTTAAATTACACACTCAGTAGATACTAACTATGCTTTATGTAGTCAATATGAAAATAGATGTCGAAACAAATAAGTAAGCAATTAATATAATTATTATTTTTTGTTTTTTCTGCAGCAATAACTGTAACCTGTGAGGGCGATAATGCTGAACTTAACTGTGGTTTGTTATATGTTTCCCTTTTATCATCTAAACATAATATTGTATAAGATCATAACTACATAACAAAGATGACGTTATATACTTGCTATTGTTCAAAATCAATTTTAAGAATTTTAGTAATTAAGTAATTTATTTGCATCTAGTATAAACGCATGATCAGCAAAGCTCAGTAATGAAGAGTGTTACAATAAATAGATCTATAAGTATTTATTCAAAATATTGGTTTATTTTTTATTTCTTCCCATGGATTTTTGTTTTTAAAATTATATTTTTTGCCAAATTTTTCTAATTGTAGGTTTGCACCGTATAATAATCATCAGTGCTTTCTATGGCCGAGTCGATACCACCACTTGTGTTGAAGGGAAATCCTGGAAATCTATCAGATACACAAATTGCTACACGCCTAATGCACAATACATAGTTAAATCCAAGTAAGAGAAGTATTAACTTTTATAATCATTGCAAATGACCATTAATATTAGCATACATTACAAATAGCTCTGAAGACAATTTAAATAATAAAACATTATTTTGCAGATGTGATGGATTGCACAACTGTCATGTGCCAGCTACCAATTATCTGTTCTCTGACCCCTGCTATGGGACTTACAAGTACATGACAATTGCGTACACCTGTCGCTAATTGTAAGTTTGACTGTTTTATATATCGTATCTAATGAATGCAATTCAATTAATGCTGAACTGCACATATACTGTACCATATGTCAAAAGTAAAAGTCACTGAATAAAGCTCAGGGTAATTTGTTAAAAAAGTAAATAATAGAAGACAGTTACAATCATATAAAAGTGACTAACCTTTACTTTCAGTTAAAATGATGATTCAACACATACTTTAATATTCAGTACTGCAGTATCATATGCATTATAGAAATATTCAGACCCTTTAAGTAAATTATGTTTTTAATCTGTAATTTAATTAATTTAACTTGAAATTATTTCACATTACTTCATATACAATATTAAATGTATTTTATATGCAGGACTTCAGCTATTATTTTCTTTTTTCACTTATAGAATAATTGGGGGAATTCAGCTTACTCTCCAGTTACTGTACTTCTCTTGAACATGAAAAGGAATCAGAACAAAATTTTATAGTTGGCAATCATGCAGATGTTAAAGTACATAGGTTTTGTGCTCTTTATGTGCTTTATATTTAAATGTTATCTAATCCATTTCTTTAAAAACGTTTTACCTTAAAACCTACGAAGTTCATTCACTTTTACTGTACATGTAAAACTACATGTACACTAAACTAATTAACTTTACTAATGATTCTGCAATAAAGTATCTTCTATGTGCAAGCATAACAGCGATGAAAATTGTGCAGATTTTATCCAAATTCAGACAGTTAATGTTATCCAAATCTGCAATTATCTAATCTGTGATCTGTGTGAAGTCCAATAAACATTTTAAACATAGTGCTTAAGCAAAAAGGTGCAACAGGTACTCTTAAGGCAGAATACAGGTTAACAATCCCATGTTATAATGCCAGCAGACAAATAACACATTAGCTCTGACCACATGACTATGACAATAGCAGTAGTGCTGTAAATTGCATAGTCGGCCCATGGATTAGACTTGTTTCTTTAGCATGCTCGGTCAAACTCAGATCCGGAGAAATTGGAGGTCAGATTAAAACCTTGAACTCTTTGCCTGATAAGCCCAATACACAGCAAGCCTACTTCTGTCACTAATTGTAAGGTCAACTTTTTTATATGCTGTATATTTATGTATAGTCTAATGATTCAGACTCAACTAATGCCGAGCTGCACATATATCATAAATAATACTGTATATACAAAAGTCAAGAGTAATCATGGATCAGACTTGTTTGTCAAGTATTGTACATCCCATGAAGATCTGGGGAATTTGGAGGCCAGATCAACAACTTTGAACTCTTTGTTTAAGGTTGCATACATAAGTAGCAAACTGTAAAGCATAGGTCGGCAATTAGCGGCCCCCGGGCCACATGTGGCCCGCAAGCAAAAACATCTGGCCCGTGAGATTGTTTAAACTAGAGAATGAAAATAAATAAATTATATATTTTTTTAAATCGGACTGACAGTCTAAAAAAAACTCTTTGTTTGGAAACCTCATTTTTCAGAACAGAAATATTTCAATCTATCTAAATTCTTATTTGTTATATCTGGATACAAGGGTGAATAAGCGCATCAGCGAGGTGCAGAGCGAACGCTCAACATGCAAAAACCAATGACGTCTTGTTGTGCTTTGCGAGCACCCAGGGGTCCGTTCTACGTCTGTCTCTAACTTAGTTAGCTGGATTTGATTGTTGTGGATTTGTCCTGATCTTGGATTGTTTCGTTCTTCAATGCGCTTCTCGCATTTGCTGTTATAGCAACATATCCATAAGCTTGAACCTGCTCGGAAGCAGGTTTATTTTATGCAAACAGGATTTAGCCTGCGCTCCTGGTGGGTTATGATTGGTTGAAATGGCGAGGTCACATCTGATTGGTTAAAGAGCACGACTGACGCGGACTGACTCACGTGGGAAAAGAAAAGGATCTTGCATATATCCTTGCATCTTGCACATTTATTTTTCAGGGGTTTGTCATGAATATGCAAATAAATAATTATATATAATAAAAATAAATATTTTATAATGATAAATTATATAAACGAAACTAATTTTATAACAAACAATATAAAAGTATACATGTATTTCAAAAATATTAATATTTCTATTTTTTCATATACAACATATTTATTTTCATATTGCTTATTTTATTTCATTGTCTCATGTAATTTGTAAAGCATTAACCTCTAAATTTATGTTATAATATAATATTTAATAGCGATTATGTGGGGGGGGCAATCCATGGCAGGGGGCATTTCTGCGCATAACACGTGTTACAAAAAAAAAATGGAGCCGCTCTTTTTCCATTTCGTCAACCAATCGCAGGGCTTGTGATCAGTGAGTAGACAACTCAATCCAGCCATACTTATCATCAACAACAGGTGTGCTCGAAGAACTAACCTAGCCGGATCGTGATTAGCACGATAATCTCATCTTAGATGTGTCAGTTTATCTCGGTTCTGTCATTTTACGAGCGCCTACCATTCATCCTCCCCTATTAATTCAATAAATTAGCCAATGTTTTGGTCGTGGCCTGCCATGTAATGGCTTGGAAAAAATCTGGCCCGAGGCCAAACTTAATTGCCGACCCCTGCTGTAAAGTATTGAGTGCTCTAACATAGCCAGCACTAACCCTAGTGCTTCTAACATAGCCAGCACTAACCCTTTCATTATATATATATATATATATATATATAAAATTTCCACTGTGGCTGGCTCTGAATGGGTGGTGGCCAACGGAAGTCAAGAGAGCCCGTCAGCATTAGCATGGTGCTCTGACCTTCTGTACTTACAGTAGGTAGACAAGCGGTATTGTACTTTTACGGTTGCAGCGCATGGTGACAGCATTTGGGTTTGTGCGTTTGCTGGCTTTTACCGCTAAGTGGCGCTATATAACTATAGACTGAGACCTCAGGCCTTATTTTGTTCTCTCCAGGATTAATGAGTCGCAGCTCGTCCAGAGCCGCATGTAGTTGCAGATAAAATTAAGTGAACCATTGTAATTTAACAAATTCATAATCACAGTACTAACATTACAGTACAAATTTATAATTTAATTTAAATTCAATATTTTTAGGATCAAATTTAGGCAACATAAATGTTAACACACTGAGCCTTTAGATTTTATTATGTGTAATTAGAAAAACTACACGTGTAGGGTTTTGTGTATTTTGTGTTCCCTTGTTAAAAGCTACACTCGATGCTGTGTGAAAACGCTATGGGGACATCTTTTTGTGTTGCTGGTTGTGAAGCATGTGTGTATCAAACACGCCAAATTTTTGGCTTATATAACCTCGGTCAGGTGATGTAATCTGATGAAGTGCACCTGCAGGTTATAAATAGGAGTGAACCTCAGATCTTTTTGTCTTTAGGACTGCATTGTGTATTGCGTGTGTGTGTGCAAGCGAGTTTTAAAGTGTTAACTCAATATGGTGGAGTTTGTTGGAAGATGTTATAGATCTCTTTCGGAGCACGATATCCACACTTTTGTTTTGAGCGCTTTCGCATGCCTGGGGTTAAACAGTGCATCTGGCAGAAGTGCACGAGACGGAATTCCCTCTTTCTCTGGCGCTCTCGCTGGATCAGGAAGTTTATCTGTCAGAAGAGATCTACTTTATCGCTTCTGCGGATAAGGACTTACTGCAGGTAAGTAATGCATGTGTTTTGCATATCGTCTGGCTGCCGAAGCGGGATTTTCCCAAGCGCTCAAAATTAGACGACAGGTTTTTGTCGGGTGGCCGGGGTGCAGAGCCTCAGCGACGCTCTCTCTCTCTCCTCTTTTTTTGCCAACCTCCATGATGAGTTAACTCTTTCATGGAATAAGCCTTATTTTATTTAATAAGCCTTATTTACTATGCAGAACTACACAATATTTTCATAATTGGTCAAATCTATCAATCTTCTTACATCCATGAACACTATGGACAATTACACGCTCACCTTCCTTCATATATACACTACATGTCGTACGTTACATCCTGGACCATTGCACAAAGACACTTTAATAACCTTGCACACCTACCTTCACAACTACACTACATTTTACAGTTTTACGTTTACATCCTGGACCAGTGCACAAAGACACTTTAATAACCTCTGCACTAAGACACTTTGCTCTATGCATATTTGCACACACCGTACAGTATATTTCAATTTGCACAGTATATTTCTATTTTGTACATCATATTTCTATTTTTATTTCTAGTTCTATTTTTTTTTTTTTTTTCCTAGCACATTTCTATTTTTATTTTTAGTTCTATTTTTCCTAGTTTAATTTAATTTTTTAATTTAATTTCTATCGTATTTCTTTCATTCATATTTATTTCTTATTTGTAAAATTTAACTCTCTTTTAGGGTCAATGGCAGTCGTATAATGCATTTCACTACATTTCGTACTGTGTATGTTTGTGTATGTGACAAATAAAATTTGAATTTGAATTTGAATTTGAATTTATCCCGTGTGTTTTTGTGCCATCAACTTCAATTTATTAGAGTTTATTCGAATATCGTTGATGCAAAGGCATGGGGTTATATGATGAGACGCTTGCGGGCTTTTTTTCTCTTGGGACATTATCCTTCCTTCCTTCCAAGCCGTGTAGACTTTCATGGTGCTGCACTGCACACCATGGTGGTTTTGCAGGCTTACCAGGCTGACCTGCTGAAAGACTTGAGCACTGGCGGGTCTCTTGATGATAAAGCATTTTTGGAATTACGCCGAGCCACAGATTTGTCACTTCGTGCAACAAAGCAGACGCCCGTGCTATCGGCCGTTCTAGGGCTGCGATGGTTTTTGCAGAAAGGCACTTGTGGCTGAATCTCACAGGCATCAAGGATAAGGATCGTGCATTCCTCAATGATGCCCCTATCTTACCTTTCGGCCTGTTTGGCAACGCCGTTAACTCGGTTGCCACTAGGTTTCGGGAGGCGAAGCTGTATAACCCAGCCTTTGGGAAATTCCTTCCTAGCTGTGCTTTAGAGTCGGGACTGGGTAGCCAACCGAAGCGTTGTGTGAGGCACAGAAGGAGTGTTTTGAGCCAAGCAACCCCTTGTAAAGACGGGTGCGACGCGCCGCGCTTAGCAATCCGCCTCAAAGAAGTCGGACCGAAGAAGAACTCCTAAGACTTATTCGCCCAGGACCATGTGGGGAAACGTAGAATTCCTTTTGAGAATAAAGTCTTCTCCCTGGCACCCTCAGGAGGTCAGTATTTATGCTTCCTCCACCACTAGCGTTTCGGAGAACACCGGTCTCCAACAACATGTTAGTTCTTCTGTCTTTTCCTTCCATGTTTCAGGATGCCGAACGTCTAACACTCCCCCGTCTAACCGAGCTGCCAAGACTTTTGTCCCTTTCGGAGAAACGGGCAGCGTGGAAGCTACTGCCAAGTATATCGTCTTGGGTATTAAGCACTGTAGAGAGAGGCTATAGGATTCAGTTCTCACATTGCCCTCTGCGCTTCAACGGCATGGTCTCCACTTCCGTGAAACCAGAAAGGGCGCATCTGCAGACTCTGGAGTTACAGAAGTTGCTGGGAAAAGGGGCCATAGAACATGTTCCCCTACCAGACAGAGAGTCAGCTGAGCCGCTATCTAAAAAAAATACAGGTTCAAAATGTTGACTGTCAAAGTAATTGTTTCTTAAATCCAACCAAGGAATTGGTTTGTGACAATCGATCTGAACAACGCATATTTTCATATAGAAATATTGCCACAACACAGGAAGTTCCTGAGGTTCGCTTTTGGGGGCAAAGCTTACCAGTATTGGGTCCTTCCATTTGGTCTAGCTCTCTTACCCCGCACAAACACAAAATGCATGGATGCAGTTCTGGCTCCTTTATGACTCCAGGGCATTCGTATTTTGAATTACATAGACGACAGGCTGATTCTGGCCCAGTCTCAGAAGCTAACGCTTCGACATTGGGATGTCGTCCTAGCTCATTTTCGTTCCTTAGGATTGAGACTCAATGCCACAAAAAGCGAGCTCTTTTCTGTTCAGAGGACAACATATTTGGGTGTCATATGGGATTCGATCGCAATGCGGGTACAGCTGTCTCCCGCTTATGTCAAATCCATTCTCAACACCCTTAAGGAAATCAAGCTAGACCAGAAAGTGACTGTGCATCACTTAGGTCCTTAGGTCTCATGGCAGCTGCATCCACCGTGATACCTTTGGGCCTTCTGCACCTGAGAGCGGTTTAGTTGTGGCTAAGAACCAGGGGTTTTCACTTGAGGGCCTATCCCCACAGGCAAATTAAGGTTATGCGCCTGGGGCTTCGAACGCTTTCTGTGTGGTTCAGACCCCGGTCTCTGACTCTGGGTCCCACTCTAGGTCCATCCTGTCGTCGCAAGATGCTAATGACAGACGCTTCCCTCACAGGCTGCGGTGCGGTCTTAGATGGCCGTCCAGCCCAAGGGAGCTGGAGAGGTAATCTTCTCACGTAGCACATCAATTGCCTCGAAGTGATGGCTCTATTTCTGGCTCTAAAGCACTTCCTCCAGCAGTTGAGAGGCTAATATGTCCTAGTGCGGGTGGACAACACTACGGTAGTCTCGTATATAAATCGCCAGGATGGACTGCTTGAACAAGCTAGCGCACCAGGTTCTGCTTTGGGCACAGGACAAGTTCCTGTTCCTCAGGGCGATGTACATTCCTAGGCATATGAATGTGGGAGCAGATTGCTGTCCAGACAAGCGGGGAATGGAAACTCCACCCCGAAGTAGTAGAATCTTCTGTCTCAGGCGCAGGGGGCTATATTTCATCCCCTGCCCGAGCTCTGGAACCTTCACGTCTGGTCCCTGAAGGGGACCAATTAAGATGCTGGTCTTTCAGCCAGTGTAATCGAAACAATTTTAAGTTTCAATTACTAGGGCTCCCTCCACTAAAAGAACTTATGCCCTCAAATGGAGTGTATTTAAAAGTTGGTGCATGGCAAAACATGTAGACCCAGTCCACTGCTGAATTGTTTCAGAACTGGAGTTTCTGCAAGAAAAGTCGTCCTCAGGCTTATGCCCTACTACTCTCAGAACATACGTAGCCGCTATTTCGGCTTGTCATGTCCTGATCAACGGGGTTTCTGTGGGAAAACGGTGGAAAAACGACACCCCTTTCAAAATGCCCCTTGAAAAGAATTGGAAACTTTGCCCCTGGGCTAGTCAAAGCTATTCTGCATCCTCACCCGAACTATCTTCCGAAAGTTCCATTCTTAACCATGCACCCAGTTGTTCTCAAAGCATTCTGTCGTCTGCCTTTTACAGCTCCAGAGCAGGAAAGACTTGACTTACTGTGTCATATGCTACGGGGGCCGCAACCGGGGGGCGGCCGCCACTAGACAAATGCTGTCACATTGGGTAAGAGGTGCTATTGCCCTAGCCTCCAAGGTGCGTGGTCACACTTCGCCTTTAGGAATCAGGGCTCATTCGACCATGTGGATTGCCTTATTTATTGCGCTGGCAAGAGGAGTCCCCTTGCAGCAAGTGTGTGATGCGGCAGGTTGGTCCTCTCCGCACACATTTGTTAGATTTTATAGTTTGGATGTTTATGCTACTCCAGGCTCACAGGTCCTCGAGTCAGCCTCCCAGAGCTAGGTCTGAGACCTCCTTGGCTACTGTGCGCACACGCAACACAACCCTGGGGGTCCAGACACTTGGAGTGCGGCTGCGTTGGTATTCTCATTTCCATAGCGTTTTCACGCAGCATCGAGTGTAGCTTTTGAAAGGGAACGTCTCGGGTTACTTTGCTGTAACCCTGTTTCCTGAAAAAGCGGGAACGAGATGCTGTGCTCCAATGCCACACTGCTTGCGTGACTGGACGTTCTTTCAGACAAAATTGATCTGAGGAATGTTTCCGGTTTACTCCTATTTATAACCTGCAGGTGCACTTCATCAAATTACGTCACCTGACCGAGGTTATATAAGCCAAAAATTTGGCGTGTTTGATACACACATGCTTCACAACCGGCAACACAAAAAGATGTTCCCATAGTGTTTTCACACAACATCACGCTTTTTCAGGGAACAGGGTTACAGCAATGTAACCCGAGACATTCTTTAAATTTGTAGTAGATTTATTAACTAAAATGAATAAAACGAAATGACCACAAAATTAAAACATTAATGTGCGAAAGCTACATAGCCTTTATATGAGACTACTTTTATTTAAGCGCGCTCACAATGATAAAAAAACGTTATGACTTTGTTAAATAAAGTAAACAGGGTGCGCTGTTCTGTATTGTTTTCGGTAAACTTAAGTGCATCAGAAAATGAACCGAAACTTTGTGTATACTCCTCTCACAGACGTGAAAAATATATACAGTGAAAACTCGGATTATGAGTAACGCAGTTTACGAGTATTCCGAAAGACGAGCAAAGATTTTTTATAAATTTTGACCTAAAAAACGAGTGTTGTCATGGTTTACGAGCTCCGAGTATCATGTATAACGCATGCGCTTCTTGTTTTGACACCGAGTGTCGCGTCATCACAACTGAGCCAACGGTTTTTCTCTCTTTGGCGCTGTGGGTATTCATCTCCCCTGCTGGGTCTTAGTGCTTGTCTCTTACTGGTATAATCAACATCCGTGTGTGTGTGTGTTTCTTTCTCTTGCGCTGCAAAGTGTGTGTGTTATGTGTGTGCGCGCATACACCGCCGGTTCACACACACACACACACACACACACGCTTTCTTTCTCTCTCGCCTTTACTGTGTGTCAGTGTGTGTGTGTGTGTGTGTGTTATTTGTGTGTGCGCGTAATTTGACACCGCGCCTGTTCAAACATAAACACATACGCGCTCTCTTTCTCTCTCATCTTTACTGTGTGTCAGTGTTTGAGTGTGTGTGTTATGTGTGTGTGTGTGTTTTTCTTTCTCTTGCGCTGCAGAGTGTTATGTGTGTGCGCGCGCGTAATTTGACACCGCGCAGGTTTGCACACACACACTCTCTTGTCGTTAGTGTGTGTCAGTTTTTGAGTGTGTGTGTTATGTGTGCGCGCCCACGTAATTTGACACCGTGATGGTTCACACACACTCTCTCTCTCTCTCTCGCCTTTAATGTGTGTGTGTGTGTGCGTGTGTGTGTGTGAAACAGAGAGGGGGTGCTGCACTCACACACAACCAGCACGGCGTCAAATTATGCTTGCGCACACACATAACACACACTCAGCAGCGCAGGAGAGAGAAAAACACACACACACAGTGCCTGTGCGCATAAATGGAAACATTTATTGGTCTAGATTATTTTTTTTTACTTTTTTAAGGTAACATGCAGGTTAATTTTTTATTTTTTTTTACTTTATATTTTGTGTTAATTATTTTATTTTTTTGGGCTGTGGAACAAATAATTTTAATTTCCATTATTTCTTAAGGGAAAATGTGCTTTGATTTACGAGTGTTTTGGAATATGAGCCCGCTTCCTGAATGAATTATGCTCGTAATCCGAGGTTCCACTGTACTTATAATAAGTGAAATGTCTGCTTTTATATAAACTAATAAAAAACAACATTTGGATTATGTAATTCGTGTAAAAAAGGTGAATTATAGGCGCGTCCACTAATGCGGAGATGACGTGATGACAAAATCACCTTCAGCACAATCAAAATCAAAGAAATCACTAATTTATCAATTAATTATTAAAATTTTGTCACAGTCAGTCTGCTTGCTGTTTTTCCAGGCGCATTTATAACCATCAGTCTACTTCTGCTGCTGCGCTCTGGAAAACTTTATGCGTGCGGTTAAGCGCTGATTAGACTACGTAGGAATTTAAAGAGCAGGATCACAATGCTCACCGCTCTGAGCCCAAACCTCATTTAAAATAAAATAACAAATATTTGAAGTAGATAACAATAGCCCACATTTATAAAAAGTATTAGTATTTAGTATTTAGACTATAAAAATAATCCTGCATTTATTTTTAGGTGTGCCAGCTGCCACAGTTCCTATATGGCTCTTTATCGAAGTAAATTATTCAGCAACAGACCTGTAACTTTTAATGTAAAACAGGTACATCTGTATGAATAAATTGTTTAAATGTATGTATCATAAGCTATTGATCGGTGATTTATGTAAATGACTCAGTTGTAGCAGAGCCACACAATAGGGTTGTTTTTATAGGCTAAAAATAAAGTGGTAAATAAAAAATAAAACCACAAGCCTTTTTAACGACCCTATACGGTGCCTTTTGTGTTTTGGTTCCGGGGTTAAGCTTTCACGAGCATTTGCCAGGGAATCCTGATGACACGTCGGGTCACGTATCCCGGTATAAAGCCAGACCCGGCAAAGGACTCAGGGTGGAGAGATGAAGCAGCGCGCTGGTTGTGGAATAGAGACTGAGAGCGATTGTTTGGATTGTCTGAGGATTACTTTTTCCGGTACACATACAATACCCATCTCATTCTGTTTTCTGGTGCTCCCGGATTTAACATCTTTTACCGGTGAGACCGAGCCATCTGTCCCGATCATCATTACACACACTCACAATAACACAGACTTGGACATTCATACATATGCACCCACACACTCACATACATTTTATACATTTTTTATAGTTGTATATATTTTTTATATGTTGTTTTGTTGGTGCACCTTGTTTGTTTGTCATTTTTACATAATACACTTTGGATTGGTTTTAAAATTGTTGACTTGTATCTTTTCTTGCTCCACTGTCAAGAACTAACCTGAGATGACCAGAAGACGTAGCTTTAGCGGTTAGCCCTTTGTAGCGTGAATGGTAAACCCGAACGCGGATGAAACACGAGTAGGCAGGATAATCACGCTTTTAGTCTAAGGACTCTCACAGATGGGGAGTAAGGAAAAGACACAATCTAACCCGCGTCCTATAGATACACACTCGATCAGGAATTGAAACCAAAAGGGCGAGTACTCACAGTTAGGTGAAGGATTCCGACGTGGCATCGGCGAAACTCAATGACTGAGCGAGGTGCTATGGTTTGTTTACTTCTTTTATACTTCCTGGTTTGCGACCGCTTAACTTCCGGGTCCTAGTGCCGGTCGCGTTCCGAGTGTGCATGACATCCACGAAGATTGCGCAACACCAGAAGTGAGTAATATTAACCCGCATTTAGATTCTCGACCCCGTAATAGTGTAATTAGCTCAAATATAAAACCTGAGCATTACAAGTTTAGATGTAAGTAAAGCACACTGGAAAAGCAGCCAAAGCTTTCCTCATTGCTGCGCTGTTTGGGGGAGGGACATGCTGACGTTTGGTTTACTTTCTTTGTGTTTTGGTGTGTGTGTGTGTGTGTGTCTGTGTGTGTTGAGAGGTGTTAATACTGTAGGTAGTGTATTATTTAGTGAAACAGAAGCTCTGCTGAAAAAAGTTAGGCACATCAGTCACTTTTCCCCAAATAAACTGAGATGCGTGTTTCTTAGCCCCACCCCCGTGAACACAGCATATTCAGAGAAAAGCACGCCCGCGAGAGGTTGTGCTCGGACTACTGAGCTCCTGTGGATTCTAAAATTGACATTGTTACCATTTTTTAAACGCTGGAATGGAAGAGATAAAAAATTTCCTCATCATAACATGCCTTGTATTGTTTTTAATCACTTTATACACAACCTGTGATTTTTATGCTATTTTAGGGATGGAAAATACAAATGGAATCTTTTTTTGTTTTTTATTTTCATTTTTTTATAAAATATAAACTCTTAATATTTTATAAAATACCAAAGAAAATTATTGTGTATAGAGTGATTACAACAAATACAATTTATGGTACGATAAGGAAAATCTCCATTTATATTCCAGGGATTAAAAACAGTAATAATGTCAATTTTAGAATCTAGAATCCAGAAAATGAAATTTGCACAATTTTAAAAAGAGGCCCGAATCACTGCAGGTCTTCAGAATCTAGGTCTTAAAGTGGGGAGGGGTGCATTTAAGTTTCTCTGAATGTATAGGTGAAAACAGCTGATTTACATCATGAAAAATATATACTTACAGAAAGCAAAATGTCTGCCTTATATAAACTAATGGAAATTAAAAAAAACAGCTTTTGTAATTCGTATGAAACGACTGCCGGTGCGGTGTTTCTTCTCCCCACCCTTGTAAAAACGGTGTATTCAAAGGCTCGCCCGCGAGAGGTTGTGCGTGCGCGGTCCACTACGCAGCTAAAACATATTTGTATATTATGACTGAGATAAGGCGGCTCACATCGGCATGCGTTTCACACAGCGCTGCAAAGACAGCGCTTATTTAACACGTATATATGTGTGTTTGTTATATTTCTGGGAAAGAGAAATCTCTTATTAATCTTTCATATCTCTCGCGCCGCGGGTTCACGCGAACATTTTACTTACACTAAAAGATTAATTCACAACCACATTTCGGCCATTCACACACATGCATTGTGCTATGTTGTTTGTAGACACTTTTACTTTTCCCCTTCTAATCTCCCCTTTGATCAAAATGCTCCTGATATGAGCCGACAAAAGCTCATATCGTTTCATAAAGAGAGGCGACATATACTTGATTAAACACTGCATTTTTTAAGTGAAAGCATGCGTGATCTGAGCAGCTTTAATTATTGATAATTAAATAATTATTAAATGGTGGACATAAACAGCAAAAAGAACAATATTATTTTACTTTTGATTATTATCATGTTATTGAATGATTATTTGAAACTGAAGCCATTTGTGTAGATTCATGCCACGAGTCATTCTATCATTCAAAGATTATTATGTTGTGCTCGGACCACTGTGGATTCCAAAATTGACAATTTTACCGTTTTTTAATCACTGGAATGGAGGAGATAGAAAGTTTTCTAATCATAACACACCTTGTATTGTTTTTAATCGCTCGATACACAACTCATCATTTTTAATGCTTTTTTACAAAGGAAAAAATACAAATGGAATATATTTATTTGGTATATATATATATTTTTTAAATAAAATCGCAAATTAAAACATTGTAGAGTAATTAAAAAGTATAGAGTGATTAATAACATGCATGTAATAATAAGAAAAATCATTCCGGGGATTAAAAACGGTAACAATGTCAATTTTAGAATGTAGAATCCTGAAGAATTTACACAAATTTAAGAAAAGGCCTGAAGCAAGATCCAAGATCCTCCACTTTGCTGAAACCATGCACAGTGAGGAGGGGTGCATTTTAGTTTCTCAGAGTGTAAAGGTGAGAACAGCTGATTCACACCTGGGGAGGGTGTATTATTTGCATTTGAATGTGTCTGACATTCCAAAGCGCACTCAGTAAAACTGCAAGAACAACAACCTAAAGTAAATAGAAATAAGCGGTCCTGATTATACTGGATAAATATTATTTAGTACAACAAAATTCCAGCCGCAAAATACTATACTATAACCATATTATACAAATGATAGAAGTGTATATCAAGTTATATTAATGTTCTATTCTGTAGGTCTATTTTCCCAGTTTTTTTAAATTTAAAATTTGATGTCTTTAAATGTAATTTTTTTAATAATAACAATAAACCGATGGAAACAGAAGCTATATAACAGTTCATTCTTTGTACAAATAAAATCGTTAGCTAGTGAACTTAATTAGCTAGTGTAAATAATATTTTTTTTTTACAAGCTCTTGAGCTGTTGTTAGTGCTTGTTTGGCCAGTCAATTTCCTTGCTGTTTTCCCCGACGCATTCATAATCATTAGTCTAGTTCTGCCGGTGCCGTGTTTCTTATCCCCACCCCCGTTAAAACGGTGTATTCAGAGAAAGCCGCGCTCGCAAGAGGTTGTGTGTGCGCGGTCCACTACACAGCAAAAACATATTTGTATATTATGACTGAGATACGGCGGCTCACATCGATGTGCGTTTTGCCCAGCGCCGCAAAGACAGCGCGTATTTAACACGTATACATATGTTTGTTATATTTCTGGGAAAGAGAAATCTCTTATAAATCTCTCATATCGGTGCATGCGTTAATCTGACATCAAAACCCGCGCAAAGTGAAAGAGCGCATTCACGCGCCGCGGGTTCACGCGAAATTTTACATTCACTAATAGATTAATTCACAACTACATTTCGGCCATTCACACACATGCATTGTGCTGTGTTGTTTGTACACACTTTTACTTTTCCCCTTCTAATCTCCACTTTGATCAAAATGCTCCCGATATGAGCTGACACTAGCAGCTTCGTTTCATAAAGAGAGGCGACATATACTTGATTAAACACTGCATTTTTTTAAAAAGTGAAAGCGCGCGCGATGTGAGCAGCTTTAATTATTGATAATTAAATAATTATTAAATGGTGGACATAAACAGCAAGAGAGAACAATATTATTTTACTTTTGATTATTATTATCATGTTATTAAATGATTATTTGAAACTGAAGCCCTTCGTGTAGATTCATGCCACGAGTCATTTTATCATACAAAGATTATTACATTGTGCTCGCACCACTAAGCATCTGTGGATTCCAAAATTGACATTTTTACTGTTTTTTAATCACGGGAATGGAAGAGATAGGAAGTTTGCTTATCATAACAATATGATTGTTTTTAATCGCTCGATACACAACCATCTGAAATAAAGCGGCTCACATCGGCGTGCGTTTCGCACAGCGCCACAAAGACAGCGCTTATTTAACACATGTAAATGTGTGTTTGTTATATTTCACTTAAAGGCTTATTCACAACCACATTTTAGCCATTCACACACATGCATTGTGCTGTGTTGTTGTTACACACTTTTACTTTTCATCTCCACTTTGATCAAAATGAGCCGATACAAGCAGCTTTGTTTTAGTCAGAATATTTATCTCTCATAAAGAGAGGCGACATATACTTGCTGATTAAACACTGCATTTTTTTTAAGTAAGAGCGCGCAATGTGAGCAGCTTTAATTATTAATAATTAAATAATTATTCAATGCTGGACATAAACAGCTAAAATCAAGATGAAGGTTTTTCTTTAGATTGTTATTATTATGTTCCTTTGCTGTTTGGATCCAGCGTTAAATGATTATTTAAAACTGAAGCGCCTCTTGTAGATTCATGCTGTCACATCTGGGCCACCTCAGTCCTGGGGAGTAAGATCGGGCTAACCGGATTACTAAACCGTGGCTTTTGTCTCCCCCTAGTGTGTCTGTGTCGGTATTGTTCCCCCATTGATTTAATCAAACACTAAACAGATATCACCTGTGTCTACCTCCTGTGTCACTCTATTTAACCCAGCCGAACCCATACCACCTCGTCTGGTCACTGATATGCACGTTAAGTTTGTTTCTCACCCCATTGTGTGTTTTCTCTCTCTCTCCCAGGACTGAGTGGCGTCTGCAGGAGGTGGCGGTGGATAAGAAAGGACTTGCATCAAGGTTATACGTATGTTTTTGGAAAGTCATTCCGCTTAGTGGATTATCTCCCGTGAAAGAAGGGAGTACACGCATTCTCAAGTGCGCTTTACACAGCCCCCTGCAGATCCAGCCTGGGAGCACGGTTTCTGAGCCGTTCAGTCTTCATTTTGTTTGGTTCTGTTTTAGTTTGTGCTTTTGTGTTCATTGTTAAGAAAAAAAAGAAAATAATAAATCTCTGTTTTTCCCAAAACCTGCACCTGCGTTCGTCTCCTCCCTATGGAAGTCATGACACATGCCACGAGTCATTTTATCATACAAAGATCATTATGTTGTGCTCGGACCACTGACTCCAAAATTGACATTTTTACTGTTAAAAAAAAATGTTTTTACAAGCCCTTGAGCTGTTGTTTGTGCTGTTTTCTTTAAAAATAACAATAACTGTGGACAAAGAGAAACATAGAGTCTGTCTAAACAAAATTAATTGCAGCCGTTTGCAAAATGTCCCCTTGCGCCACCTGGCGGTCATTCCACAAATTACTTTGAATTGCGACTGATTTATTTTGGCTGTTGGCGTTTGGCAGCGACAGAGTGTGCGGCAGTCATAGACATTTTGTGTGAGTAACCACTGTGTGTGTATATATTTATATCTATATCTCTCTCTCTCTATATATATATATATATATACACCTGGAGTACAAGGAGTTTTCCCGGTGCACCGGCCCAGTCAGTACACAGATATATTAAAAATGACGGAAACCATAATATTACATCTCTTTCCTATTTATATGGATGAGTGCGTCGATTGCACGGGCGCCGCGGACAAAGAGCGTGTTGTTGTGGGAGAGAGAGGTTGATTTACGACAGGGGTTTATGGGAGTGTAGTCTAATGCGGGAGATGCATTGTAAGTAATGAGGTCCAGTGTGTGAACGCGAATGCTAAATGTAAACTGGGATATAGAGCCTTAATTTTTTTTTCTTTTTATTTTTATTTTTTCCCAACAATATCTTTATTGAGTTTTTTAAAAATATACAGAAATTAGAGTGCTTCCACATCAAAAGGAACAGCATGGCAACTAACTTAGTCAAATAAAAGACAAAGAA
This sequence comes from Clarias gariepinus, assembly GCF_024256425.1. Classification (NCBI taxonomy): domain Eukaryota; kingdom Metazoa; phylum Chordata; class Actinopteri; order Siluriformes; family Clariidae; genus Clarias; species Clarias gariepinus. Next base: position 28,392,506 of record NC_071108.1, read on the forward strand.
AAACACAAAGCCCCCCCCCCCCCCCCCCCCAAAAAAAAAAAAAAACCAACAACAAATAGGTTTCTCTATTTTCCAAAGGTTGCTCAACTTCACCTTAATTGTACTGTTGTGTATGGTTCAAAATTTAGTTTAGGAAGCTGCAGAGGACCGACAACAATTATATCTCATCCACCTCATTCACAATACTACTAAGATCCACATAGGGACCCCACACAAGGGACCCCAAATGTTTTGAAAAAGTGACAGTTTCCCCTTAACAATTGTTACGACCTCTAGGGGTTGAAAATAACAGGTAAATTATGAGTAAGGTGATGGATAAGAAATGACTACCACTAAGATAGATAGATAGATATCAATCTAATATTTATTTAGTTAATCAGGGATAAATCTTCAGGGGTAGACCACGCCAAAATAACAAACAAAAAGAAACTTCTGTTTACACCTCTGCCTTACCTTTGATGAGAGGGAAAAGAAGTTAAAATAAATACAAACATCTCAGTCCCTAACTCCCTAAAGATAAACAGAGTGGAAAAAAATGTACAAAAAACAAAATTGGCATCATTTGGCACAATGATAATAACAAAAGCAAATTCTGCAACACAATATACAAGGTACTAGGTGGAACAATGTCACAAGAAACGAAGTAGCAAGAAACAAACACGGCAGTAAGTCTACATGAGAAGCAATGGCACAAGATGGCCTCCTTGGGGTGTTCAGGGTGTCGCCTTTAACTGGGTCAGGTGAGGAAATAGATCAATAGCAACATCCAGCCAATTAGATTCCGGACACATCCACCTGCAAAACAGCATACATATACACACACACAAGAGGGCAGTCTATCATAGACCCATAGCATGAATTCGTAACAACAATGTTAGTAATTTTCTTCATAGGTAAAGTTGTGGACAATTCCTTTATCCAGTTAATGAGTTTTGGTTTACTGGTCTTCCTCCATGAGAGTGCTTATGACTCTTTTTGCCAACAGTAGACACAGGTCCATGGCCGTAATTATTTTTCTAGACATAAGATGTCCATCAGGATATAAACCTAAAATAAATAGTTTAGGGTCAAGATCTAATTGTATACCCAATATAGTATCCAGAGCTTGTTTGATCTCTTTCCGAAATAGTTGTATTTTACTGCATTCCCAGATACAGTGAAATAATGTCCCTTTCTCCTCTCCACACCTGAAACACAAGCCTGTGATATCACCACCATACTTATTAAGCTTTTCTGAAGTCCCATATGTCCTCATTAGCCAATTATATTGCAGTACTTTGAGACGAGTACTGGTAGTTTGTGTTTGTGCCTCAACACATACCTCCTCCCAGTCTTCTGAGGATAAGTCCTCCTGTAAGTCTTCCCTCCAGGCATTAAGTTTCCCTAAAAAAGATTCAGGGAAGCCATCTACTAATATAGGGGAGAGTGAGGTAAGATGAGCCACTTTTTACTTATGTTGCCCTGGATGTGAGAAAAAATGACACAGAAATAGAATGATAACATATTCCCTTATTTCAGGATGTCTCCTTTCAAATGTAATGATCAGAATCTATGTCTGATGAAGCTATCCAAAATAATGACCTATAAAAAAAAATGCTCCTGTGGTTCAACTTGCCCCAGATTAGGGGTAAATTGAACCTAGTCAGTGGGTAAACTGAGCCATCTTGGGGCAAACTGACCATGTAGTTTTTAAAATGTAAAACTGATCATATTGTGAAAACAAACCATTTTAACAGTTTTAAACCTGTGAGAACAAACCACCAGTTAGTTTCTAAACAAACCACCAGTTCGAAACCATCTATTCAAAAGAACTATTCAATATTCCAACTATCAAGGTTGCAGGGGAATATGAACTGTTGCTCCCTCCTTGCAGTTCCTCCAGCCTGTTGAGGTTGAGGTAGATTCTTCAGCACATCATTGCGTGGGAAAGATGCCTCATCATTTTCCTTGAACACAAAGGTGGGTTTCTTACTGCCAGTGATCCCTCGGATTCTTCTGAGAAATCTGGCACTCACTTCGTTGTCTGCAAAGCTGTCAATCAGGCCAATGTAATGGTGGCTCCTGGATTTGGATGCAAATCTTACGATGACAAAGTCACCAACTACCAGATCTGAGACATCTGGTTCACTTCTTTCATCGCTGGAACTCTCATACTTAGAAGTGTCTTCAAATGGGATGGGGACATCACTCTCCTCAGAGCTGCTTTCCACTGCAAAATGTTTGTTTCCTCTTCCGCATTCCTTGCTTTTTGTGGGTTATTTCTGTTTTGCCTTTCAGTTTATTTTTCCTTTCTTCATTGGCTCTCTCAATTGCCTGCTTTTCAGGTGTATAAGTCAGGATTCGTGTCTTCGAACGCTTTCGATTTGTTTGTTTCCTGGGCTGCTGAGTTTTGAGTAAGGGTAGAATATCAGTGGGAGACACATATCCAGCATGGTTGGGGTCACTTTGTGAACCACATGCATGTGCAGGGCGTGGTGAAGGTAGCTCAGCAGAAAGAGAGGCTGAAACCACAGGTGCAACACCTTCAGTGGCAGGCTGCTGCTCCAGGTTGGGCCTGTCTGACACCATGGATGGCTCAAACTCTGCATCAGAGAAGATATCTCTGTTGTAAGGGAAAATCCCAGTGGCTCTAAATCCCGATGAGATATTTCGTGGTGTCATTGCTGACATGAAAGCATCATTCACACAACCAGCAATTTGGTATATGCTGGCAGTTTTGCCTGGGTTGGACCTCATCCAGCTATCAAGAGCTCTGTTGTAATAGGTTTTAAATGGACCATACACACACTTATCCAGAGGCTGAAGGCGATGGGAAGTGTGGGGTGGAATTGTGAGCATTACAATACCACTTGTTTTTGCTAGGTCCAAAGCCTTCAGTGAAATGTGGGCTTCATTGGATCAATTTACCCCATAGCCTTTGGATCACTTTGCCCCATAGCCACCATTTTGAAAAAAACGGGCTAGCTTAGAAATTTAGGCTAATCTTTAGAAAACTTATTCAGATGATATTATATATTAGAAAGCCACCAACATGTATAATATATCATTTTAGACACAGATACATTTTTTTTGATATTACAGTCAATTTACCTGATATGCAGAAATTTTACTTTGACAAGCAAAAAACATTTTTTGTGTAATACAGACTTACCCCTTCTCCAATGTGCTCCTCTTTAATATAGCAGGATGGAAATGATGGGTGCTTCCTGGATTTATGGTCACATGACAAAACATGTACACAGTTACCTAGATACAAGGGGTGGGTCAACTTACCCACTGGCTCATCTTACCTCACTCTCCCCTATTATATAGTTTGGAGATTATTCCCTTTCCAAAGCAATCTTTTTTTATTTCTGTTCCCAATGTGGACAATGGAGGGATTGACAACACTGATTTTGAGATGATCTAATAAAGTTTCTCACTTGTAGATATTTAAATCGATGTTTGCATGGAATATCATACTTGGCAATCAACTTCCTTAAATGACATCAAAGTTTCATCCTCTGATCCCATGAGGTCCCCTATTGTCTTTAAACCTTTGTCAGCCCACTTCCTAAAACCAGGGTCTGCTCTGCCTGGAGGGAAAAAACCCCATATTGGGCTGAAGCGTGCGAGAGAGGTTCACCCAGATATTTCTTAACCTGATACCAGATTATAATCATATTTCTGACTATAGGATTTTTTTGTCTTTTTTTTTCAACATTTTGACTTTTGCTGAGTATAGGTACTGGGGAAGGGGAAGAGGTACTGAGCAGTTTTCAATATTCATCCAAGGCGGGAGGGATTTATCTGTAAAATAATACATCATAGTCCTCAATTCAGCTGCCCAATAGTACCAAAGTGAATTGGGACATTTGAGGCCTCCTCTTTCATACGGTAAGTATAAGAGTAGTAAACGCAGCCTCGGTTGTCTATTATTCCACAAAAAACGTACAAAAATTGTTTTCAGGTGTGAGAATAAATTAGCAGGAGGTGACAATGGAATGTTCTGGAACAAGTACAGAAGTTTGGGCATTATGTTTAGTTTAAGAACATTAATTCTTGCTATAAGTAACAAGGGCAAGGGTTTCCATCTATTTATAGATGAGATGATGGAATCTATCATAGGCGTGTAGTTAGCTCCAACAATGTCTCTTAACCATGGCACTATCCTAATCCCGAGATAGGTAAAACAGTCAACCATTTTGAATTGGAAAGAATTTCCGGCACTTTTTCTCTCTTCTGAGTTAAGTACCATTAATGAAGATTTTTCTTTGTTAACTTTATATCCTGATATCCGTCCAAATGTGTGTAATAAATCCAACAAGGCTGGGATAGAATCTTTCAGTTTTTCCAAAAAAAGAATGACGTCATCTGCAAATAAAGCAATTCTGTGTTCCTGTTCTTCCTCAAGCAGCTCAATCTCCGCCTCCAACTTTTTGCCTACCTTACGTAGGCCTTAAAGGCTTCCCACCTTGTGCGGGGTGACATTTTATCCGTATTGGTTTCAAAAAATATATTTATTTGGTTGTCTATAAAAGATGTAAATTCTGAGTCTAGGAGCCATTTTTGTTTAATTCTCCATCTAGGGGGATCTCTTTTTAGTCTTAAATCTTCATATATATTAACGAGTTTGGTGAATGGTCAGATATTAAAATGTTATCGTAGTGACAATCCTTTATTTTGTACCTCATATTGGCAAAAACTAAAAAAAAGTCAATACACGAGTATGATTTATGTGTATTTGAGTAGCAGGAGTATTTTAAAGGTCCTACACATTATATTTTTCATTAAATTTTAATATGATCTTTAGGGTCCTAATGAAAAGTTTGTATTATACGTTAATTAAAAATTCAAAAGGATTATGTAAAAAAAACACTACTTTTACCTGGTAAAAGCTAGCTCTGTTCTCAGCAACCTGTTTCAGTACATGCTAATTTAAATGCTCATGACCTCTGCTGAGCCCGCCCCCCCCCGTTCTGTGGGGCGTGACACGTCGGGTATAGCGACGGAAGTGTAGTCACAACGCAGTGCTTTGTGGGTAATGCAGTCCAAACTGGAAAACTATGGATTATAGAGCCCGAGCCTGTTTTCTTCAGTCGTTTTTGGTTTGATTTAAGTACGGAACCTACGCGGAAGTTTGTAATATCGCCTGACAACGCAGAAATTAAAAGAATGGACATGCATCGACCCGTTTGTCTTTCTCATCACTGCATGTGCATGAATTAACGGGCTGTTACGCTGCCGCGAGCAACAACAAGAAAAGCGGAGAAACTTACCGAGAGAGATACGGACGCGATGTGTTTACTGATGTGTTTACATGACTTCTTAATCTCCGACAGACATCGTTATAAACCATCTAACGTTACAAAGGTAAGCATAATATAGTTTTCCGACTACGTACACAGTTTACAACTAGACAATCACCTCAATGCATTGTTTATTATAAACGGGCGATTAGGAATTATATAGAGACGGATGTACCTAGAGAAGAAGCCATAACCATGTTCTATGAGAGTATAAGTTAACTTACACTCCGCATTCATCGTGATTATTAGAAAAGGCGATCTGCAAAGACTTATAGTAAAATAAATCACACTCACCGAGCCTGGTGAAGATGAAGCAGGAACACGAAGCGTTAGTACAGATCCATTTTTAGGAGCAGCTTTCTAGTAAAACCTGCTTTATATTGACCCGCGTTTATAAAGCAGTCTGGTGAAAAATGATTAGCGCAAACATGAACACATTTAGGTAAATCAGCGGGGACGTTAGCTTTAAAAACTAAATTCAGCCACTGGTCCTCAGTGGCTCAGATACCTAACCCTAGGTAGGTACCCTAGGTCACTAACCCTAGGTAGTGAATGACGACTGCTGTGTTCGCTATTACACCCAACAACTGTACACAACACTCGCTTAGGCGTCATTTTGCTCCAGCGGCGAAAAAACAATGGCCGACAGCTTCTTCTCTCTCGGGGCGGGTCTTTGCTAAAACACCAGTGTCAATCAACTTGTGTAGGAACGCCCTCTTGTGATGTGGCGTCACAAGGCAAGGCTTTTGCGATTGGCCTGATTTCAGAAGGGGGATGTTACTGTAATAAACGAAAAGAAAACCACTGCGCGGCTCTTTATCATCGTAGAGTGGTTGTGTACGCACTCTTCTAACACACAGTTTAGTCCAAACAGCTTAAAATAGTGCATGTAGTGCTGTATGACCCCTTTAAGACCTTGGGGTTCATATCCCTCAAAATATCTCTCAGATCAAGTTCTTTCATAAAATGTTGAATAGGTTGTCTACTTTTAGGATGCGAGAGATCAACACCTGAGCTCCTATCCAATTCTGGATTCAATGTACAATTAAAATCCCCTCCTATAATAAAGCTACCCGACAGAGATGATGCTGTAAGAAAAAGATTATGAAAAAACTTTGGGTCTATGTTTGGAGCATAAATATTTATCAGGATAATTTTTTTACGTAATATGTGTGCCCTGTAGAATAATATATCTCCCCACCTTGTCTTTAATAACCCTTGTCACATGAAATGGTATAGATTTGTGGATCAAAATCATAACACCTCTTGCCTGAGAGGTGAAGGGTGCAGAATACAGTGGTGTGAAAAACTATTTGATTTATTATATCCTGATTTATTATTCTTTTGCATGTTTGTCACACAAAATGTTTCTGATCATCATACACATTTAACTATTAATCAAAGATAACACAAGTAAACACAAAATGCGTTTTTTAAATGATGGTTTTTATTATTTAGGGAGAAAAAAAATCCAAACCTACATGGCCCTGTGTGAAAAAGTAATTGCCCCCTGAACCTAAAAACTGGTTGGGCCACCCTTAGCAGCAATAACTGCAATCAAGCGTTTGCGATAACTTGAAACAAGTCTTTTACAGCGCTCTGGAGGAATTTTTGCCCACTCATCTTTGCAGAATTGTTGTAATTCAGCTTTATTTAAGGGTTTTCTAGCATGAACCGCCTTTTTAAGGTCATGCCACAACATCTCAATAGGATTCAGGTCAGGACTTTGACTAGGCCACTCCAAAGTCTTCATTTTGTTTTTCTTCAGAGGTGGATTTGCTGGTGTGTTTTGGGTCATTGTCCTGCTGCAAGATCGCTTCAGCTTGAGTTGACGAACAGATGGCCAGACATTCTCCTTCAGGATTTTTTGGTAGACAGTAGAATTCATGGTTCCATCTATCACAGCAAGCCTTCCAGGTCCTGAAGCAGCAAAACAACCCCAGACCATCAACATATTTTACTGTTGGTATGATGTTCTTTTTCTGAAAAGCTGTGTTACTTTTACGCCAGATGTAACGGGACACGCACCTTCCAAAAAGTTCAACTTTTGTCTCGTTGGTCCACAAGGTATTTTCCCAAAAGTCTTGGCAATCATTGAGATGTTTTTTAGCAAAATTGAGATGAGCCTTAATGTTCTTTTTGCTTAAAAGTGGTTTGCGCCTTGGAAATCTGCCATGCAGGCCGTTTTTGCCCAGTCTCATTCTTATGGTGGAGTCGTGAACAATGTTCTTAATTGAGGCAAGTGAGGCCTGCAGTTCTTTAAATGTTGTCCTGGGGTCTTTTGTGGCCTCTTGGATGAGTTGTCTCTGCGCTCTTGGGGTAATTTTGGTCGGCCGGCCACTCCTGGGAAGGTTTACCACTGTTCCATGTTTTTGCCATTTGTGGATAATGGCTATCACTGTGGTTCGCTGGAGTCCCAAAGCTTTAGAAATAGCTTTATAACCTTTACCAGACTAATAAATCTCAATTACTTTTGTTCTCATTTGTTCCTGAATTGTTTTGGATCTTGGCATGATGTCTAGCTTTTGAAGTGCTTTTGGTCTACTTCTCTGTGTCAGGTAGCTCCTATTTAAGTGATTTCTTGATTGAAACAGGTGTGGCAGTAATCAGGCCTGGGGGTGACTACAGAAATTTAACTCAGGTTTGATAAACCACAGTTAAGTTATTTTTTAACAACGGGGGCAATCACTTTTTCACACAGGGCCATGTAGATTTGGAGGTTTTTTTTCTCCCTTAATAACGTAAACCTTCATTTAAAAACTGCATTTTGTGTTCAATTATGTTATCTTTGACTAATAGTTAACGGTTTTTGATGATCAGAAACATTTAAGTGTGACAAACATGCAAAAGAATAAGAAATCAGGAAGGGGCAAATAGTTTTTCACACCACTGTATATACTGCCCTGCCACCTCCTACTAATCTTTGCCTCTTGACTAGACAACAGTTGTGTTTTCTGAATTAGCGTGATATCAGAATGCATAGATTTCACCCTAGTCATTACTTGTTTTACCTTCTCCAGTTTTTGTAGTCCACCGCAGTTTCAAGAAGAAATTTTAATTCACCAGACATAACATACAGCACTAAATGAGCTTCCCAACATTTGAAATATTAAAGGACAGAGAAACAAATAACACCTGAATATCAAAAACTACACCCATAACAATAAATATTGAACATGCCCCTTTAACTTGAACTTTGGCACCCATTTCCCTCCCCCTATATATACTGGTACCAGTCTAACAGCTGAAGGTTGTTCCACCCAAAAGTGAGGATCAACCGACTATGCCTGAACACCTTTCCACCCTACCCCACCCCGCTACATAAACAGAAAACTCGTTATTGGATACCTTAAGAAAATTAGGCTACTAATAGTATCTGTAATCCTCTGGACCTATAGACAAATATAACAAATTGGCCTTTCTCTCTAACTCTTCTTTTTAAACTTAAAGCTTAGTAATTATCCCTCCATGCCAACACATAGTATGTCAGTGATTACATTCTCAACCCGGTCCACTTTCTGACCTCAGAGCCTTCACAAAATTCTCTGCTTCACCTGGCTGAATAAAGATGCGAGACTGTCCGTTGTGTGTCATTATCAGTGGCGTGGGAGAAATCATGCCGTACCGGATCCCCATGAAGCGAAGCTGTTGTCTTGTGGCATTAAACTCTTTCTGTTTTCTGTGTACACCGGTCGCCAGGTCCTCATAAAATCTCACCGGACCCTTTGCCTGGCAGCTCTTATCACGGTCATTTTATCCTTGTAATTTAGGAACTTCATGATCATAGTCCTCAGTGCAGCAGTGTTTGACGTATTCTTCTGGCCGACCCGATGAGCTCTCTTCAGCATCAGTTCTTACGAAAATAAGAAAAAGCTTTAGAGGTAAATGCTATGAAATGCTTCAAATGAACAGATTCTGCCTTTGGTGTGAAGGAAAACAGTTCCGCAGGCTCTGATGGCTGTAACATTAAGGTCAGGGACAGCGAGGCTGGATCCAGCAGCCCACCACATCCCACATCATAATACACTGGCTCATTAAAGTGGAGATTCATTTTTAAAACCACATACTGTACTAGTATAAAAATGTAACAATATAAAAACGTAAAAAAAAAGTATCACTGAACATATATTGAGTCATATTTATAAAACAAAGAAGCAAAGAAAACAAAAGGTTTATTATTCAAAGTTATTTAGATCAGTGTAAAGTTAGGATGATTTTGAAAGTGCTATATCTTCACCTGGAACAGTTTCATCCCAGTGGAACAATCTGACTACATGTGCAGTGCCATGGAAAAGTATTTGCCCCTTCCCGATTTTTTTTCTTTGCATATTTGTCACACTTGTATGGGTGGAATTTCACGTAAACACTTTAAAGACAAATTGGCCTTTTTTGGCCCAATATATGTTTATTGATACTTCAAATAATATGTTTAAATAGCAATGATTTCTGTATCGCGTTATATTTTTATACTTGTAGCTGGTGTTAAAAATTTATCGCTACATTAACGAGCCAATGTATTATGATGTGGGCTGCTGTGGACCAGAAAGTCCAGGGCCACATTTTGGTCCCAGTCTGCCTCTGTTCACAATCACATTCCAGCTCTTATTCCCAGCCGTGGTCAAATAATGGATGAAATAATTATTTAATGCTGGACACAAACAGCAAATAACATGATGAAAAGCCCTTAGCACTTTTGTGTTCATAAAATAATATTTACTTAATATGATAAAATTATATATATAAAGTTAATTCATGTCTTCTGATCACGGCGACACATTTTAACATTTTAAATAAGATATGTTGGCATATTCACGAATTAGGACATTCACATAGTTAACACGATCAGATTATAAGGTAGCCTACTATCAGGTAATTAAGCAAATTTAAGACCATTTAAACTGAGACATTGCCATGTCTTTTATTAATTTGTCCCTGTTAAGACATTTCAAAAACTATATAAGAAACTAACTATGAATTTTAAAACATGAATTTGGGCATCTTATTTCATCCTTATGAAAATGATATAAACCACATACATTATATATGAGACGCGAGCACGGACACACACAAACTCCCCGTGCACACATGCACACACAATTTAAAGGGGTCATACCGGCCTACATGCACTTTTTTAAGCTGTTTGGACTGAACTCTGTGTTAGAAGAGTGCGTACACAACCACTCTACGATGATAAAGAGCCGCCCATTGATTTTCTTTTCATTTATTAAAATAACATGCCCCTTCTGAAATCAGGCCAATCTCAAATGCCTTGCAATGTGACGCCACACCAAGAGAGGCCGCTCCTACTATAGTTGATTGACACTGGTGTTATAGCAAAGACCCGCCCCAAGTGAGAAGAAGCAAAATGCAAAATGTCGCCTAAGCGAGTGTGGTGTACAATTGTTGGGTGTAATAGCGAACACAGCAGTCGTCTTTAACTACCGACATCTGAGCCGCTGAGGACGCAGTGGCTGAATTTTGTTTTTGAAGCTAACGTCCCCCCGATCTACCTAAATGCGTTATGTTTGCGCTAATCATTTTTCACTAGACTGCTTAATAAACGCGGGTCAATATAAAGCTGGTTTTGCTATGAAGCTGCTCCTGAAAAATGGATCTGTACTTACATCGTGTTCCTGCTTCATCTTTACCTGTAAGCATGTTTAGCTAAAATCTATGTTGAGTTACAGTAACTAGCATGCTTCTAGCCATAGCCCCTCTGTGTCTCTATCTGTCCTGTGTTTCCTACCTCCCTAGTTGCCCAGTGTGCCTAGCCTTTGATGTGTCCTCAGCCTAGCCTTTGATGTGTCCTTAGCCTAGCCTTTGATGTGTCCCCTAGCCTAGCCTTTGATGGTCCCCTAGCCTAGCCTTTGATGGTCTCTAGCCTAGTCTTTGAAGGTCCCCTAGCCTAGCCACTGGGTATCCCTTGTCTGTGTTTCTGTGCCCCCATTCCCTAGTGTGTGTTAAGCTATTAGGTAAGTGTAGCTTAGTGCATGTTGGGGCTAAAGACATGCTTAGCTAGGTGTATGTGTAGCTAACTGCCATGGTTAAGCAATGCTTAACCATGTTTAGCTAAAAGCCATGCCTAGCTGATTGCCATGTCTTTAGCCCTCGCCCCGTCTCTCGTCTTTAGTGTCTCTACGTGTCTCCCTCTAGTATCTCTACGTGTCTTCCTCTAGTGTCTCTCTTCTCTCTGGTGTCTCCCTCTAGTGTCTCCCTCTAGTGTCCAGTCTCAGCTCCACGCATAGTCTGTGTGTCCTGTTATCTGTTTGTCCGCCTGCCTGTGTCTCGCCACAGGACGTGTCATGTGTCTCCCTCTGCCTCTATGCCTGCTCCTTCCACCCACGGCGTTCAACACCTGCCACAACACTCCGTTCGTGACATCACCAGGCTCGTGAGTGTAATTTCTTTTTCTATGAATCTTTGCAGATCGCCTTTTCTAATAATCACGATGAATGCGGAGTGTAAGTTAACTTATACTTTCATAGAACATGGTTATGGCTTCTTCTCTATGTACATCCCTCTCTATATAATTCTTAATCGCCCGTTTATAATAAACAATGCATTAAGCTGATTGTCTAGTTGCAAACGGTGTACGTAGTCGGCAAACTATATTATGCTTACCTTTGTAAGGCTAGACGGTTTATAACGGTGTCTGTCAAAGATTAAGAAGTCATGTTAACACATTAGTAAACACATCGCGTTCGTATCTCTCTCAGTAAGCTTCTCCGCTTTTGTTGTTGTTGCTTGCGGCAGCGCAACAGCCTGTTAATTCATGCCCATGCAGTGATGAGAAAGACAAATCGAGTCGGTGCATGTCCATTCTTTTAATTTCTGCGTTGTCAGGCGATATTACAAACTTCCGGGTAGGTTCCATACTTAAATCAAACCAAAAACTACTTAAGAAAACAGGCTCAGGCTCTATATTCCAGCATTTTTCAGTTTGGACTGCATTACCCACAAAGCATTGCTCGCACTGCGTTGTGGGCAATGCTTTGTGGGTAATGCAGTCCAAAGCATTGCCCGCACTGAACTACACTCCCGTGGCTATACCCCACGTGTGTTGTGAAGACACGCCCCACAGAACTGGGGGGAGGGCTCAGCAGAGATTATAAGCATTTAAAGGAGCATGTACTGAAACAGGTTGCTGAGAACAGAGCTAGTTTTTACCAGTTAAAAGTAGTGGGGTTTTTTTACACAACCATTAAAAATTTTTAATTAAATATATTACAAACTTTTCATTAGGACCCTAAAGATCATATTAACATTTAATGAAAAATGGGTCTGGATGACCCCTTTAAGATCTATACCAGAAGGATCTTAGTCTTCGAGTGGGACACTCAAGTTGGACAGGTCTGAAGGTGATGGCCTGACAAAGTGCATTCCACTTCTCCAGGCTTCTGTCACAGCTAACAACATGTAGTGGAGGGCACGCAGGTTGGGGTTCACGTTCACTATGAACACCCAGAGCGTTAAGAAATATGTTACTGCTGATTACGCCACCCCTTTACAGTAAGGGGAACTAAATACTAAATCGACTCAGGCACACAAGTTCGTTACCATGGAGGGCAGAGACAGATCAGTGTCAGTATGAAGAATGTTTATTAAAATTACATTTAGGCATTTGGCAGACGCTCTTATCCAGAGCGACTTACATTTTTATCTAATTACACATCTGAGCAGTTGAGGGTTAAGGGCCTTGCTCAAGGGCCCAACAGTGGCAACATGGTGGTTGTGGGATTTGAACCTGGGATCTTCCGAACTGTAGACCACTGAGCTACCCCTGGCCCGGGTACAAGTGTGTACATTGACCAGGTACACAATTAAAAGAACAAATAAAATATAGCTTAGATGAACTAAACAGCGTAATACCCCACTAATTATGAGGCCACCAAGGTTTACCCGGAGCTGGGTAGGCTAGCTGTAAACTAATTCTTCCTACACCACACACACACGCACGCACACAGTGAGGTAAGTAATCACAACCAATCCACACTCTGTGCTCCTGACACCACGGTACTAGAACAGCTTGCCTTCCAGCTCAGGGACCTAAACAAGCAAATACAAAAACACACAAAATTACAATAAGTTTAAAGAAGAAAAGCAATAAACCATACTCATCATTACCAAGAAACAATTGACACTATACTTGAAGAAAAAGAAAAGAAATTGTAAACAAAACTTAATCAGGCTAAACAAAAATCAGAGAAATCATACAACCCAATCAACCAAAACCCAAATACACAAACAAAAACAAAGTAGCAAGGCAGAGTAGCAACAAAGTAGCAGGGCAGAGTAGCAACAAAACAGCGCCACTGTTATTCTGTTCTGTATAGAAAAAAAAAGGTGCTTCCAATGAACCGATTTGTCCTGCAGATGTTAGTCACCGGACTTAAGGTGACCGACTTAAACCACCAAAAAATAAACAGCCTGCACACCACCGCGAAGCCGGGAAACAAGGTGCTGCTGCTGCCAAACAATAAGCAAATATGGTTAGCCAAAATGCATGAGCTCACTGCAGCATTAGTCAAACAGCTAGAACCTACCTGCTAGACAAGGACCCACACACCCCAATGGTGGAGCTGGCAATAACACATCCCAGGTAGCCTGCACACCACCCTGAAGTTGTGAACAAGATACTATTCCAGCTACAATAAACAACATAGTTAACTAAAATGCGCAACTCCACTAGAACATTTGTCCAACAGCTACACATACCTGCTAATTAGAGACCCACACACCCCAAAAGCTGGCAATGACATATCCCTGGTATCCTGCACACTGCTGTGATGCTGCAAACGTGCTATTCCAGCTACAAGAAACAGACACACAGTTACTGAAATGCACAAACTCACTGCAACATTAGCCAAATGGCTAAACCTGCCTGCTAACCAGGGACCCACACACACCAATGGGGCAGAGCTAGCAATGACGCATCCCAGGTAGCCTAGATGCAGCCTTTATATAACCTGTACCAAGCTCTAATAGGCTAATGTGGTAAATCATGGGTGGGAACTTACCCACTTGACCACAAACACAATTCAGCAAGGATAATACTGTTCTATAAGCACAGGGGAAAAAACAGTGCTCGAACATGATGTGTACACATGATGCCCCCTTCACATTTCTCACTGCCCCTCATATGTGCCTGTCTAGAACCGGCCCTGGCTGTGAGTGCTTATGACAGACACAGGAAGACATTTCCGTTTGGAGATAGCGTGGGATTATTAATTAAGAAACTTAAAACGAAACCAAAAGAAAACTGAAAACACCAAATAACCAGAGCTCCGCAGTCTACGCGAGAACGGACAGGATTTTGGAAACTAAAACAAAAAAACTAAAGATGTTCTCGGGGCTTATGCCCTTACCGAGGATTTATAGAAAGAGAGAGTTTATGCTTTGTAAACTTTGTAAAAGAGAGAATTTATACTTTGTGCACCAAACTATGTCATGCACACTCAATCCGCGACCGGCACTAGGACCCGGAAGTAATGCGGTCGCTAACCAGAAAGTATAAGAGGAGTAAACAAACCACAGCACATCGCTCAGTCATTGAGTTCGCCCATATCGTCCCGGATGTTTTTTTCACCGCATTGTGAGTACTTACCTTTTTGGGTTAACTTTTAGATTGAGTGTGTTTATAGGATGCGTGTTAAATTGTGTTTATCCCTTGCCTTCCATTTGTGAAAGTCCTTAGAACAAATCGCGGGGTTATCCTGCCTACTCGTGTTGCTCCGCGTTTGGGTTTACCATCCATGCTACACAGGGCTAACCGCTAAAGCTACATCTTCTGGTCTACCCAGGTTAGTTCTTGATAGACTGATACGTGTCGCTCTCCCTCACTTTCTCTCTCTCACCCGTGTCTTAGACAGACAGAGGCTTGGGCTTTGCCTGTGTCTTCTTCAGCGCGCTTTGTCTTTGGCCCTGACACCTTTTACTGGTGCGACCGAATGATCACACGGAGTGTCGCGGTATCACGACCCGGCCTGTTCTGAACAGTTTATGTGTTGCTCTGCCCCTTTAACAACATACACTTATCATGAATTGCATTTTATATGAATGTTACATATGAGACACGCGCACAAACACATTCTTATATAATATATTCACATATAAACACATACTGTATACACATAAAAACATAATATATTCAGTAAATTTGTGAATTACACTCAAAGTAATTATGAAGTCTGATTTGATTGGTACCATTAAACATTTTATTTTTATTTATTCTATTTTTTGCTGGTGAAATACATTTCAGGCAGAGACGTCTGCTCAGTCTTGTTAAATAGTTTTAAACCCCTCATTCGCATAGTTAACACTATCAGATAGCCTGTATGATAGTTCTGATACATTCTATCTGTATGATGTAAATGTAAATGTAAGATATTTTGTTCTACATCTGTTCTTTCATTTGTCCTTCAGTTTATCCATCCGAAATTCTTGTTAGCACAATATCCCAAGCACAAGGAAGTACTGTATAATAAAAAGAAATTGATAAAATCATTGGAATTCAAGGTCACAGCATGGTCAATTGCCTACAATAGAGTAGGGGACTACAGGGGTAAATACAACCTTAATGCAGGCATTATACAGATGTAGAAATTAAGAATGCATGTCTCGAGGAAAGGGATTTCATGAGTTTGCCAGCTGTAAAGTTCTCAGTCACCTGACGCACAGTACCTATAGGGGGCAGTCGTGTTTCAATCTTGGGTATTGCATACTGACTACTGACGCTGATAATGTGTTAATCTCTGTTAGGCACCTATTAACAGCAAGCGACAGAGTTCATAAATGTGTCAAGCTTTACCTTTAAATCTTTTGTGCAAATATGCATGAATGTGGAGATGTGTCTTCTTCCTTGTCTTTCGGCTGTTCTCTTCTAGGTCGCCACAGCGAATCATCTGCCTCCATCTAACCCTATCCTTAAAAAAGGGCTTAGAGCCAATCCTTGATGCAGACCCACCTATACCTTGAACTCTTCTGTCACACCTACAGCACATCTCACCACTGTTTTACAGTTCACATACATGCCCTGCACCACTCTAACATATTTCTCTGCCACTCCAGGCTTCCTCATACAACACCACAGCTTTCTCCAAATTTGCAAAGACACAATGCAAGTCTCTATTACTGTCTCTGTACTTCTCCATCAGCATCCTCAAAGTAAATATTGCATCTGATGTACTCTTTCTAGACATGAAACCATATTGCTGCTCACAAATGCTCACCTCTGCCCTTAACCTAGCTTCTACGAATCTTTCCCACAGCTTCATTGTATGGCTCATCACCTTTATGCCTCTGTAATTGCCACAGTGCTGCACATCCCCTTCTTCTTCACACTTCTCGTTTTACTAATATTTGCTTCTTCCTGCTCCACAACAGTCACCTCTTCTACTCTTTGTTCTTTTTCCTCATTCATCAAGTCTTCAAAGTACATTGGAACCTTGGATTATGAGCATAATTCATTCCGGAAGCAGGCTCGTATTCCAAAACACTCATAAATCAAATTGAATTTTCTCTAATCACCACTCTCGCACCTCTGGGGATGCTCTGCATCACTTCATCTAACCCACCTCAGAATTTCTCTCCCAAATCCCATTCTACCTGTGGGGCATAACCATCAACAACATTGAACACCACACCTTCAATCTCCAGCTTCATACTCATTACACTATCTGATAATCTTTTCACCTTTAGAACATTTCCTAACAAACTACTCTTATAGAATAACTCCTACTCCATTTCTTTTCCTATTTACACCATTGTAAAACAATTTGAATCCTGATCCTAAGCTTCTAGCCTTGCTACATTTCCATCTGGTCTCCTAGACACACAGTATATCCACCTTCATTCTGTGCATCATATCAACCAACTCTCTCGCCTTTCCTGTCATAGTCCCAACATCCAAAGGCCCTACTATCACTCCGAAACTCTTGCCTTTTCTTTTCTCTCTCTGCCTTCAAACACGCCTTCCTCCTCTTCTTTTTTGACCAACAGTAGCCCAATGTCCACCGTCATCCTGTAGATCAACAGCACCGGTGGTGGTCGTTGTTAACCCAGGCTGCGACCGATCTGTTATGGTGATATTTGTGATTCGCATCATTAATTTGGCAAATGTTTTACGTCGGATGTCCCTTCTGACACAACCCTCTGTATTTATTCAGACTTGGGACTGGCACAGGAGGACAATGGTTTATTATTATTAAGTACATACAGTGCATATCTAACAGCTAAATTGCATCAGAGCATATTGCCCTAAAATAAATAGTTCCTGCATCATAGCTAATTTAAAGATTTTTTTAATACAGATTAGCACTACATACAGTAATATTTTTTATAACAAGCAAATAAGTACATGATATCATATTTAAAACAATAATTATGCGCTGCATTTAATTCTGCCTCTCCCGACATTTTAATGGCTGATAATTAGAATATATGTGAGCGGACATACTAGCTGATCATAATCACAGGCCCTCTATGGTACAAGCTCTTAATACACAAAAAAATAAACAGATAAAATTTGAATTTATAAATAACAATGTTAAATCAGTGGCAAATGTCTTTTGTAAAAAGTTTATAAAACACATTTGTTATTGGAAAATAATTATTTCGTTTTGGGGTGGTCATCATCCATCAAGGCCATTTGGGGTGGTGTATATTAGGTCCTATACGGACACATTTTCTCAAACAGATAGTACCAGAAATAACAGAATCCCTGTTAAAAATAATTAATTCTTCTCTCAGCATTGAATATGTTTCAAAATCTTTTAAATAAGCAGTTATTAAACCGATAATTAAGAAGTCTGACCTTGGCCCCTGTCAGCTGTCCAATTACAGGACAATACCAAACCTCCCCTTTATCTATAAGATCCTGGGAAAAATAGTAGCAAAGCAGCTATGCTCATATCTGCATAGAAATAGCATACATGAACTGTATCAGTCAGGATTTAGGCCTCATCACAGCAGAGAGACAGCACTCGTTAATGTAGTAAATGACCTTCTATTGGCCTCTGACCAGGGATGCATTACTATCCTTTTTTCAAGTGTTACTTGACCTCAGTGCAGTATTTGACACCATTAAATATAGTATTCTCCTTCACAGATTACAAAACATGGTAAAAATTAAGGGAACAGCCCTTTCATGACTCAGATATTATTTGACCGATCGTCATCAGTATGTAGATTTAAATGGTGATTAATCAACATGTTCTCTAGTGGAGTTTGACAGGGGTTTCCACAGGGTTCGGTTTTATGGCCACTGCTTTTACATGCTTTATTTGGGCAACATAATCCGTAAGCATGGTATTAGCTTTTATTGTTATGCTGACAACACACAGTTATACGTCTTACCAAATCCAGATGAGAAAAAACAGCTTGCTAATTTTGAGCAAAACCTAAAGGATAGAAAAAGACCTCGGTGTGATTATAGATTCTAGACTTTCATTTGAAGGTCATGTAGACAATATCACCAGGATAGCATTCTTTTACCTCAGAAATATTGCCAAGGTAAGAAATATATTGTCACTAAATGATGCGAAAAAACTAGTTCATGCTTTTATCACCTCTAGGTTGAATTATAGTAATGCCTTACAGTCTGGTTGTTCAACTAGGTGCATAAACAAGCTTCAGTTAGTTCAGAATGCAGCAGCGAGAGTTCTCACTAGAACCAGAAGATACAAGCACATCTTATTTTCACTTCATTGGCTCCCTGTGAAATTCTGCATTAATTTTAAAATACTACTTTTGACATATAAAGCATTAAATGGTCACACGCCGCAGTATCTGAGTGAACTGCTAGTGTCTTACGATCCACCACGCCTACTTCGATCAAAGGATGCAGGCTGCTTGTCAGTACCACGCATTATGAAATACTATTTTTTTTACAAAGAAAAATATGTATTTTTCTTACAAAGCCCCAAAGTTATTGATGTTAATGTTCGAGACTCAGACACAGTCTCAGTGTTCAAGTCTAGGCTAAAAACCTATTTATTTAGCCAAGCAGATCTGGGGGACTCATGGACGTACCGCATTATGGTGAACTGTATGTTTGGATGCTGTCTTCCCCACTCTCATTGATCACTCAGGTTTGTTGACGGTGAGGTGAATGGTTGCTTTACATCTCAGGGAGCCCTCATGTCTGTGTTTCCTTCTGGCTCGCTCTTTTAGTTATGCTGTCATAATTAGTCCTGCCGGAGTCCTTGCTTGCACTCTACACTAAATATGCATTCACCTTATACATTATGTAACTGTGACCATACCTAACTGTTATCTCTCCTTCTCTTCTGCTCTCCCCTCTCATTTTCTCTCTCCCTCCCTCTCTTTCTCTCTTTCTCTCGCTCTGTGGAGCTACATACTGTATGTCGTTCCTGAGCTGCCAGTGATCCAGACTCCCTCAGGCCTCTGAACCTGTCTGACTCATCCTGGTGCCCCGCTTCTGGTTGGAGGTCTCGTCATATGGATGGCCCGTGTGTCTCTTTGGAATACGTTCGGTGTCTGTGGACCGTTTACTCTACCATGAAGGTGGTTCTGGCCTAGGCTTATGTTGACAGCTGTTTCACTGAGGACTTGACTTGGTTGCAGTTGTTCGATAGTTCAGGACTTGAATTTCCTACAAGTCTACCTGAGCCTCCAATAACTACCTGGAATCTATATTAACATCAATCAACATTAACTGCTACGCTAAACTGCCTGCCATCTAACACACAGTATGAATGCAGATCTGCTTTCTGTTTCACCCAAATGAGGATGGGTTCCCTGTTGAGTCAGGTTCCTCTCAAGGAGCTTCCATCGGACCTGCAGGGCCTTATTGACGCCCGTAAATGATCCCGACGGGAGGAACCGGTCCTTCGTGAAATTTTACACTCCAGCACCCACATTTACTACCCCTGAGTCACCTCCTGAACCTATGCAAATACAGTGGGAGCCACGTCAAACAGCCGCTTGGAGCATGATAGGTCCATGACAGGACCGTGACAGGACCATGATCGATCCGTGCACGGAATGTGCTCCCCCGCGATGACGTAGTTAACGATGCCCCACCCCATAAACGCCCCCATGCGCTTTCTAAAAAGATGGTTGCAATGCTGTATAATTCCGCCAGATGGAGCATTGACTGCTTCAGTTAACTGCAGTGTCCAAGCAGCCGGTTACTATATTTAATATATATATAACATAACTTACGTCAACATAGTTTCATAAAAAGATAATGTGATAAAAAAGAGGGAAAAAAAACGATTCATAAAACAGATTTAAATCACTCAATACACAACCCATGATGCTTATGCTATTTTAAATAATGATTAAATTAATTAATTAATAAAACTACTTATTGCAATATTTTTCACGGCATCCTTAATAATACTTAAAGACGGTAACATCTGTAATTTATCTATACCAGTCGTTATAGGTACGGAATACAAATGCGGGCTATGTACAGTAGTTTACATTATGGTGTTTTTATCTATTTCCGTTTAATACACTGGTAGATAATATTTTACTGCAAAGTAAAGCTTGAAATTTAACTTCTGCTTGAGTTTGTTTTCGTTATATTTTTGATGTTTTCGCTGATGTTTTTTTCGCTGATAGTCAAAAATTGACATAACAAATCGATTAATGGCGCATAATATCTGGAACAAATATCTGTTCATACGGATCAGTATGTCTTTAGTCATTTAACCAGCATAACGTCCCCCATCAAGGATCTGATGGGACATTAATCACTTATCACTACGGTGAATAGATGCGGCAGCAGACACAGATTAAATCCCCATAAACATTCACACTTGAACACAATACTAACAGAACTAAACAGTTCCAGAGGGTCAGCGCCTGTTATCACAGGACAGGGATCACCTACAGGATACTACTGTAATTTTTACTGCTTATATATTTTTGCCAAAGTTTTATTTGGTTTTACGCGATTTCATGTTTTACTTGTTCGTGTGTGTACTTGTGTCTGTGTGTGTGTGTGTGTGAGAGAGAGAGAGAGAGAGAGAGAGCGTGCGCGAGAGAGGGCTTATATTGTGATTTATCCAAGGTTACTAAAGACTGGCTTACTACTACTAATAAAAAATATTTCAATGTAACCCATGGGTCTCAATCACAAAATCAGCCAACGCTGTAAACAGATGACAAGACAAATTATATAGGCTACCCTGAAACGTTAATTCGAACATATATATATATATATATATATAAACATAAATATAAAATTGACTATTATTGTCAGGGTCAAGTTTAGGGGGCTTCTCAGTCTTTCGTTAATTTTACTACTGACTCGAAACCAATGCGGCTTATTAAAGATGCACTGTTTTATTGGACATGGCTGTTTTGTAATGTTCTGCAAAATAAACCCTGTCTACGGTTCGAATATACTGTGAACGTCTCAAAGTCACGTCTCTAGATCCTTCTGCAGTAATGTTATCGTGGTGTCAATTATTAACGTATCGATGTATTTCACTTGCAGACAAAATAGACCATGTCTAGTAACGAAAGTAATGAATTTGTCACTACTCTTCTCTTACGCAGCACGGCTAAAAAGATAAGAAAAGTTACACCAATCCTGCCACGATGCTACCCTGTCCCAACACTGGCTGGGGAGGTGAACTCATACCAAAACTCCAAAACTTTCTATTATTTCATGAGATGAAATTAAGCTAGGATAAAGAAAACAAAAATTAACTCCGCCTCTGTGGGGCGTTTTAGGGCATAACACACCTCTGAACGTCTTTTGTCTTGTAAATGATTATCTTCGTTCACCTTCCAATCCCCCACAGCGCACACACTCTCTACACTGTTGCTATGTCTGTTGGGGCACTTGGTTATACACAGCACTTGGTTTAATCAACGATTTACAAGACAACAGTTAAGGCGTTTGTGGATGAGAGGTGTGTGTGTGTGTGTGCGCGCGCTCCGGCATTTCTCCGTTGCTTTAACACAAACATTTGGGCAGAGACAAGTAAGTCTGAAGTACCCCTCCCCCCGCCAAACACACACACACACACACACACAGAGCAATTAGCACCATGTCACAGTCAGTATTCTCCACTGAGGTTTCTTACCTTCCACTCCTTCTAAGTTTGTCTTTGCTCTTTTAATGGAGTTCTTAAAAAAAAAAAAAAAAATTTATACTAAGAAAAAATGATTATGGGTCACATAGTCACAAACACAAACTAGCACAGATACATATGATCAAGTGTTTAACTGTTGTTTTCATTTGTTTCTATAACCAGTAATAATAATAATAATTATTATTATTATTATTATCATTATTATTAGCCCAACTCTTTGACTATTTAAAACAACGTCGGGTCCCATTTTTGCACATTGAAGTTGTTGGTTTAAGTAAATGTATTTTTAAATACACAAACAATCCCCCAACAATTAAAACACGCACACATGACTTTAAAAATAAAATTTATTCTTCCAAAACTAGTCAAAGGTAAAACAATAATTTGTATAAAACAGGTAAAAACATGTTAAATTTTTGCTTAAAGGTTATTAAAATACCCGGATAACACCAGCTGCTTATCAGTCTCTATCTGGTTCTTTTATATTAAAATATCTTTTTTTTTTAAATATTAAAGATGGAACTGTTTAATTCTTTGTTTCCCCCCTAAAGTATCAGACGTTTTGCAATTCTATGTTCAGAACATACAGTAGACCTGACCAAACATCATTCTAAAGCTGTTGCACTGTGACATCATCCCTGCTACAGCTCCCTCAACAGCTTGTTCAGGCTCCTCCAGTAGCTCCAAAAGGCCAACCGTCATCCGTCTGACCCCCCAATCCTCCAGGGCGGAGCTCTGATTAAAGAAAACAGGAGAATTTAGTGAAGACAAAGATGAATAAACTTTACAGAATATCTAGTTGTAATAAATATAAAAGATATTAGTAAACCTACACCACAGAGTGTGTAAAATACTGTTTTGGGGAATTCTGGAATGTAAATAAACTGGGATAACTTTAACCATTGAACTTTGTTAATGTTAACCCCGGTCTGTCTGTATTATCGTCTGCATTAAATTAAAATGCGCTTTTCATACAAATAAGTTAGGCGATATAACACTCGTATATATTAGTTCATCTCTGAAGCCAAACTATAACTTACCCAGTACTGAAGCCCCCCCACACCTCCTCACACACCTCCCCCCCACCACCTCCCCCTCCTCACACTCCTTAACTGATAAACACTTCAGAGTTTTTATCCATCTCGGTAACTAAGCGCTCGCGCTACCGCGCAAAGTCACGGCCAAACCGAGAAAAATATAAACCGGGTTATGAGCGTTTAGCTCGCGAGCTCCTGTACATCTATCCTCAGCTTGTGTCTTTCATGAACTGCATCACATTATATTCACAGATATAACCTGCAGATTAACTCTTACCCAAAGAATAAATAAATGCTGAATTTATCCAGACAACACGCGGTCAGATTCTAAAGGCATTTTTATAAAGCACAAACACTCTTCATCCGGTAGTGCAGCTTTTGTAATAGGGACATTAATAGTATTTTTAAAGCTTTAGTGTCTTTTTAGTTGAAGAGGAGTGACATTGTGAGTTTGTGACACTGACAGTAAGCTGTAATGTTAACTCCAGACTTGGTAAACAGATCATTAAGTTATCTAAAGTTAAATCTGACCGCTGCTGGTGCTGCCAGTGATTTTCAAAATGGCCGATAAAAAAACTAAACTGGGAAATAAACTGTAAACTAATCCCAAACAAATTTTATAAATTAAAACACCACTTACCGCGAATAGTCCATTAAGCCGCCATCTTCATCTCTAGTGCAGTTTGGGAGCGTCAGTTCGGCGGGGGTGGGGGTGGGTTGTTAAAATCACGTGATTGCAAGTCAGCGCAGCTAAATTGCTGGCTTGTGTTAACGTGTCCTTGAGAACGAAGCGCCATCTAGTGGTGGAACCAGGTCAATGCATAAATAGGGCTTGAATGGGCGTGTTTACTGTGAAATCTTGACACGCCTTTCTCGAAGAAAAAGGAGGGGGGATTACGGCGTGCATAGGGCAGCCGTACGCCATTCGTACGCAATTTACACGGCCGCGGCTATTTGGCGTGGCTCCATCTGTAGGTCGCTATTTCAATGCCAGGCACTCATCAATGACGTCCTCAGAGACGTCCTCAATGTCTTAGTGTTTGCTTACCTCGACGACATTTTAATCTTTTCACGTTCGGAAGAGGAACACAAGCTCCACGTCCGTCAAGTTCTGCAATGCCGGCTAGAAAACAAACTGTATGTCAAGGCAGAAAAATGCAAATTCCACTGCCCCTCTACCTCTTTTCTTGGCTTCTTTATCTCACTGTCTGGCATCCAAATGGACCCCACCAAGGTTAAGGCGGTAACTGACTGGCCACTACTATCTTCCAGATGTGAACTTCAGCGCTTCCTGGGATTTGCCAATTTTTATCGCCGCTTTATCAAGAATTACAGTATGGTGGCATTCCCACTCACCTCACTCACGTCGATCAAGACCCCGTTTCACTGGAACCCCCTGGCAGGCAATGCCTTTGAGGAGCTTAAGCGTCGATTTACCATGGCACCCATCCTCACCCCACCCAACCCTTCCCTCCAGTTTGTAGTAGAAGTAGACACTTCTGAGACTGGTGTAGGGGCCATTCACAAAGATCGCCTAAGGACAACAAACTTCACCCTTGCTTCTTCTCCCGCCAACTTACACCCCCAGAACGAAAATACGGCATTGGAGACCAGGAACTCTTGGCTTCTCCACCTCCCAGCACACACACACAGCTGAAACCATCCTTCCCCCTCCATGTCTTGTGGCTACTATGCGACTGAAAGTGGAGAACCTTGTCCAGCGGACCCTTGACCAGGAACCAGGCCCAAGTAATGTTCCCCCAGGATGCTTTTTGTCCCTGCGTCAGTGAGACCTTAAGTACTTGACTGGGCCCACAGCTCTAGGTTGGCTTGTCACCCTGGGGTGACACGCACACTTTTACTCCTACAACAACGGTTCTGGTGGTCTACTATTAAAGATGATGTCAAGAAATTTGTAGCTGCCTGTGACATCTGTTCTAGAAACAAGACAACTATGGACAAACCGAACGCATGAACCAGGAACTTGAAAAGACATTAAGGTGCATGGCCTCTCAGGACACAGCTTCCTGGAGGCAGCGGGCTTATGTCCAATTACAACGCACTGTCAGCTCCCTCCAGCATCAGGCTTACCGCCACCGTTTAGCAGCTCCCAGATATCACATCGGCCAAAGGGTCACGTTATCTACTCGCGGCCTTCCCCTCAAAACCACCTCTAGGAAGCTCTCGCCAAGGTTCATTGGTCCGTTCACAATCACTCATGTTATCAACCCATGCTCTGTCCGGTTGGCCTTACCCCTATCCATGCGCTGAGTCAACCCCACATTTGATGTCTCACAGATTCGCAGACTGGTCTCCTGCCCACTATCCCCACCCGCCCAACCCCCTCCTCCTCCTCCTCGACTCATAGATGGGGTGAGGCTTTCACTGTCCATAGAATCCTCAAATCTCGCCGCCGTGGACGTGGTTTACAGTACCTGGTGGACTGGGGGGGCTACGGCCCTGAGAAGAGAAGTTGGGTACCAGCCAGGTTTATCCTGGACCGCTCCCTCATCACTGATTTTCACAGACTCCACCCTGAGGCACCTGCTAGAACGCCAGGTGGCTGATCAATCAGATAGCTAAAAACTTAAGTATAAATAGTTAAAGTAAAAAGGAAAGTAAGAAAGAAGCTCCCTAGTGTTCAGGCAGATTATGACAGTCCTACACAGCTCTATTATAGCGGTTTTAAATAGTTGTAATTAGAGCAGTCTGATTAGTTAGTTGTACTGGCTCATTCAACAGGCAATACAGGCGATCGACTAGGGCCTTACCTTGGGGATGGGTACTGTCAAGTCACACACAGAGCTCTCACTCCTGCTTCCGCATTCCCGCGCCTCTCGCTCTCTCTGCACACGCAGCTTCCCGACACAGAGCACCGAGCGCCCCAGCTACAAACATGTTCATTAAGAAACCCTGCTGCCAAGCCAGTGTTCAATCTCACATCCAGCAGTTTAAAAAAATAATAAATTCATAGGAGTTGCACCACTGCACTTGGAACCATCTTGACCTGCAATCCTAACAGATATGTCTGTACACAATGAGTTTATGTACTGTATACATACAGATACATAGTGAGTGACAGGCATTTACAATAATGTTTTTAAATGTTTCAAATTGCACACTTTGCCAATTATGGTGGTTCCCCCAAGACAGAAAGAAAATTGCACGTTCCACCAAAGTATTGCACAAAACTAGAGATATTGCACATAGTGCAATACTAGAAAATTGTACATGTTCCATCATGTTCCATCATAATATTGCACATGACTACCATGGTGTATTTGATGTGTATGTTTGTTTGTTTGTGCGTTTGCTTGTGCGTGTGTGGTCAGAGTCTAAGTTGTACAGTCTGACAGCGGTTGGCAAGAAAGACTTACGGAATCTCTACGTCCCACATTGTGGGTGCAGCAGCCTGACACTTAAGGAGCTGCTCAGTGCTGTCGGATACTCCAGCAAAGGGGTGGGAAATGTTATCCAATAAGGATGACAGCTTAGCCACCATTTTCCTGTCACTCACCACCTCCACTGGGTTCAAATGGGCATCCTAGAACAAAGCTGGCGCTCCGGATCCGAGAATTCTCGTGGAAGATATTAAGGACGCATGCTAATGGCTAAAAGCTTAATGTCTCTGGTGCAGAGTGTTCTTTCACAGTGATGTGCCCAGGGTTACACCATTGGTCGTTCACAAACACTGCCAGCACCATAACACAAACCCCCCCTCTTACGCTCTCCCTCGTCCTGTCCGCCCTCAGCAGCTGGAAACCGGGCAGTGCCACGTTCGTGTCCGGAGTTAGCGGTGTTAGCCAGGACTCCATTAGCATCATGATGCTACACTGCCGGTACTCCCTCTGATATCGGGTTAACGCTGTTAGCTTGTCCATCTTATTTCCGAGAGATCTTGCATTTCCCATAATTACAAAAGGGATAAGTGGTCTGTAACATCTCCTTCTCGGCGATGATGCTTCACTGAGAGCTGATCTCGAGTAAATATAATATTTACTTATTATAAGCCAACTGCTATAAATCGACAGGTCGAACTGTAAATATCTACACATCAAATAATGAACAAAGAGGTTGAATATTAAATATCAGGGATTAAATAAAAAAAAAGAAAAAATAACCTACACATTAAATTTAGCATCACTTTTTGTTTAAAGATCTATGTGTAGCTTTCATTAATATATACAGTATGCCTATTTCATTATTTAACACAGGCCTTCATTATTCATTGCTGCCCTATTCGTTATTCAATGTGTGCACCTTGTGCCTGCCTAGCAGAAATCTCTACACACACCCCGTTCACAATTATTTAAATTTGAATGAAATGTAAATGTATAAATCAAAATCATTAGGAACCTTGAGTCCATCAGCAAATTCTCTTTCAAGAGGCTGTCAGTAAACTTTTGCCCTGCTAGTACACCATCGAAGATGCATCGAAGATATGCGTTCCTGACTACTATCTTCCAAATTTGTGTCGGAAGTTGGTTCATTTTTTGTCATTGTCGAGTGTGAGGTAACAAATGGAAGAAAGTGAGGTGAGAAAACCAAAGTTAACTTTACGTAGCTGACCATAAATCTGTTTATAGTCTTATTACAGACAGTTAGCTTGCACTAACACAGTGGAATAGTGGTTAGCACTCTTGCCTTGCACCACCAGGGTCTGGGGTGGATTCCCGGCCAGGTTTACTTCCCTCCTGTGTGCTTGGAGTTTGCATGTTCTCCCTGTGCATGGTGGGTTTCCTCCAGGTGCTCCGGTTTCCTCCCATAGTCCAAATGCAGATTAGGCTAATTGGCGTTCCCAAATTGCCTGTATTGTATATGCATGTGCCCTGCAGTGGATTGGCCACACGTCCAAGGTGTACCCTGCCTTGTGCCCTAAGTCCCTGGGATAGCCTTTAGGCCCCTGCGACCCAGTATACAGGATTAAGTGGTAGAGTATAGAGTAGAATAGTGAACCTTTACTACCAGTTAAAAGTATGGACATACGTTCTAACTCCATGGTTGTTCCTGATTTTTATTTCTTTCTACATTGTAAAACAATGCATGAAAAATCCTCAATAAAAATCCCTGGTAACTCTGTAAAACCTTCATAACAGCTCTAATCTGAGATGCTGGTTGTTAATTGGGGATTTTTTCATGCTGTTAACTCTAAATTAACTTCTCTGCAGTAGAAATAAGTTTTGGTCTTGCTTTCCTGGGATGGTCTTCATGAGAGCCAGTTTCATCATGGTGCTTGATGGGTTTTGCTAAA
Organism: Clarias gariepinus; assembly: GCF_024256425.1. Classification (NCBI taxonomy): domain Eukaryota; kingdom Metazoa; phylum Chordata; class Actinopteri; order Siluriformes; family Clariidae; genus Clarias; species Clarias gariepinus. The sequence goes on from NC_071108.1 coordinate 28,421,154, forward strand.
TGCGCTTGACAATACTGCTTTTTCACAAACTATTTCAGAACAGCTGTTCTTCATTTCTTCAAAAGACAACTGACTGTTGTTCTTACTTAATGGCATATGTGTTATGTCATAGTTTTGTAATTCTCCACTATTGTTCTAGAATGTAGAAAATAAATAAAATGAAAGAGAAGGTGTGTCTAAACCTTTAAATGTTCCAGAATTTGGGAAAAATAATCTATTTCTTTAGAGAATGTGACCACCTGTCTATCACCTTGCTTGTGGTACATAAAAAGTATTATTATTTTATTATTATTATTAGTAGTAGTAGTAGTAGTGGTAGTAGTAGTGTCATGATGCTGTGTATTCAAAGGACGCAAACGCAGGTATTGTGAAGGTATAGCTTTTCAGCTTTCTTTTTTCTTTATTTTTAGAATCACTTTTTTAAGTCAAGTCTTTCAACAAAAAAACACACAAGAAAGAAACTGAAAGAATCAACAAAAACAAACGTGCTCCTCGTCGAGCCTCCTCAGGCTGGGTCTGCAGACGGATACATACACAAGCACAGGAGATTAGTTTCAAAACTGAAATAACAATCACAAGGGCTTCTTGCCAAGCTTGTCTGGCGTTCCAACCTTGACGAAAACGTACCTGTCTTTACAGGCCTACACTGACCCTGCAGACTCTGCTCAGTCCTGAGGAGGAAACACGCACACGTAACGGGTTAGAAGTCAGCAACAAACAAACATGGTGATAACAGTGAACGGACATAACTCTACGGGTTCGACTGGCTTAAATAGAAACACAGGGGAGAAACGCAGGTGAACATAATTAGTGATGGGGAGACATACCAACATTCACACACCTGGGGGACGACAAAACTGCGGCTCAGTAGTCTGGAGACCCAGATCTTATTCCCCTGGACTGTGGTGGTACAGGTGTGACAAGTATTATTATTATTATTGTAATTATTATTACTATGATTATTATTATTGAAAAAACATGATCAATATTGTGTTAAGTATTATAAATACACTTTTAGAACCTGGATTGATATCAGTTATGATATAAGTTTGGCTGGCACTCCAAATGGGGCATGAACGAGCAGGTTGAAAAGATGCAGCTGGCTGGCATCTTTAAATTCAATTAAGTTTTATTTTATTTGTATAGCGCTTTTAACAACTGTCATTGTCGCAAAGCAGCTTTACACAATCAAAATAATTATTTAAGTCTGTATGGAATGTGAGTGTGCATGAATCAAAATGATCAGATTGTCCCTGGTAAACAAGCCCCGGGCAACAGTGGCAAGAAAAAACTCCCTGAGATGGTAATAGGAAGAAACGTTGAGAGGAACCAGACTCAACAGGGAACTCATCCTCATTTGGGTGAAACAGAAAGCAGGAATTGATCTGCATTTATACTGTGTAGGCGGCAGCCAGTTCAGCATAACAGTTGATGTTAATTGATGTTAATTGAGGTTAGTTATGGTCGCAGTCACATAATGTAAATGTATATTTAGTGTAGAGTGCAAGCAAAGACTGCGGCAGGACTAACTATAACAGCATAACTAAAAGGGAGAGCCAGAAGGAAACACAGACATGAGGGCTCCCTGAGATGTAAAGCAAACAATCACCTCACCGTCAACAAACCTGAGTGATCAATGAGAGTGGGGAAGACAGCATCTAAACATACCAGTTCACCATAATACTCTATGTCCATAAGTCCCCCAGATCTGCCCCTTTACCCAAGACAAATCTATTTATAAAAATGCTTGATTAAATAAATAGGTTTTTAGCCTGGACCTAAACACTGAGACTGTGTCTGAGTCCTGAACAATTTTTAGAAGACTATTCCATAATTTTGGGGCTTTGTAAGAAAAAGCTCTGCCCCGAGCTGTAGTTTTCATAATATGCGGTACTGACAAGCAGCCTGCATCCTTTGATCGAAGTAGGCGTGGCGGATTGTAAGACACTAGCAGTTCGCTCAGATACTGCGGCGCAAGACCATTTAATGCTTTATAGTTCAAGAGTAGTATTTTAAAATCAATGCGAAATTTCATGGGAAGCCAATGAAGTGAAGATAAGGTATGTGTGTTGTGCTCGTATCTTCTGGTTCTAGTGAGGACTCTCGCTGCTGCATTCTGGACTAGCTGAAGCTTGTTTATGCATCCAGTTGAACAACCAGACAGTAAGGCATTACAAGAGTTCAACTTAGAAGTAAAAAAAGCATGAACTAGTTTTTCTGCATCGTTTAGCAACAGTATATTTCTTATCTTGGCAATATTTCTGAGGTGAAAGAATGTTATCCTGGTAATATTATCTACAGGAGCTTTAAATAAAAGGCTAAAATCTATAATCACACCGAGATCTTTTACTGTTGCACTTGATGGAGTTGCAGTTGCAGTTGATAGAGTTGCCATCTAAAGTTACAGTGTAATCTAAAATCTTACTTCTAGCTAAATGCGGTCCTGTGACTAGAACTTCTGTCTTATCAGGACTAAGCAAAAGGAAGTTAATTAGCATCCAATCTCTTTCATCCTGCACATATTGCTCAACTTTAGTAAGCTGTTTTTTCTTAACTGGTTTTGCTGAGACATATAACTGTGTGTCGTCAGCATAACAATAAAAACTAATACTATGTTTACGGATTATGTTGCCCAGAGGAAGCATGTAAAGAGAAAAAAGCAGTGGGCCTAAAACTAACCTTGTGGAACTCCACATCTCAAACTCCACTAGAGAGCATGCAGAATAATCACCATTTAAGTCTACATACTGATAATCAGTCAAATAGGATCTGAGCCAGGAGAGGGCTGTACCCTTAATTCCTACTACATTTTCTAATCTGTGAAGAAGAATACTATGATCAATGGTGTCAAAAGCTGCACTGAGGTTGAGTAATACAAGCATAGTTACACAACCCTGATCATAGGCCAATAGGAGGTCATTTACTACTTTAACAAATGCTGTTTCTGTGCTGTGATGAGGCCTAAATCATGACTGATACAGTTCATGTATGCTATTTCTATGTAGTCATGTGGTTAGAAGGAAACAAGTGATAGTCTTCGGCTCTCCCTGACTGGTAGTAGTAGCGTTAATGGGAGCCGCTAGTGATGGTTTGGGTACAAATAAATTAGGGAGAAATTCTGGAAAAAATCCCCCACAGACACAATAAAAAAAGATTTTTATTTTTGGAGATTTTCAAAACTATGAAATAATACATATGGCACTAGGTACTTAAGTAACAACAACAGTCAGTTGTTATTTCAATGTCAGCTGAAAATGATGTTGGTTTGTGCTTATTTCTGCCAGGCAGTGTATTATATACATCCATCATGCATACTTTCCACTGTACAAGCATCTGGAGGCGGTACTATGATCTGGGGTTGCTTGAGTTGGTCAGGTCTAGGCTCCACCGAGTTATGTGGCAATAAAATGAAGTCATCTAAATGTCCTGAATGACCAGGTTATCACATTAATGGAACTTTTCTTCCCTGATGGCGCAGGCTTATTTCTGGACTCAAATTGTCAAATTTAGATTTTATTTGTCAAATAAACAGCCATACACACAATGATATACATTGAAAATTCTTATCCTGTACAATAACCTGTAATCTAAAAAGAAGGGTTTCTCGGTGGGAATTCATTGCACTAACAAGATCAATTAATTTAAAAAATCAAGTACAGTGGAACCTCGGATTACGAGTAACGCAGTTTACGAGTGTTTCGCAAGACGAGCAACAATTTTTAATAATTTTTGCCTTAAAAAACGAGCATTGTCTTAGTTTACGAGCACCGAGTATCATGTTTCACGCATGCGCTTCTTGTTTTAACAACGAGCGGTACATCATCACAAGTAAGCCAACGGTTTTTCTCTCTCTTGCAGCAGAATTGTAGGTAATCGTCTCTCCTGCTGGGTGAATACACACACACACACACATACACACGCTGTGTGTGTGATGTACGTGCGCGCGCACACACATTAACGGAGAGACCATTTTTAAAACCGTTTAAAAATTAGCAAGGAACATTCCTAGTCACACTCACGTGAGCGCATACTAACAGGATCACTGCTGTAAGTAAAACAACAACAAAAAACAAATTAAACAGCTCCTCACCTTTCAAAACAATCGCGACAGAGAGAAGTTTGTGTGTTTATTTGGCAACCTGAGAGAAGGGGAGCTGTAAAGCCGAGACCTATCGTCTCCCCTGCTGGGTCTTAGTGCTTGCAGTGTTTTTGAGTGTGCGTGTTTGTGTCTGTGTAAGGCAGAGAGTTTGTGTGTTTGTTTGGCAACCTGAGAGAAGGGGGCCGTAAACGCGAGCGAGCCCCCCTTCATCCCCCCTCCTCTCAGGTTGCCAAATAAAAACACAAACTTCTCTTTGTCGCGATTGTTTTCAAAGGTGAGGAGCTGTTTAATTTGTTTTTTGTTGTTGTTGTTGTTGTTTTACTTATAGCAGTGATCCTGTTAGTATGCGCTCACGTGAGTGTGACTAGGAATGTTTCTTGCTAATTTTTAAACGGTTTCAAAAACGGTCTACCCGTTAATGTGTGTGTGTGTGTGTGTGCGTGCACATTTTACACACATACACCCTGCGTGCACAAACGAAAACCCTTATCTGTCGGGATTTATTTAAAAAAAAAATTAAGGTAAAGTACAGGTTAATTTGTTTTATTTTTACTTTATATTTTGTGTTAATTACATTTATGTATTTATTTTTTTGGGCTGTAGAACGAATAATTTAAGTTTCCATTATTTCCTATGGGTAAATTAAATTTGGTTTACGAGTGTTTTGGAATACCAGCCTGCTTCCGGAACAAATTAAGCTCGTAATCCGAGGTTCCACTGTATTTAAAAACAGAAATCAAATATTAAGAAAAGAGGAAATTATACAAATGTGGAAAACTTTAAGCTGATTAATTTACATTATGTATCAGATTGATAATAAAATGGAAGTAAAATAGTGTTCATATCATATAAATTATAAGTGAATGCAATTAGTCTTCATTTTTGTGAATAATAAAGCAATGTACAAACATGAGCCTAACAATGTGCAAACTCCAAGAAGTGTGCACCATGTAAGCAATGTGCAAATTTGGAACGTGATGAGGAGTGTATTAAATCCTGACTTTTTATTTTAGCAGGAATGTACAGATGTGGTCATTAAGACTGCGTGTGTTTTCCCGCGGGATGCCTCAATTTAGCGCGCGGCGCGCCGCGACTTGCCGTAAGCAACATTCGGGAATTTAAATAAATGTGTTGTGCTTCACTGAATATCCGCCAGATGGCGCATGGAAGGACTTTATTTAAACGCACGCCAGACCAAGTACTGTACAACGAAGAATTGTGTATAATTACTTAGTCTAAAACAATATTGTTCCCAATGCTGAAGCAAACATGAATTTTATTTTGCTTTACAACAGATCTTTCATGATGAATGTGTGTATATGTGCTTCATATTTTTTTCATAATGATGAAATGAGATGCCCAAATTCGTGCTTTAAAATTCTTAATAAATTTCTTATATATTTTTGTAATGTTTTAACAGGGACAAAACAGTAAAAGACATGGCAATGTCTCGGTTTACATGGTGTTGAAATTAATTTAATTTCCTGATAGTAGGCTATCTGATAGTCTTAACTATGCGAATGTCCTGATTCGTGAATATGCCAACATATCTTATTTAAAACGTAAAAAATGTGTCGACATCATCAGAAGACATGAATGAACTATATATATTATATTATTAAGTAAATATTATTTTATGACCACGAGCTTCTTCTGGCATTTTATAATAATCATCATATTTGCTGTTTGTGTCCAGCATTTAATAATTATTTCATACATTATTTAACCACGGCTGGAAATAATAGCTGGAATGTGATGTGATTGTGAATTCATGACTAAAATAAAGCAGTTTGTCTTTTGTAAAGTACTTTCACTTTACAAAAGGCAGCGTTTTTATGTAGGTTGATAAACGTGTGTTGTACAGTATATACACCGCGACAGCGCGCGCAGTTACCACCTTTTCACCTTTCATGTAGGTCTGCTCGGACTAATTCGTTTTAAACCCCTCAAAAATGTGTGTATACAGCCCCAAACCTCCATCAGTTATTAACAATAGCATCTATTTAGAAAAAATGCCCCGTGATTTCGGAGCTTCAGGAAATCTCCCGGCGCTCTGCGCATAACACCGGGCCAACTCATGTCGGAAAGAATTTATAAACGGTTTCTAAACGTGGGCTATTGTTTTTTTTTTTACTTATAGTATTTGTTAATTTAATTTAAATGAGGTTTGGGCTCAGGACTTCGATTCGGCATCGTGATTCTCCTCTTTAATTTACTACATAGTTTTAATCAGCGCTCAGCCGCATGCATAAAGTTTTCCAGAGCGCACTGGCAGAAGTAGACTAATGATTATAAACGCGTCGGGAAAACAGCAAGCAGACTGACTCTGACCATTTAAAAAAACGTTTGCGTTCATTTTCTGACGCGCTCAAGTTCACCAAAAACAATACAGAGCAGCACAGCTTATTTGCTTTCAAACATTTATAAAATCACGTTTTTTCGTTATTGTGAGTGCGCTTAAATAAAAGTTGAGTCTTATAAAGGCATGTAGTCTTATATAGTTTTATTATATAGTTTTTGCACATTAATCAGAGTCCTCATCTGTTACATTTTTTAGGACAATAGTTTTTTTTTAGCCTGTCACGGCGTGCGCCCAAATCAATATCGCTCCTCGCTCACTAGTTTGGCGGCCTCTCCTTCAGAAATGCGAAGAAGCAAGGGCTGCAGAATTAATCACGAATAGTGAAGAAGAGCTCTCCTTGCTAATGATCCCGGGTTCATCCGCGCTATAAAATACTCTGGGTTTGTTGGTTTACAGTGAATTTTACTACGCGGTGTGAGTGAGACGCGCGCACACAACGCGGAAGTGCGGCATGCAAACGGGGCAATTGGAACGCGCCCCAGAGACTTCAAAGAAAAGCCATCGCGAGCGGACGGAGGCAGGAGCTGCTGTCCGGGGATGGCCGTCGTACTCGTATTTTATAGCGCAGGGTGCAAACACGGGATTATTGGCATGGATGAGCTATGTCCAGCTCTGTACCAGCATGTCATGTGGGCATTATAAGACTAAAAGGTGGCAGCTGGCACGCCTAAAAATAGACGCAGGTTAATTTTTTATAGTCTAAATTAAAATCCTCCTCTTTAGTGCCTCCTATTCCTATTAATCCTATTGTTCTTTTAGTGTCACTGCGTGTGCTTACAATGCCAGACAACATTCAAATGCAAATTATTTACTCTCCCCAAGTGTGAATCAGCTGTTCTCACCTATACATATTAACCTATACGTTCTCACCTAAAGTGTTTAGGTAAAATTCCACCTATATAAGTGTGACAAATATGCAAAGAAAAAAAAATAGGAAGGGGCAAATACTTTTTCATGGCACTTCACATGTAGTCAGATTGTTCCAGTGGCTGAAACTGTGGCAGGTGGAGTTATAGCACTTTTCAAATCACACTTACTATACACTGATATGAATAACTTTGAATGATAAGTGCTACGTTAATATGATCTCGGGCTTGCTCCACATTATAAAAGCAAAGCGCAGAGTTTAGTCCGAGATCAGGGAAGTACGTGATGTGGTGGAAAATAGGCAGTGGCGGTTCTACACTGAATTGCTCCGCGGGCGAGACTCCCTCCCCCCCCCCTCGGTCTTGTTAATTTGTTTTAAAACCCCCAATTCTGTGAATTCCCTCAGCAGCGAAACCGGTTTGGTGACTTCACACCTGTTGTAAAGGTGAGATGGGGGATTACAGTAACTGTGGGTGCGCTTCACCTCGGAGCGCGCTGTCGCGTTGTATTCAATGAATAGACTAAAACAAAATCATGTTTGCTTCAGCATTGGAAACAATATTGTATTAGATTAACTTTATTAAAGATTATACACTTTTGTATTCTTTGTCCACACACGTGGGCATCTTAAAATTTTTAGATATTGATCCTTTCTCGATGCAGCGAATTTTCTGAGCAAATTAATAATAATTTCCATGAATGAAAAGCAGGAAGAAGAAAAGGTTACGCGAAAATAAGAAAAAGCTTTAGAGGTAAATGCTGTGAAATGCTTCAAATGAACAGATTCTGCCTATAACAGGTCAGGGACAGTGAGGCTGGACCCAGCAGCGCACCACATCCCACATCATAATACATGCTGATGATGACCAACACGTCTCCCCTGATCTACCAGAGCCAAGTAAAAAGAATGGCAATCAAACAGAATAAAATTAGTAGCAGCATTAACTTGTGCTAGTTATTATGATGGTGGTCAATATTAATTGAAATAATGTTTCTCAGCATTATTTCGTGTTAATATTGACTACCTTAATAATTAAAATAAGTAACTAGTTTACTAGCGTGAGCTGCTGCTGCTACTGATTTTATTTCAGCTTACATGTTCAGTTTTATTGCCATTCCTTTTAAAATATTGTCTTTATAGATTTATATTTTGTTTGTCTTGATGTTCTTTTTTTTCGTTTCTTTGACCCAATATATGTTCAGTGATACTTCAAATAACATGTTTAAATAGCATTGATTTCTGTATTGTGTTATATTTTTATACTAGTAACTGGTGTTAAAAATGTATCTCTACATTAATGAGCCAATGTATTATGGTGTGGGCTGCTGTGGGCCAGGAAGCCCAGGGACACTTTTTGGTCCCAGTCCGCCCCTGTAATAACGAATGGAGAAAGCACAGTCGAAGCCCGGGGATTCTGTGTTTCGCGGGGGCCAGTCGTGAATAGCTGACACTCAGTAACAGCCAATGAAATTAAAGCATTTTTGTTGCTTTCCACGTGGTGTGGCGTTGCTTAAATAATATCTGTGTAATATCCGTATATCCTATAAAATCGTCCAGACCCTGGTTCGAATCCCGCTCTGGGTAAAAATGTAATAAATGTGAATCCTTTGTTTTACACTTTTTGCTTATGATAATCATTAAATTACAGCAACTGTGTGGTGAGTGCTAATGTGTTTCATAGCTTAAGAAAAAAAAATTCTCAATTGCCAACATGCATTTAGTACTGAAGCATAACTTGATAATGTAATGGCTATATCGTGGTATTTTAGCGAATAGCAATGGCTGGGAATCGAACCCGGGTCTCCCGCATGGCGAGCGAACCACCTACCACTGAGCCACCAGTACCCCTCTGCTTTGAAAGCGCGTAAATATAGGCTAACTTCATACATCTTTGTAGTCCTTTTGCACACGCGCGGGTGCGTTACAATAATAATAATAATAATAAATTTGGAGAACTACTTCTAATAATAATAATAATTCTGAATGAAAATTATGAATAAATACATAACAGTTTGAGCTTGACACGTTTATGAGCTCTGTCGCTTGCCGTCAATGGGCGCCTAAGAGACATAACATTTTTCGGCTTCAGTAGACACACAATACTTTAGACTGAAACACGACTGCCCCCTACAGGTATTGAAGGGCATTTTCACAGCTTGCCGCGCGCACTCGCGGTAAGTCGTGGGATCCCTTTTCCGAAAACGCGCGTTTTTAAAGACCACATCTGTAGGGACAGTGTTTATTGTGTAAAAGAACAAAAGAGAACGTGTCAGGGTGCTCTTGTTGATGATGTTCTCAGCCGATCACACCAGCCTCTGTGGACGTCAAGTATCCTGCATAGTGCTATTTCCAAAACAGGTTGTGACCCATCAGGATGCATGAATTTATAGCATAAATTAGCAAAACCTAACTAACTAATTAAGAAACCTAATTAGATGTCCTAAATAAGTCCTATACAGAAAAGACAACATAAAATGCAAACAAGAACGACAACACAACAACATAATACATTTCAACACTCTGTGGTAATGAGTTCAGGTAGTAAAATACAGTAAGAAAAAGTAATGATTTCCTTGTAGATAGCAGCAAAGAGAGAAAAGAGTATAATAACAAATATTGTGCAAAAGAGCAATTTCAGGTTGGTATGTACAATTGTTAATATGTTGTTGTGTGTGTGTGTTGGTGTGTGTGTGTGTATGTTTATCAGTCCAGTCCCCTTTTATTGAGGAGACGAATGGCTTGTGGAAAGAAGCTGTTGCACAGTCTGGATGTGTGTGCCCGAATGCTTTGGTACCTTTTTCCAGATGGCAGGAGGGTGAAGATGGTGTGTGATGAATGTGTTTAATCAGCCACAATGCTGGTGGCTTTGTGGATGCAGCGTGTGGTGTAAATGTAGAAAAGAGACTGATAGAGGGAAGAGAGACCCTGATGATCTTATCTGCTTTCCTCACTATCCAATGTAGGGTCTTACTTGGTTAAGATTGCACAATTCCCAAACCAGATAGTGATGCAGCCGCTCAGGATGCGGTCAATGGTTCCTCCATGCTCTCTATGGTCCCTATGGAACGTGGATCAGTGGTGAGAAAGAAAAGATGCTGTTGGGCTTTCTTGTGCAAGGAGCTGGTGTTATGGAACCAGGTGAGGTGGGCACCCAGGAATTTGGTGTTGAAGTCTCTTAAGCATCTGAGGTGGTAGAGACGCTGCTAGGCCTTTTTCACTGTTGATGTGACAGGACCATGTGAAGCTGTCCACTCTTTCCACAGGGCTCTCATTGATTACGGGGGTCTGCTAGTTTCTCTCCTGGTTTGTATTGAAGTCCACACTTAAATTTGTCGTAGCTAGGTCACAGAATTATTATCTAAAGTGACCGTGACTATATATGACCATTAGCATTAACAAACAAAATTGATGTGTATAGACATACTCCAGATGAAAACTTGTTTTGTTGTTATATACCAGGGGTCTTTAACTAAAATTGCTTGAGATCCAGTAAATAAACACTCCTCACCAGCTAAGGTCCGGACAACCCAAAACAGACACTGATGCTTTAGGTGTATTCAATATATGTTTTCATGTGGATAAACATGTCTTTTCGTATTTATAAACAGACCAATTTACATCCTTCACAAATTGGATCTTATTTTAATGCTGTTCTGTTCTGTCCTTTATGTTGCTTTGGTACAAAATAATTTAATTAAACCAGTAACAATGTTTGACAAAAATATGATGAAGGAAACTATGCAAAATGCCTTCATCTCTAAATCTTACCGGAACATAAATGCATTTAAACATTAACAACTTAAAAGTTGCCAACAACTTGAAAATAACAACTCCTTTACTATTTCCTCATCTGTAAAGGGCTTGTTATGTTTTCCTAAAATCCCCTGTATTCTCAGTGAACATTCATAAGCTCATTGCTGGGCGATGAGTGAGTGAGAGAGGAATTGTGTAGATACTGCACTTTAAGCTCATTTATTTTCCTCGTCCTTAACTCAGACTGCTGGGGGCAAGTTTCTGT